>NC_134430.1:12156658-12464753 GCF_030867145.1 Opisthocomus hoazin | reverse complement strand
AGGATTGCCAAGGAATAGAGTGGACAGGGCAGAAAGGCAATGCAGTTTGCTCTATGCTTTACATGGTCTTGCCACGGCCTCATACTCCTGCAGCTTTGGGCCATGGCACTGAAAGCCTTGGGAAAACTGACCTCTACTAAAGACGGAGTATTTCTCTGGGAATGGGAAATAAATCCTTGACACAAGTACTGGATTCTTCTTGCCAATCTAAAAAGACTAGGCATCTTGGAGCTTTTTCAAAGCAACTAACATTTACTCCTCCTATTTCTCTGGAGCATTTTTGGCTTCCTCAACTAGAGGAAGTAGCAATCAGCAAGAGCTGAGCTGAAATCAGTAAATTCAAAGATACAAACAACCATAAATTTTAAAGATTCAGCCTCAAAAGCAATCCTCAGTAAATCCTTATGCAAAGCGTTGAAAATGATGACTATTGAATAGAAGGACGTGGGGGACAATCTTAACTCCTTAGCAACAAAAGGATGAGAGGAGTTTTGAGCGGCTGATAAGTTCAGGCCAGATACTGTGACGTGTGCCAGCATAGCTGAGTCTGATACTCCTTCTTGCCTTCACACTACAAATGCATGTAACGAAAAGCAGCACCCTTGACAGACTGTCAGCAGGAGGGAAAGCAGCTCAGCTGATTTGCTGTGCCTACCTGGAGCTTAAGTAGCTGTTTGATTGCTTCATCTCGAGCCTTGTTTGCAGCCTCTATCTGACCTTCCAGGTCTTTCATATCCACCTCCATTTTCTTCTTGGCTGCCACAACAAGAGCCCTCTGTTTGCGCTCATCTTCCAGTTCTGCCTCCAGCTCTCGCACCTGTGAAATCAAGGGATTTAACAGGCTCAAGCTCCAGGAACAGCGCAAACACAAAATCCTAACAAAATGGCTGATGAATCCGAAAGGCCTTTGCAGATCAGAATTAGCATTACTCGATTCGAAGAGCCTACAGAACTCAAGCTACATGGGAAGACACTGCAGACGGCAAAAAAATCCACAAACTGGAAGCAGAGATCTCTGAACTGACAAAAGGAAAATAAGGAAAAGAGCTCAGCATCTGAAGCATTTCCATTTCGTCTGTTCAGCTACTTCATGATCAGCTTCTGGCCCAGTACATCTGTCTACATTTAGGTATGACTTGGGGGCAGACGTTGCTAATTCTGATCGAACCACTAAGAGGAAAATACGACATAGAATCACCACACATTCTCAAGAAAAAAAAAAAGAAATAATTCTCTTTGAAACAGATGTGCTACTAGAATGTATACACCAACAACTTTTCTTTTTTTCAAAAGAAAACAGAGAAGCAAAGTATCTAAGAAAGCAACTACCAAGAACTAAGATGAACTCATACAACAATAAAAGTGAGCCAGAAGTGCCACAGGTTACCAACATGAAGGAATATGTTTCTTTTGAATCAAGCCTCCCTCCTCATGCCAGGTCAGGAGCTCTTGTCCAGTGCAAGACAATAGCAATTCAGCATTGCAGGGAACTTCAAAAGCCTTCCAGGTCAATGCTTTTATTTATTTCTAGGAGATCTCTATACAGGTGATTCTCAGTAAGTTTTTGTTTTCTTGTGATAAATCGTGAAATATTAGGTGCTTTTTCCTTAAAGCTTTAGAAATGTTAATTTAGATCTATCTTCTCCTACAAGCATGAAATTTTAAAGGCATTTCTTTAGAATTCTAGTATCATAAAGCAGATCTGAAGAGACTCAAGTCTGGCAAATCTGGAATCTTTGCTACGTTTTTCATTTAAGAAACTGTTCACTTAATTACAGTCTTTCAGTCTATGTCGGCATCCATGGATTTGTTGCTGTACACCAAACAGGACGGGCTTGAAGGACACCCATGCAGCAACAGCCAAATCTACTTGCATATTGAGTGCTTTTGAGGCAAGATACAGTTGAATTGGAGGACCATCACTGGCAGACTAACATGAAGAGTGGCTAATCCACAACAAGACCTATTGTATTGTTGGTAAAGATCCGTGCTTGGGACTTCTATAGGATGGGATCTTTAAGCACAGAGTTTTATTTTCCTGGTAGCAAGTTCTCAAAGCCATAGAGCTTTGTCAAAAGATCATCACGCCCTTCCCACTATGAAGCACAGTAAGATACACACTTGTTTAACCAGCATCCTCTTTTTCTCTTCATTCTGTTCATCTCTGGCTTGCAGATCTCTCTCAAACTGGGCTTTCATAGCTTGCATGTTCACCTCCAAACGAAGTTTAGCATCTTCTGTGGCCTGCAGTTCATCTTCCAGTTCCTCAAGCTGAGTCGTCATCTCTTCAACCTGTTGCTCTAAAGTTCTTTTTGATTTCTCCAGTTCATGGACCTAAGCCACAAACATTAATCAGACCCTCTCAAAATCAGCAGTTAGCAGCAAAAGTAGACATTATATGAACTCAGTACACTACACTTTGTGATGCTCCAAACTGGACAATCAGAACAGGGAGAGCAGCATCTCTAAGATACAGATTAGAGAACCAAACAAACATCCGTGCAGATGAATGGAGAGATGAGCTGTGCAATATTCACAGAGAAAAAGTAGTAGTAGTAAGACAAGCTCTTAAATCCAGCACAAGTGCCATTAGGCATTTGGCCAGCAACTGCTGCTCTCCAAGTCTTCACATCTTTTGAACAGGCCTCATCTTAATAGAGACCACCCTCTTGTTCTGAGCATTAATTCCTCCAGAATTTTGGGTTACAAATCAGCCTCAAAACGTTCCATATTTGTGTCAAAAACACTTCTCCAACCAGGGAATTTTCCTGTGTTGTTCCCTGCGCAGTTCATAACAAAATAGGGTGTGGAAAGTTACTTACATTTTTGCCCACAGCATCTTTCGAGCTCATTAAGTCTTCCATATCTGCCCGCAACTGTTTGTTCTGTCTTTCAAACTCTTCCTTAGCTTCCAGGGCTTCTTCCAAAGCCCGAGCCAGAGACAGTGCTTTGGTTTCCTTCTCCCTTGCCTCTGCTTCAGCACGATCTCTTTCCTCTGCATATCTGGCAGAAATGTTCTTTTCTTCTGCCAGCATCTGAATATCAGAAATAATTAATCCATCTCATCAGTTCTACAATCAGGTCCTTCCTGCCTCAGAGGTGTTTCAGTCACTGAAGTGGTTAATGCTCTAAGTTTAACTGGCATTCGGAAGCTGTCTAGTCTCTCAGTCTTGATCCAAAGGCTAGTAAGAAAACAGCTACAGCTACTCTGGAATGAGGTGAGGAAAGCAAGCTACTAATAAAGATGAAATAATTTTCCTATTATTTCCATCGTTCAGTCTTCACACCCTTTCTTAGTCTATCCTGAGGGATTACAATAATAGTCTGAAGTTTTTGTTCCAATAGAATTTCTTTTTTGTATATAAAGAGCTTATTACTTGATCTAACAAGACTCCAAGATGGCATTTAGCTCACTGAAATTAGGAGCAACAAGTTACTCCTAACAAAGGCCAAGCTGCTCCGAAAAGATTTATCAACCAACACAAACAAGATGCCATTCAAAAATCATAGAAATCAGCAAGATGACAGGAAACTAGACTACCTGATCAAACTTCCCGTAACTGCCACATGACTACTATGAATTTACTTCTCCCCGTCCCCTGAAAAGGCCAGTAACATTCAAGCCTTAAGCAGGAGGAGAAAACCGTTCTGTCACATGCTCTAATTCATGAAGTATAACGTGGGCACTAAATTAAGCAAACTTTTTAGGTTCCTACAGAGTACGTAGCATGACTGAAAGCAAAGTATAGAAAATGAATTTTTAGCACAAAACTCTAACAGCGCTGAATCTTGTATTGTGAAATTGTATTGAGTGGTAGAAACACCCAGACATTCACCAAGAAGGACACAATCTAATGCACTGCAAGTGCAAGACTGACTAGTTTGAAGTCTGTGAAAGAATGACATGGAGAAGCTCTAGTAAGTTGTAGGTAAAAGTCTCAAACATTAAGTGCAGTGTAAGCTGAGTGATTGCTTCAACCTTTGCAGCTAACAGGGCAAAAAGAGGCCGTCTCTCACACAAGGCAATTCTGTTGCCTTCAAACCTCAAACGTTTAACCTTGTGGCAGACAACGGAGATAATCGGAGATAAGTGACAGCGATATGTAGCACGACTTGGAGCTCTTACATGAATTGCCAACAATGAGGGAACAGATGCCCGTAAAAGAAAGGGACGAGGACCTCAGACAGCAGAGAGATAAACCTCCACAGACTTAAATGGTCCACTGAGGTACTGGAGAGATTGTTAGGTTTTTATATACTTCCAGTGACCAGTTTTAGTACTGACAACTGTGCACCACAGCTTCCAGAGACTCTCAAACCACCTTGCAAATTTTAGTGAGGCTTGAAATCTGGTTAAGCAGTAGTAAGGCTTCCCTGCTACCCAGGCAGGGAAAGGAAGTCCAGACTACTAGAAAGATTCCTACAAAGCTATAAGAAGCTCACTAATGACCTGGGGCAGTGAGGAAGAGAAACATCTCCAGGCTCCCACTTTTCTGTTCAACTCACTGGATGGCTTTTTACTCTTTTTTTTTTTTTAAAAAAAAACAAACACACTCTGGCCTTCCCCTTTTCTCTAGAAAGAAAAACAGATTTCTTGGATTTCAATCTCAACTCTTGGAGCTGGAGTATTTCTGCTTCAAGACCTTTGAGCTTCTTTTCACTTCCTTTGGACTGTGCAAAGATCTCATCTCTGGATGCACGGGCTTCTTCTAGCTCCCGCTGGTAGTCTTCCATTTGAGCCTGCAGTTGGAGAGCAGAGGAAAGAATAAGCCATGATACAGCAGGACAACCACAAGATTTATTAGTAGCTCTGAAGCTTTTTTGCCCTTAGGAGGCAAGACCTTCCTCCTAAAGTGGCTTCATTCCACTTAAATATATTTATTTTCAGTTCTTATTTTCATAGAATTATAGAATGGTTTGGGTTGGACAGGACCTTTAAAGATCAGAGTTCTATCCCTCTGCCACGGGCAGAGACACCTTCCAGGCTGCTCAAAGCCCCATCCAACCTGGCCTTGAACACTGCCAGGGAGGGGGCAGCCACAGCTTCTCTGGGCAACCTGGGCCAGTGCCTCATCACCCTCAGAGTGAAGAATTTCTTTCTTATATCCAATTTAATTCTACCCTCTTTCAGTCTAAACCCTTCATTTTCTCATCTTTCCATCACTCACTCCTCATCAGAAATATCCCATTAGAAGACTTCACTTCATTTATTTGTATATTTCTTGTAGGAAAAAACCTCTAGTAGAGGTAGTAGAGATACCTTTGTAGTAGACAGGTAATGCTCTTGCAATTGTCTTGGAAAAAAAACAAACCTATTTACTTAAATTGACTGATAAAACCTATTACAAGTACTCAAGGTAAGAAACTTCTCAGTGTAGAAGTACCACAATTCACCATTTTGCACATATAACGTAGAAGCACATACTTATCCTTCCCGTAAGACACTTAACACAGACTGATATCTTAATTCACACAAGTTTGACTTCAGATGCTAAAAGAATAAAGCTGGAGAAACTGCATTGAAGTTGTACCTGCATCTTCGCAATACCACTAGTCATGAGACCACTTATTTCAGGTGCTTGCATGAAAGTGTACAGAGACCAGGTATGAACTCTGTAACTGACTCAGCCTCTGGGAATAGAGAAGCCGCTACTGCTAGGTACCAGCATTTCTTGCTTTAATCTCCATTCCCTTCTCATCCAGCGCCTGGACCAAGTTCCAAAATTGCCCTCATTCAGTTGAAGTAGGATTGCCAAGGAATAGAGTGGACAGGGCAGAAAGGCAATGCAGTTTGCTCTATGCTTTACATGGTCTTGCCACGGCCTCATACTCCTGCAGCTTTGGGCCATGGCACTGAAAGCCTTGGGAAAACTGACCTCTACTAAAGACGGAGTATTTCTCTGGGAATGGGAAATAAATCCTTGACACAAGTACTGGATTCTTCTTGCCAATCTAAAAAGACTAGGCATCTTGGAGCTTTTTCAAAGCAACTAAAATTTACTCCTCCTATTTCTCTGGAGCATTTTTGGCTTCCTCAACTAGAGGAAGTAGCAATCAGCAAGAGCTGAGCTGAAATCAGTAAATTCAAAGATACAAACAACCATAAATTTTAAAGATTCAGCCTCAAAAGCAATCCTCAGTAAATCCTTATGCAAAGCGTTGAAAATGATGACTATTGAATAGAAGGACGTGGGGGACAATCTTAACTCCTTAGCAACAAAAGGATGAGAGGAGTTTTGAGCGGCTGATAAGTTCAGGCCAGATACTGTGACGTGTGCCAGCATAGCTGAGTCTGATACTCCTTCTTGCCTTCACACTACAAATGCATGTAACGAAAAGCAGCACCCTTGACAGACTGTCAGCAGGAGGGAAAGCAGCTCAGCTGATTTGCTGTGCCTACCTGGAGCTTAAGTAGCTGTTTGATTGCTTCATCTCGAGCCTTGTTTGCAGCCTCTATCTGACCTTCCAGGTCTTTCATATCCACCTCCATTTTCTTCTTGGCTGCCACAACAAGAGCCCTCTGTTTGCGCTCATCTTCCAGTTCTGCCTCCAGCTCTCGCACCTGTGAAATCAAGGGATTTAACAGGCTCAAGCTCCAGGAACAGCGCAAACACAAAATCCTAACAAAATGGCTGATGAATCCGAAAGGCCTTTGCAGATCAGAATTAGCATTACTCGATTCGAAGAGCCTACAGAACTCAAGCTACATGGGAAGACACTGCAGACGGCAAAAAAATCCACAAACTGGAAGCAGAGATCTCTGAACTGACAAAAGGAAAATAAGGAAAAGAGCTCAGCATCTGAAGCATTTCCATTTCATCTGTTCAGCTACTTCATGATCAGCTTCTGGCCCAGTACATCTGTCTACATTTAGGTATGACTTGGGGGCAGACGTTGCTAATTCTGATCGAACCACTAAGAGGAAAATACGACATAGAATCACCACACATTCTCAAGAACAAAAAAAAAAGAAATAATTCTCTTTGAAACAGATGTGCTACTAGAATGTATACACCAACAACTTTTCTTTTTTTCAAAAGAAAACAGAGAAGCAAAGTATCTAAGAAAGCAACTACCAAGAACTAAGATGAACTCATACAACAATAAAAGTGAGCCAGAAGTGCCACAGGTTACCAACATGAAGGAATATGTTTCTTTTGAATCAAGCCTCCCTCCTCATGCCAGGTCAGGAGCTCTTGTCCAGTGCAAGACAATAGCAATTCAGCATTGCAGGGAACTTCAAAAGCCTTCCAGGTCAATGCTTTTATTTATTTCTAGGAGATCTCTATACAGGTGATTCTCAGTAAGTTTTTGTTTTCTTGTGATAAATCGTGAAATATTAGGTGCTTTTTCCTTAAAGCTTTAGAAATGTTAATTTAGATCTATCTTCTCCTACAAGCATGAAATTTTAAAGGCATTTCTTTAGAATTCTAGTATCATAAAGCAGATCTGAAGAGACTCAAGTCTGGCAAATCTGGAATCTTTGCTACGTTTTTCATTTAAGAAACTGTTCACTTAATTACAGTCTTTCAGTCTATGTCGGCATCCATGGATTTGTTGCTGTACACCAAACAGGACGGGCTTGAAGGACACCCATGCAGCAACAGCCAAATCTACTTGCATATTGAGTGCTTTTGAGGCAAGATACAGTTGAATTGGAGGACCATCACTGGCAGACTAACATGAAGAGTGGCTAATCCACAACAAGACCTATTGTATTGTTGGTAAAGATCCGTGCTTGGGACTTCTATAGGATGGGATCTTTAAGCACAGAGTTTTATTTTCCTGGTAGCAAGTTCTCAAAGCCATAGAGCTTTGTCAAAAGATCATCACGCCCTTCCCACTATGAAGCACAGTAAGATACACACTTGTTTAACCAGCATCCTCTTTTTCTCTTCATTCTGTTCATCTCTGGCTTGCAGATCTCTCTCAAACTGGGCTTTCATAGCTTGCCTGTTCACCTCCAAACGAAGTTTAGCATCTTCTGTGGTCTGCAGTTCATCTTCCAGTTCCTCAAGCTGAGTCCTCATCTCTTCAACCTGTTGCTCTAAAGTTCTTTTTGATTTCTCCAGTTCATGGACCTAAGCCACAAACATTAATCAGACCCTCTCAAAATCAGCAGTTAACAGCAAAAGTAGACATTATATGAACTCAGTACACTACACTTTGTGATGCTCCAAACTGGACAATCAGAACAGGGAGAGCAGCATCTCTAAGATACAGATTAGAGAACCAAACAAACATCCGTGCAGATGAATGGAGAGATGAGCTGTGCAATATTCACAGAGAAAAAGTAGTAGTAGTAAGACAAGCTCTTAAATCCAGCATAAGTGCCATTAGGCATTTGGCCAGCAACTGCTGCTCTCCAAGTCTTCACATCTTTTGAACAGGCCTCATCTTAATAGAGACCACCCTCTTGTTCTGAGCATTAATTCCTCCAGAATTTTGGGTTACAAATCAGCCTCAAAACGTTCCATATTTGTGTCAAAAACACTTCTCCAACCAGGGAATTTTCCTGTGTTGTTCCCTGCGCAGTTCATAACAAAATAGGGTGTGGAAAGTTACTTACATTTTTGCCCACAGCATCTTTCGAGCTCATTAAGTCTTCCATATCTGCCCGCAACTGTTTGTTCTGTCTTTCAAACTCTTCCTTAGCTTCCAGGGCTTCTTCCAAAGCCCGAGCCAGAGACAGTGCTTTGGTTTCCTTCTCCCTTGCCTCTGCTTCAGCACCGATCTCTTTCCTCTGCATATCTGGCAGAAATGTTCTTTTCTTCTGCCAGCATCTGAATATCAGAAATAATTAATCCATCTCATCAGTTCTACAATCAGGTCCTTCCTGCCTCAGAGGTGTTTCAGTCACTGAAGTGGTTAATGCTCTAAGTTTAACTGGCATTCAGAAGCTGTCTAGTCTCTCAGTCTTGATCCAAAGGCTAGTAAGAAAACAGCTACAGCTACTCTGGAATGAGGTGAGGAAAGCAAGCTACTAATAAAGATGAAATAATTTTCCTATTATTTCCATCGTTCAGTCTTCACACCCTTTCTTAGTCTATCCTGAGGGATTACAATAATAGTCTGAAGTTTTTGTTCCAATAGAATTTCTTTTTTTTGTATATAAAGAGCTTATTACTTGATCTAACAAGACTCCAAGATGGCATTTAGCTCACTGAAATTAGAAGCAACAAGTTACTCCTAACAAAGGCCAAGCTGATCCCAAAAGATTTATCAACCAACACAAACAAGATGCCATTCAAAAATCATAGAAATCAGCAAGATGACAGGAAACTAGACTACCTGATCAAACTTCCCGTAACTGCCACATGACTACTATGAATTTACTTCTCCCCGTCCCCTGAAAAGGCCAGTAACATTCAAGCCTTAAGCAGGAGGAGAAAACCGTTCTGTCACATGCTCTAATTCATTAAGTATAACGTGGGCACTAAATTAAGCAATTTTTTTAGGTTCCTACAGAGTACGTAGCATGACTGAAAGCAAAGTATAGAAAATGAATTTTTAGCACAAAACTCTAACAGCGCTGAATCTTGTATTGTGAAATTGTATTGAGTGGTAGAAACACCCAGACATTCACCAAGAAGGACACAATCTAATGCACTGCAAGTGCAAGACTGACTAGTTTGAAGTCGGTGAAAGAATGACATGGAGAAGCTCTAGTAAGTTGTAGGTAAAAGTCTCAAACATTAAGTGCAGTGTAAGCTGAGTGATTGCTTCAACCTTTGCAGCTAACAGGGCAAAAAGAGGCCGTCTCTCACACAAGGCAATTCTGTTGCCTTCAAACCTCAAACGTTTAACCTTGTGGCAGACAACGGAGATAATCGGAGATAAGTGACAGCGATATGTAGCACGACTTGGAGCTCTTACATGAATTGCCAACAATGAGGGAACAGATGCCCGTAAAAGAAAGGGACGAGGACCTCAGACAGCAGAGAGATAAACCTCCACAGACTTAAATGGTCCACTGAGGTACTGGAGAGATTGTTAGGTTTTTATATACTTCCAGTGACCAGTTTTAGTGCTGACAACTGTGCACCACAGCTTCCAGAGACTCTCAAACCACCTTGCAAATTTTAGTGAGGCTTGAAATCTGGTTAAGCAGTAGTAAGGCTTCCCTGCTACCCAGGCAGGGAAAGGAAGTCCAGACTACTAGAAAGATTCCTACAAAGCTATAAGAAGCTCACTAATGACCTGGGGCAGTGAGGAAGAGAAACATCTCCAGGCTCCCACTTTTCTGTTCAACTCACTGGATGGCTTTTTACTCTTTCTTTTTTTTAAAAAACAAAACAAACACACTCTGGCCTTCCCCTTTTCTCTAGAAAGAAAAACAGATTTCTTGGATTTCAATCTCACCTCTTGGAGCTGGAGTATTTCTGCTTCAAGACCTTTGAGCTTCTTTTCACTTCCTTTGGACTGTGCAAAGATCTCATCTCTGGATGCACGGGCTTCTTCTAGCTCCCGCTGGTAGTCTTCCATTTGAGCCTGCAGTTGGAGAGCAGAGGAAAGAATAAGCCATGATACAGCAGGACAACCACAAGATTTATTAGTAGCTCTGAAGCTTTTTTGCCCTTAGGAGGCAAGACCTTCCTCCTAAAGTGGCTTCATTCCACTTAAATATCTTTATTTTCAGTTCTTATTTTCATAGAATTATAGAATGGTTTGGGTTGGACAGGACCTTTAAAGATCAGAGTTCTATCCCTCTGCCACGGGCAGAGACACCTTCCAGGCTGCTCAAAGCCCCATCCAACCTGGCCTTGAACACTGCCAGGGAGGGGGCAGCCACAGCTTCTCTGGGCAACCTGGGCCAGTGCCTCATCACCCTCAGAGTGAAGAATTTCTTTCTTATATCCAATTTAATTCTACCCTCTTTCAGTCTAAACCCTTCATTTTCTCATCTTTCCATCACTCACTCCTCATCAGAAATATCCCATTAGAAGACTTCATTTATTTGTATATTTCTTGTAGGAAAAAACCTCTAGTAGAGGTAGTAGAGATACCTTTGTAGTAGACAGGTAATGCTCTTGCAATTGTCTTGGAAAAAAAACAAACCTATTTACTTAAATTGACTGATAAAACCTATTACAAGTACTCAAGGTAAGAAACTTCTCAGTGTAGAAGTACCACAATTCACCATTTTGCACATATAACGTAGAAGCACATACTTATCCTTCCCGTAAGACACTTAACACAGACTGATATCTTAATTCACACAAGTTTGACTTCAGATGCTAAAAGAATAAAGCTGGAGAAACTGCATTGAAGTTGTACCTGCATCTTCGCAATACCACTAGTCATGAGACCACTTATTTCAGGTGCTTGCATGAAAGTGTACAGAGATCAGGTATGAACTCTGTAACTGACTCAGCCTCTGGGAATAGAGAAGCCGCTACTGCTAGGTACCAGCATTTCTTGCTTTAATCTCCATTCCCTTCTCATCCAGCGCCTGGACCAAGTTCCAAAATTGCCCTCATTCGGTTGAAGTAGGATTGCCAAGTAATAGAGTGGACAGGGCAGAAAGGCAATGCAGTTTGCTCTATGCTTTACATGGTCTTGCCACGGCCTCATACTCCTGCAGCTTTGGGCCATGGCACTGAAAGCCTTGGGAAAACTGACCTCTACTAAAGACGGAGTATTTCTCTGGGAATGGGAAATAAATCCTTGACACAAGTACTGGATTCTTCTTGCCAATCTAAAAAGACTAGGCATCTTGGAGCTTTTTCAAAGCAACTAAAATTTACTCCTCCTATTTCTCTGGAGCATTTTTGGCTTCCTCAACTAGAGGAAGTAGCAATCAGCAAGAGCTGAGCTGAAATCAGTAAATTCAAAGATACAAACAACCATAAATTTTAAAGATTCAGCCTCAAAAGCAATCCTCAGTAAATCCTTATGCAAAGCGTTGAAAATGATGACTGTTGAATAGAAGGACGTGGGGGACAATCTTAACTCCTTAGCAACAAAAGGATGAGAGGAGTTTTGAGCGGCTGATAAGTTCAGGCCAGATACTGTGACGTGTGCCAGCATAGCTGAGTCTGATACTCCTTCTTGCCTTCACACTACAAATGCATGTAACGAAAAGCAGCACCCTTGACAGACTGTCAGCAGGAGGGAAAGCAGCTCAGCTGATTTGCTGTGCCTACCTGGAGCATAAGTAGCTGTTTGATTGCTTCATCTCGAGCCTTGTTTGCAGCTTCTATCTGACCTTCCAGGTCTTTCATATCCACCTCCATTTTCTTCTTGGCTGCCACAACAAGAGCCCTCTGTTTGCGCTCATCTTCCAGTTCTGCCTCCAGCTCTCGCACCTGTGAAATCAAGGGATTTAACAGGCTCAAGCTCCAGGAACAGAGCAAACACAAAATCCTAACAAAATGGCTGATGAATCCGAAAGGCCTTTGCAGATCAGAATTAGCATTACTCGATTCGAAGAGCCTACAGAACTCAAGCTACATGGGAAGACACTGCAGACGGCAAAAAAATCCACAAACTGGAAGCAGAGATCTCTGAACTGACAAAAGGAAAATAAGGAAAAGAGCTCAGCATCTGAAGCATTTCCATTTCATCTGTTCAGCTACTTCATGATCAGCTTCTGGCCCAGTACATCTGTCTACATTTAGGTATGACTTGGGGGCAGACGTTGCTAATTCTGATCGAACCACTAAGAGGAAAATACGACATAGAATCACCACACATTCTCAAGAACAAAAAAAAAAGAAATAATTCTCTTTGAAACAGATGTGCTACTAGAATGTATACACCAACTACTTTTCTTTTTTTCAAAAGAAAACAGAGAAGCAAAGTATCTAAGAAAGCAACTACCAAGAACTAAGATGAACTCATACAACAATAAAAGTGAGCCAGAAGTGCCACAGGTTACCAACATGAAGGAATATGTTTCTTTTGAATCAAGCCTCCCTCCTCATGCCAGGTCAGGAGCTCTTGTCCAGTGCAAGACAATAGCAATTCAGCATTGCAGGGAACTTCAAAAGCCTTCCAGGTCAATGCTTTTATTTATTTCTAGGAGATCTCTATACAGGTGATTCTCAGTAAGTTTTTGTTTCCTTGTGATAAATCTTGAAATATTAGGTGCTTTTTCCTTAAAGCTTTAGAAATGTTAATTTAGATCTATCTTCTCCTACAAGCATGAAATTTTAAAGGCATTTCTTTAGAATTCTAGTATCATAAAGCAGATCTGAAGAGACTCAAGTCTGGCAAATCTGGAATCTTTGCTACGTTTTTCGTTTAAGAAACTGTTCACTTAATTACAGTCTTTCAGTCTATGTCGGCATCCATGGATTTGTTGCTGTACACCAAACAGGACGGGCTTGAAGGACACCCATGCAGCAACAGCCAAATCTACTTGCATATTGAGTGCTTTTGAGGCAAGATACAGTTGAATTGGAGGACCATCACTGGCAGACTAACATGAAGAGTGGCTAATCCACAACAAGACCTATTGTATTGTTGGTAAAGATCCGTGCTTGGGACTTCTATAGGATGGGATCTTTAAGCACAGAGTTTTATTTTCCTGGTAGCAAGTTCTCAAAGCCATAGAGCTTTGTCAAAAGATCATCACGCCCTTCCCACTATGAAGCACAGTAAGATACACACTTGTTTAACCAGCATCCTCTTTTTCTCTTCATTCTGTTCATCTCTGGCTTGCAGATCTCTCTCAAACTGGGCTTTCATAGCTTGCATGTTCACCTCCAAACGAAGTTTAGCATCTTCTGTGGCCTGCAGTTCATCTTCCAGTTCCTCAAGCTGAGTCCTCATCTCTTCAACCTGTTGCTCTAAAGTTCTTTTTGATTTCTCCAGTTCATGGACCTAAGCCACAAACATTAATCAGACCCTCTCAAAATCAGCAGTTAGCAGCAAAAGTAGACATTATATGAACTCAGTACACTACACTTTGTGATGCTCCAAACTGGACAATCAGAACAGGGAGAGCAGCATCTCTAAGATACAGATTAGAGAACCAAACAAACATCCGTGCAGATGAATGGAGAGATGAGCTGTGCAATATTCACAGAGAAAAAGTAGTAGTAGTAAGACAAGCTCTTAAATCCAGCACAAGTGCCATTAGGCATTTGGCCAGCAACTGCTGCTCTCCAAGTCTTCACATCTTTTGAACAGGCCTCATCTTAATAGAGACCACCCTCTTGTTCTGAGCATTAATTCCTCCAGAATTTTGGGTTACAAATCAGCCTCAAAACGTTCCATATTTGTGTCAAAAACACTTCTCCAACCAGGGAATTTTCCTGTGTTGTTCCCTGCGCAGTTCATAACAAAATAGGGTGTGGAAAGTTACTTACATTTTTGCCCACAGCATCTTTCGAGCTCATTAAGTCTTCCATATCTGCCCGCAACTGTTTGTTCTGTCTTTCAAACTCTTCCTTAGCTTCCAGGGCTTCTTCCAAAGCCCGAGCCAGAGACAGTGCTTTGGTTTCCTTCTCCCTTGCCTCTGCTTCAGCACGATCTCTTTCCTCTGCATATCTGGCAGAAATGTTCTTTTCTTCTGCCAGCATCTGAATATCAGAAATAATTAATCCATCTCATCAGTTCTACAATCAGGTCCTTCCTGCCTCAGAGGTGTTTCAGTCACTGAAGTGGTTAATGCTCTAAGTTTAACTGGCATTCGGAAGCTGTCTAGTCTCTCAGTCTTGATCCAAAGGCTAGTAAGAAAACAGCTACAGCTACTCTGGAATGAGGTGAGGAAAGCAAGCTACTAATAAAGATGAAATAATTTTCCTATTATTTCCATCGTTCAGTCTTCACACCCTTTCTTAGTCTATCCTGAGGGATTACAATAATAGTCTGAAGTTTTTGTTCCAATAGAATTTCTTTTTTGTATATAAAGAGCTTATTACTTGATCTAACAAGACTCCAAGATGGCATTTAGCTCACTGAAATTAGGAGCAACAAGTTACTCCTAACAAAGGCCAAGCTGCTCCGAAAAGATTTATCAACCAACACAAACAAGATGCCATTCAAAAATCATAGAAATCAGCAAGATGACAGGAAACTAGACTACCTGATCAAACTTCCCGTAACTGCCACATGACTACTATGAATTTACTTCTCCCCGTCCCCTGAAAAGGCCAGTAACATTCAAGCCCTAAGCAGGAGGAGAAAACCGTTCTGTCACATGCTCTAATTCATGAAGTATAACGTGGGCACTAAATTAAGCAAACTTTTTAGGTTCCTACAGAGTACGTAGCATGACTGAAAGCAAAGTATAGAAAATGAATTTTTAGCACAAAACTCTAACAGCGCTGAATCTTGTATTGTGAAATTGTATTGAGTGGTAGAAACACCCAGACATTCACCAAGAAGGACACAATCTAATGCACTGCAAGTGCAAGACTGACTAGTTTGAAGTCTGTGAAAGAATGACATGGAGAAGCTCTAGTAAGTTGTAGGTAAAAGTCTCAAACATTAAGTGCAGTGTAAGCTGAGTGATTGCTTCAACCTTTGCAGCTAACAGGGCAAAAAGAGGCCGTCTCTCACACAAGGCAATTCTGTTGCCTTCAAACCTCAAACGTTTAACCTTGTGGCAGACAACGGAGATAATCGGAGATAAGTGACAGCGATATGTAGCACGACTTGGAGCTCTTACATGAATTGCCAACAATGAGGGAACAGATGCCCGTAAAAGAAAGGGACGAGGACCTCAGACAGCAGAGAGATAAACCTCCACAGACTTAAATGGTCCACTGAGGTACTGGAGAGATTGTTAGGTTTTTATATACTTCCAGTGACCAGTTTTAGTGCTGACAACTGTGCACCACAGCTTCCAGAGACTCTCAAACCACCTTGCAAATTTTAGTGAGGCTTGAAATCTGGTTAAGCAGTAGTAAGGCTTCCCTGCTACCCAGGCAGGGAAAGGAAGTCCAGACTACTAGAAAGATTCCTACAAAGCTATAAGAAGCTCACTAATGACCTGGGGCAGTGAGGAAGAGAAACATCTCCAGGCTCCCACTTTTCTGTTCAACTCACTGGATGGCTTTTTACTCTTTCTTTTTTTTAAAAAACAAAACAAACACACTCTGGCCTTCCCCTTTTCTCTAGAAAGAAAAACAGATTTCTTGGATTTCAATCTCACCTCTTGGAGCTGGAGTATTTCTGCTTCAAGACCTTTGAGCTTCTTTTCACTTCCTTTGGACTGTGCAAAGATCTCATCTCTGGATGCACGGGCTTCTTCTAGCTCCCGCTGGTAGTCTTCCATTTGAGCCTGCAGTTGGAGAGCAGAGGAAAGAATAAGCCATGATACAGCAGGACAACCACAAGATTTATTAGTAGCTCTGAAGCTTTTTTGCCCTTAGGAGGCAAGACCTTCCTCCTAAAGTGGCTTCATTCCACTTAAATATCTTTATTTTCAGTTCTTATTTTCATAGAATTATAGAATGGTTTGGGTTGGACAGGACCTTTAAAGATCAGAGTTCTATCCCTCTGCCACGGGCAGAGACACCTTCCAGGCTGCTCAAAGCCCCATCCAACCTGGCCTTGAACACTGCCAGGGAGGGGGCAGCCACAGCTTCTCTGGGCAACCTGGGCCAGTGCCTCATCACCCTCAGAGTGAAGAATTTCTTTCTTATATCCAATTTAATTCTACCCTCTTTCAGTCTAAACCCTTCATTTTCTCATCTTTCCATCACTCACTCCTCATCAGAAATATCCCATTAGAAGACTTCATTTATTTGTATATTTCTTGTAGGAAAAAACCTCTAGTAGAGGTAGTAGAGATACCTTTGTAGTAGACAGGTAATGCTCTTGCAATTGTCTTGGAAAAAAAACAAACCTATTTACTTAAATTGACTGATAAAACCTATTACAAGTACTCAAGGTAAGAAACTTCTCAGTGTAGAAGTACCACAATTCACCATTTTGCACATATAACGTAGAAGCACATACTTATCCTTCCCGTAAGACACTTAACACAGACTGATATCTTAATTCACACAAGTTTGACTTCAGATGCTAAAAGAATAAAGCTGGAGAAACTGCATTGAAGTTGTACCTGCATCTTCGCAATACCACTAGTCATGAGACCACTTATTTCAGGTGCTTGCATGAAAGTGTACAGAGATCAGGTATGAACTCTGTAACTGACTCAGCCTCTGGGAATAGAGAAGCCGCTACTGCTAGGTACCAGCATTTCTTGCTTTAATCTCCATTCCCTTCTCATCCAGCGCCTGGACCAAGTTCCAAAATTGCCCTCATTCGGTTGAAGTAGGATTGCCAAGTAATAGAGTGGACAGGGCAGAAAGGCAATGCAGTTTGCTCTATGCTTTACATGGTCTTGCCACGGCCTCATACTCCTGCAGCTTTGGGCCATGGCACTGAAAGCCTTGGGAAAACTGACCTCTACTAAAGACGGAGTATTTCTCTGGGAATGGGAAATAAATCCTTGACACAAGTACTGGATTCTTCTTGCCAATCTAAAAAGACTAGGCATCTTGGAGCTTTTTCAAAGCAACTAAAATTTACTCCTCCTATTTCTCTGGAGCATTTTTGGCTTCCTCAACTAGAGGAAGTAGCAATCAGCAAGAGCTGAGCTGAAATCAGTAAATTCAAAGATACAAACAACCATAAATTTTAAAGATTCAGCCTCAAAAGCAATCCTCAGTAAATCCTTATGCAAAGCGTTGAAAATGATGACTGTTGAATAGAAGGACGTGGGGGACAATCTTAACTCCTTAGCAACAAAAGGATGAGAGGAGTTTTGAGCGGCTGATAAGTTCAGGCCAGATACTGTGACGTGTGCCAGCATAGCTGAGTCTGATACTCCTTCTTGCCTTCACACTACAAATGCATGTAACGAAAAGCAGCACCCTTGACAGACTGTCAGCAGGAGGGAAAGCAGCTCAGCTGATTTGCTGTGCCTACCTGGAGCATAAGTAGCTGTTTGATTGCTTCATCTCGAGCCTTGTTTGCAGCTTCTATCTGACCTTCCAGGTCTTTCATATCCACCTCCATTTTCTTCTTGGCTGCCACAACAAGAGCCCTCTGTTTGCGCTCATCTTCCAGTTCTGCCTCCAGCTCTCGCACCTGTGAAATCAAGGGATTTAACAGGCTCAAGCTCCAGGAACAGCACAAACACAAAATCCTAACAAAATGGCTGATGAATCCGAAAGGCCTTTGCAGATCAGAATTAGCATTACTCGATTCGAAGAGCCTACAGAACTCAAGCTACATGGGAAGACACTGCAGACGGCAAAAAAATCCACAAACTGGAAGCAGAGATCTCTGAACTGACAAAAGGAAAATAAGGAAAAGAGCTCAGCATCTGAAGCATTTCCATTTCATCTGTTCAGCTACTTCATGATCAGCTTCTGGCCCAGTACATCTGTCTACATTTAGGTATGACTTGGGGGCAGACGTTGCTAATTCTGATCGAACCACTAAGAGGAAAATACGACATAGAATCACCACACATTCTCAAGAACAAAAAAAAAAGAAATAATTCTCTTTGAAACAGATGTGCTACTAGAATGTATACACCAACTACTTTTCTTTTTTTCAAAAGAAAACAGAGAAGCAAAGTATCTAAGAAAGCAACTACCAAGAACTAAGATGAACTCATACAACAATAAAAGTGAGCCAGAAGTGCCACAGGTTACCAACATGAAGGAATATGTTTCTTTTGAATCAAGCCTCCCTCCTCATGCCAGGTCAGGAGCTCTTGTCCAGTGCAAGACAATAGCAATTCAGCATTGCAGGGAACTTCAAAAGCCTTCCAGGTCAATGCTTTTATTTATTTCTAGGAGATCTCTATACAGGTGATTCTCAGTAAGTTTTTGTTTCCTTGTGATAAATCTTGAAATATTAGGTGCTTTTTCCTTAAAGCTTTAGAAATGTTAATTTAGATCTATCTTCTCCTACAAGCATGAAATTTTAAAGGCATTTCTTTAGAATTCTAGTATCATAAAGCAGATCTGAAGAGACTCAAGTCTGGCAAATCTGGAATCTTTGCTACGTTTTTCGTTTAAGAAACTGTTCACTTAATTACAGTCTTTCAGTCTATGTCGGCATCCATGGATTTGTTGCTGTACACCAAACAGGACGGGCTTGAAGGACACCCATGCAGCAACAGCCAAATCTACTTGCATATTGAGTGCTTTTGAGGCAAGATACAGTTGAATTGGAGGACCATCACTGGCAGACTAACATGAAGAGTGGCTAATCCACAACAAGACCTATTGTATTGTTGGTAAAGATCCGTGCTTGGGACTTCTATAGGATGGGATCTTTAAGCACAGAGTTTTATTTTCCTGGTAGCAAGTTCTCAAAGCCATAGAGCTTTGTCAAAAGATCATCACGCCCTTCCCACTATGAAGCACAGTAAGATACACACTTGTTTAACCAGCATCCTCTTTTTCTCTTCATTCTGTTCATCTCTGGCTTGCAGATCTCTCTCAAACTGGGCTTTCATAGCTTGCATGTTCACCTCCAAACGAAGTTTAGCATCTTCTGTGGCCTGCAGTTCATCTTCCAGTTCCTCAAGCTGAGTCCTCATCTCTTCAACCTGTTGCTCTAAAGTTCTTTTTGATTTCTCCAGTTCATGGACCTAAGCCACAAACATTAATCAGACCCTCTCAAAATCAGCAGTTAGCAGCAAAAGTAGACATTATATGAACTCAGTACACTACACTTTGTGATGCTCCAAACTGGACAATCAGAACAGGGAGAGCAGCATCTCTAAGATACAGATTAGAGAACCAAACAAACATCCGTGCAGATGAATGGAGAGATGAGCTGTGCAATATTCACAGAGAAAAAGTAGTAGTAGTAAGACAAGCTCTTAAATCCAGCACAAGTGCCATTAGGCATTTGGCCAGCAACTGCTGCTCTCCAAGTCTTCACATCTTTTGAACAGGCCTCATCTTAATAGAGACCACCCTCTTGTTCTGAGCATTAATTCCTCCAGAATTTTGGGTTACAAATCAGCCTCAAAACGTTCCATATTTGTGTCAAAAACACTTCTCCAACCAGGGAATTTTCCTGTGTTGTTCCCTGCGCAGTTCATAACAAAATAGGGTGTGGAAAGTTACTTACATTTTTGCCCACAGCATCTTTCGAGCTCATTAAGTCTTCCATATCTGCCCGCAACTGTTTGTTCTGTCTTTCAAACTCTTCCTTAGCTTCCAGGGCTTCTTCCAAAGCCCGAGCCAGAGACAGTGCTTTGGTTTCCTTCTCCCTTGCCTCTGCTTCAGCACGATCTCTTTCCTCTGCATATCTGGCAGAAATGTTCTTTTCTTCTGCCAGCATCTGAATATCAGAAATAATTAATCCATCTCATCAGTTCTACAATCAGGTCCTTCCTGCCTCAGAGGTGTTTCAGTCACTGAAGTGGTTAATGCTCTAAGTTTAACTGGCATTCGGAAGCTGTCTAGTCTCTCAGTCTTGATCCAAAGGCTAGTAAGAAAACAGCTACAGCTACTCTGGAATGAGGTGAGGAAAGCAAGCTACTAATAAAGATGAAATAATTTTCCTATTATTTCCATCGTTCAGTCTTCACACCCTTTCTTAGTCTATCCTGAGGGATTACAATAATAGTCTGAAGTTTTTGTTCCAATAGAATTTCTTTTTTGTATATAAAGAGCTTATTACTTGATCTAACAAGACTCCAAGATGGCATTTAGCTCACTGAAATTAGGAGCAACAAGTTACTCCTAACAAAGGCCAAGCTGCTCCGAAAAGATTTATCAACCAACACAAACAAGATGCCATTCAAAAATCATAGAAATCAGCAAGATGACAGGAAACTAGACTACCTGATCAAACTTCCCGTAACTGCCACATGACTACTATGAATTTACTTCTCCCCGTCCCCTGAAAAGGCCAGTAACATTCAAGCCCTAAGCAGGAGGAGAAAACCGTTCTGTCACATGCTCTAATTCATGAAGTATAACGTGGGCACTAAATTAAGCAAACTTTTTAGGTTCCTACAGAGTACGTAGCATGACTGAAAGCAAAGTATAGAAAATGAATTTTTAGCACAAAACTCTAACAGCGCTGAATCTTGTATTGTGAAATTGTATTGAGTGGTAGAAACACCCAGACATTCACCAAGAAGGACACAATCTAATGCACTGCAAGTGCAAGACTGACTAGTTTGAAGTCTGTGAAAGAATGACATGGAGAAGCTCTAGTAAGTTGTAGGTAAAAGTCTCAAACATTAAGTGCAGTGTAAGCTGAGTGATTGCTTCAACCTTTGCAGCTAACAGGGCAAAAAGAGGCCGTCTCTCACACAAGGCAATTCTGTTGCCTTCAAACCTCAAACGTTTAACCTTGTGGCAGACAACGGAGATAATCGGAGATAAGTGACAGCGATATGTAGCACGACTTGGAGCTCTTACATGAATTGCCAACAATGAGGGAACAGATGCCCGTAAAAGAAAGGGACGAGGACCTCAGACAGCAGAGAGATAAACCTCCACAGACTTAAATGGTCCACTGAGGTACTGGAGAGATTGTTAGGTTTTTATATACTTCCAGTGACCAGTTTTAGTACTGACAACTGTGCACCACAGCTTCCAGAGACTCTCAAACCACCTTGCAAATTTTAGTGAGGCTTGAAATCTGGTTAAGCAGTAGTAAGGCTTCCCTGCTACCCAGGCAGGGAAAGGAAGTCCAGACTACTAGAAAGATTCCTACAAAGCTATAAGAAGCTCACTAATGACCTGGGGCAGTGAGGAAGAGAAACATCTCCAGGCTCCCACTTTTCTGTTCAACTCACTGGATGGCTTTTTACTCTTTTTTTTTTTTTAAAAAAAAACAAACACACTCTGGCCTTCCCCTTTTCTCTAGAAAGAAAAACAGATTTCTTGGATTTCAATCTCACCTCTTGGAGCTGGAGTATTTCTGCTTCAAGACCTTTGAGCTTCTTTTCACTTCCTTTGGACTGTGCAAAGATCTCATCTCTGGATGCACGGGCTTCTTCTAGCTCCCGCTGGTAGTCTTCCATTTGAGCCTGCAGTTGGAGAGCAGAGGAAAGAATAAGCCATGATACAGCAGGACAACCACAAGATTTATTAGTAGCTCTGAAGCTTTTTTGCCCTTAGGAGGCAAGACCTTCCTCCTAAAGTGGCTTCATTCCACTTAAATATCTTTATTTTCAGTTCTTATTTTCATAGAATTATAGAATGGTTTGGGTTGGACAGGACCTTTAAAGATCAGAGTTCTATCCCTCTGCCACGGGCAGAGACACCTTCCAGGCTGCTCAAAGCCCCATCCAACCTGGCCTTGAACACTGCCAGGGAGGGGGCAGCCACAGCTTCTCTGGGCAACCTGGGCCAGTGCCTCATCACCCTCAGAGTGAAGAATTTCTTTCTTATATCCAATTTAATTCTACCCTCTTTCAGTCTAAACCCTTCATTTTCTCATCTTTCCATCACTCACTCCTCATCAGAAATATCCCATTAGAAGACTTCACTTCATTTATTTGTATATTTCTTGTAGGAAAAAACCTCTAGTAGAGGTAGTAGAGATACCTTTGTAGTAGACAGGTAATGCTCTTGCAATTGTCTTGGAAAAAAAACAAACCTATTTACTTAAATTGACTGATAAAACCTATTACAAGTACTCAAGGTAAGAATCTTCTCAGTGTAGAAGTACCACAATTCACCATTTTGCACATATAACGTAGAAGCACATACTTATCCTTCCCGTAAGACACTTAACACAGACTGATATCTTAATTCACACAAGTTTAACTTCAGATGCTAAAAGAATAAAGCTGGAGAACCTGCATTTAAGTTGTACCTGCATCTTCGCAATACCACTAGTCATGAGACCACTTATTTCAGGTGCTTGCATGAAAGTGTACAGAGACCAGGTATGAACTCTGTAACTGACTCAGCCTCTGGGAATAGAGAAGCCGCTACTGCTAGGTACCAGCATTTCTTGCTTTAATCTCCATTCCCTTCTCATCCAGCGCCTGGACCAAGTTCCAAAATTGCCCTCATTCGGTTGAAGTAGGATTGCCAAGGAATAGAGTGGACAGGGCAGAAAGGCAATGCAGTTTGCTCTATGCTTTACATGGTCTTGCCACGGCCTCATACTCCTGCAGCTTTGGGCCATGGCACTGAAAGCCTTGGGAAAACTGACCTCTACTAAAGATGGAGTATTTCTCTGGGAATGGGAAATAAATCCTTGACACAAGTACTGGATTCTTCTTGCCAATCTAAAAAGACTAGGCATCTTGGAGCTTTTTCAAAGCAACTAACATTTACTCCTCCTATTTCTCTGGAGCATTTTTGGCTTCCTCAACTAGAGGAAGTAGCAATCAGCAAGAGCTGAGCTGAAATCAGTAAATTCAAAGATACAAACAACCATAAATTTTAAAGATTCAGCCTCAAAAGCAATCCTCAGTAAATCCTTATGCAAAGCGTTGAAAATGATGACTATTGAATAGAAGGACGTGGGGGACAATCTTAACTCCTTAGCAACAAAAGGATGAGAGGAGTTTTGAGCGGCTGATAAGTTCAGGCCAGATACTGTGACGTGTGCCAGCATAGCTGAGTCTGATACTCCTTCTTGCCTTCACACTACAAATGCATGTAACGAAAAGCAGCACCCTTGACAGACTGTCAGCAGGAGGGAAAGCAGCTCAGCTGATTTGCTGTGCCTACCTGGAGCTTAAGTAGCTGTTTGATTGCTTCATCTCGAGCCTTGTTTGCAGCTTCTATCTGACCTTCCAGGTCTTTCATATCCACCTCCATTTTCTTCTTGGCTGCCACAGCAAGAGCCCTCTGTTTGCGCTCATCTTCCAGTTCTGCCTCCAGCTCTCGCACCTGTGAAATCAAGGGATTTAACAGGCTCAAGCTCCAGGAACAGCGCAAACACAAAATCCTAACAAAATGGCTGATGAATCCGAAAGGCCTTTGCAGATCAGAATTAGCATTACTCGATTCGAAGAGCCTACAGAACTCAAGCTACATGGGAAGACACTGCAGACGGCAAAAAAATCCACAAACTGGAAGCAGAGATCTCTGAACTGACAAAAGGAAAATAAGGAAAAGAGCTCAGCATCTGAAGCATTTCCATTTCATCTGTTCAGCTACTTCATGATCAGCTTCTGGCCCAGTACATCTGTCTACATTTAGGTATGACTTGGGGGCAGACGTTGCTAATTCTGATCGAACCACTAAGAGGAAAATACGACATAGAATCACCACACATTCTCAAGAAAAAAAAAAAGAAATAATTCTCTTTGAAACAGATGTGCTACTAGAATGTATACACCAACAACTTTTCTTTTTTTCAAAAGAAAACAGAGAAGCAAAGTATCTAAGAAAGCAACTACCAAGAACTAAGATGAACTCATACAACAATAAAAGTGAGCCAGAAGTGCCACAGGTTACCAACATGAAGGAATATGTTTCTTTTGAATCAAGCCTCCCTCCTCATGCCAGGTCAGGAGCTCTTGTCCAGTGCAAGACAATAGCAATTCAGCATTGCAGGGAACTTCAAAAGCCTTCCAGGTCAATGCTTTTATTTATTTCTAGGAGATCTCTATACAGGTGATTCTCAGTAAGTTTTTGTTTTCTTGTGATAAATCTTGAAATATTAGGTGCTTTTTCCTTAAAGCTTTAGAAATGTTAATTTAGATCTATCTTCTCCTACAAGCATGAAATTTTAAAGGCATTTCTTTAGAATTCTAGTATCATAAAGCAGATCTGAAGAGACTCAAGTCTGGCAAATCTGGAATCTTTGCTACGTTTTTCGTTTAAGAAACTGTTCACTTAATTACAGTCTTTCAGTCTATGTCAGCATCCATGGATTTGTTGCTGTACACCAAACAGGACGGGCTTGAAGGACACCCATGCAGCAACAGCCAAATCTACTTGCATATTGAGTGCTTTTGAGGCAAGATACAGTTGAATTGGAGGACCATCACTGGCAGACTAACATGAAGAGTGGCTAATCCACAACAAGACCTATTGTATTGTTGGTAAAGATCCGTGCTTGGGACTTCTATAGGATGGGATCTTTAAGCACAGAGTTTTATTTTCCTGGTAGCAAGTTCTCAAAGCCATAGAGCTTTGTCAAAAGATCATCACGCCCTTCCTCTATGAAGCACAGTAAGATACACACTTGTTTAACCAGCATCCTCTTTTTCTCTTCATTCTGTTCATCTCTGGCTTGCAGATCTCTCTCAAACTGGGCTTTCATAGCTTGCCTGTTCACCTACAAACGAAGTTTAGCATCTTCTGTGGCCTGCAGTTCATCTTCCAGTTCCTCAAGCTGAGTCCTCATCTCTTCAACCTGTTGCTCTAAAGTTCTTTTTGATTTCTCCAGTTCATGGACCTAAGCCACAAACATTAATCAGACCCTCTCAAAATCAGCAGTTAACAGCAAAAGTAGACATTATATGAACTCAGTACACTACACTTTGTGATGCTCCAAACTGGACAATCAGAACAGGGAGAGCAGCATCTCTAAGATACAGATTAGAGAACCAAACAAACATCCGTGCAGATGAATGGAGAGATGAGCTGTGCAATATTCACAGAGAAAAAGTAGTAGTAGTAAGACAAGCTCTTAAATCCAGCACAAGTGCCATTAGGCATTTGGCCAGCAACTGCTGCTCTCCAAGTCTTCACATCTTTTGAACAGGCCTCATCTTAATAGAGAACACCCTCTTGTTCTGAGCATTAATTCCTCCAGAATTTTGGGTTACAAATCAGCCTCAAAACGTTCCATATTTGTGTCAAAAACACTTCTCCAACCAGGGAATTTTCCTGTGTTGTTCCCTGTGCAGTTCATAACAAAATAGGGTGTGGAAAGTTACTTACATTTTTGCCCACAGCATCTTTCGAGCGCATTAAGTCTTCCATATCTGCCCGCAACTGTTTGTTCTGTCTTTCAAACTCTTCCTTAGCTTCCAGGGCTTCTTCCAAAGCCCGAGCCAGAGACAGTGCTTTGGTTTCCTTCTCCCTTGCCTCTGCTTCAGCACGATCTCTTTCCTCTGCATATCTGGCAGAAATGTTCTTTTCTTCTGCCAGCATCTGAATATCAGAAATAATTAATCCATCTCATCAGTTCTATAATCAGGTCCTTCCTGCCTCAGAGGTGTTTCAGTCACTGAAGTGGTTAATGCTCTAAGTTTAACTGGCATTCAGAAGCTGTCTAGTCTCTCAGTCTTGATCCAAAGGCTAGTAAGAAAACAGCTACAGCTACTCTGGAATGAGGTGAGGAAAGCAAGCTACTAATAAAGATGAAATAATTTTCCTATTATTTCCATCGTTCAGTCTTCACACCCTTTCTTAGTCTATCCTGAGGGATTACAATAATAGTCTGAAGTTTTTGTTCCAATAGAATTTATTTTTTTTGTATATAAAGAGCTTATTACTTGATCTAACAAGACTCCAAGATGGCATTTAGCTCACTGAAATTAGAAGCAACAAGTTACTCCTAACAAAGGCCAAGCTGCTCCCAAAAGATTTATCAACCAACACAAACAAGATGCCATTCAAAAATCATAGAAATCAGCAAGATGACAGGAAACTAGACTACCTGATCAAACTTCCCGTAACTGCCACATGACTACTATGAATTTACTTCTCCCCGTCCCCTGAAAAGGCCAGTAACATTCAAGCCCTAAGCAGGAGGAGAAAACCATTCTGTCACATGCTCTAATTCATTAAGTATAACGTGGGCACTAAATTAAGCAATTTTTTTAGGTTCCTACAGAGTACGTAGCATGACTGAAAGCAAAGTATAGAAAATGAATTTTTAGCACAAAACTATGACAGCGCTGAATCTTGTGTTGTGAAATTGTATTGAGTGGTAGAAACACCCAGACATTCACCAAGAAGGACACAATCTAATGCACTGCAAGTGCAAGACTGACTAGTTTGAAGTCGGTGAAAGAATGACATGGAGAAGCTCTAGTAAGTTGTAGGTAAAAGTCTCAAACATTAAGTGCAGTGTAAGCTGAGTGATTGCTTCAACCTTTGCAGCTAACAGGGCAAAAAGAGGCCGTCTCTCACACAAGGCAATTCTGTTGCCTTCAAACCTCAAACGTTTAACCTTGTGGCAGACAACGGAGATAATCGGAGATAAGTGACAGCGATATGTAGCACGACTTGGAGCTCTTACATGAATTGCCAACAATGAGGGAACAGATGCCCGTAAAAGAAAGGGACGAGGACCTCAGACAGCAGAGACATAAACCTCCACAGACTTAAATGGTCCACTGAGGTACTGGAGAGATTGTTAGGTTTTTATATACTTCCAGTGACCAGTTTTAGTACTGACAACTGTGCACCACAGCTTCCAGAGACTCTCAAACCACCTTGCAAATTTTAGTGAGGCTTGAAATCTGGTTAAGCAGTAGTAAGGCTTCCCTGCTACCCAGGCAGGGAAAGGAAGTCCAGACTACTAGAAAGATTCCTACAAAGCTATAAGAAGCTCACTAATGACCTGGGGCAGTGAGGAAGAGAAACATCTCCAGGCTCCCACTTTTCTGTTCAACTCACTGGATGGCTTTTTACTCTTTTTTTTTTTAAAAAAAAAACAAACACACTCTGGCCTTCCCCTTTTCTCTAGAAAGAAAAACAGATTTCTTGGATTTCAATCTCACCTCTTGGAGCTGGAGTATTTCTGCTTCAAGACCTTTGAGCTTCTTTTCACTTCCTTTGGACTGTGCAAAGATCTCATCTCTGGATGCACGGGCTTCTTCTAGCTCCCGCTGGTAGTCTTCCATTTGAGCCTGCAGTTGTAGAGCAGAGGAAAGAATAAGCCATGATACAGCAGGACAACCACAAGATTTATTAGTAGCTCTGAAGCTTTTTTGCCCTTAGGAGGCAAGACCTTCCTCCTAAAGTGGCTTCATTCCACTTAAATATCTTTATTTTCAGTTCTTATTTTCATAGAATTATAGAATGGTTTGGGTTGGACAGGACCTTTAAAGATCAGAGTTCTATCCCTCTGCCACGGGCAGAGACACCTTCCAGGCTGCTCAAAGCCCCATCCAACCTGGCCTTGAACACTGCCAGGGAGGGGGCAGCCACAGCTTCTCTGGGCAACCTGGGCCAGTGCCTCATCACCCTCAGAGTGAAGAATTTCTTTCTTATATCCAATTTAATTCTACCCTCTTTCAGTCTAAACCCTTCATTTTCTCATCTTTCCATCACTCACTCCTCATCAGAAATATCCCATTAGAAGACTTCACTTCATTTATTTGTATATTTCTTGTAGGAAAAAACCTCTAGTAGAGGTAATAGAGATACCTTTGTAGTAGACAGGTAATGCTCTTGCAATTGTCTTGGAAAAAAACCAAACCTATTTACTTAAATTGACTGATAAAACCTATTACAAGTACTCAAGGTAAGAAACTTCTCAGTGTAGAAGTACCACAATTCACCATTTTGCACATATAACGTAGAAGCACATACTTATCCTTCCCGTAAGACACTTAACACAGACTGATATCTTAATTCACACAAGTTTGACTTCAGATGCTAAAAGAATAAAGCTGGAGAAACTGCATTGAAGTTGTACCTGCATCTTCGCAATACCACTAGTCATGAGACCACTTGTTTCAGGTGCTTGCATGAAAGTGTACAGAGACCAGGTATGAACTCTGTAACTGACTCAGCCTCTGGGAATAGAGAAGCCGCTACTGCTAGGTACCAGCATTTCTTGCTTTAATCTCCATTCCCTTCTCATCCAGCGCCTGGACCAAGTTCCAAAATTGCCCTCATTCAGTTGAAGTAGGATCGCCAAGGAATAGAGTGGACAGGGCAGAAAGGCAATGCAGTTTGCTCTATGCTTTACATGGTCTTGCCACGGCCTCATACTCCTGCAGCTTTGGGCCATGGCACTGAAAGCCTTGGGAAAACTGACCTCTACTAAAGACGGAGTATTTCTCTGGGAATGGGAAATAAATCCTTGACACAAGTACTGGATTCTTCTTGCCAATCTAAAAAGACTAGGCATCTTGGAGCTTTTTCAAAGCAACTAAAATTTACTCCTCCTATTTCTCTGGAGCATTTTTGGCTTCCTCAACTAGAGGAAGTAGCAATCAGCAAGAGCTGAGCTGAAATCAGTAAATTCAAAGATACAAACAACCATAAATTTTAAAGATTCAGCCTCAAAAGCAATCCTCAGTAAATCCTTATGCAAAGCGTTGAAAATGATGACTATTGAATAGAAGTACGTGGGGGACAATCTTAACTCCTTAGCAACAAAAGGATGAGAGGAGTTTTGAGCGGCTGATAAGTTCAGGCCAGATACTGTGACGTGTGCCAGCATAGCTGAGTCTGATACTCCTTCTTGCCTTCACACTACAAATGCATGTAACGAAAAGCAGCACCCTTGACAGACTGTCAGCAGGAGGGAAAGCAGCTCAGCTGATTTGCTGTGCCTACCTGGAGCTTAAGTAGCTGTTTGATTGCTTCATCTCGAGCCTTGTTTGCAGCTTCTATCTGACCTTCCAGGTCTTTCATATCCACCTCCATTTTCTTCTTGGCTGCCACAACAAGAGCCCTCTGTTTGCGCTCATCTTCCAGTTCTGCCTCCAGCTCTCGCACCTGTGAAATCAAGGGATTTAACAGGCTCAAGCTCCAGGAACAGCGCAAACACAAAATCCTAACAAAATGGCTGATGAATCCGAAAGGCCTTTGCAGATCAGAATTAGCATTACTCGATTCGAAGAGCCTACAGAACTCAAGCTACATGGGAAGACACTGCAGACGGCAAAAAAATCCACAAACTGGAAGCAGAGATCTCTGAACTGACAAAAGGAAAATAAGGAAAAGAGCTCAGCATCTGAAGCATTTCCATTTCATCTGTTCAGCTACTTCATGATCAGCTTCTGGCCCAGTACATCTGTCTACATTTAGGTATGACTTGGGGGCAGACGTTGCTAATTCTGATCGAACCACTAAGAGGAAAATACGACATAGAATCACCACACATTCTCAAGAAAAAAAAAAAGAAATAATTCTCTTTGAAACAGATGTGCTACTAGAATGTATACACCAACAACTTTTCTTTTTTTCAAAAGAAAACAGAGAAGCAAAGTATCTAAGAAAGCAACTACCAAGAACTAAGATGAACTCATACAACAACAAAAGTGAGCCAGAAGTGCCACAGGTTACCAACATGAAGGAATATGTTTCTTTTGAATCAAGCCTCCCTCCTCATGCCAGGTCAGGAGCTCTTGTCCAGTGCAAGACAATAGCAATTCAGCATTGCAGGGAACTTCAAAAGCCTTCCAGGTCAATGCTTTTATTTATTTCTAGGAGATCTCTATACAGGTGATTCTCAGTAAGTTTTTGTTTTCTTGTGATAAATCTTGAAATATTAGGTGCTTTTTCCTTAAAGCTTTAGAAATGTTAATTTAGATCTATCTTCTCCTACAAGCATGAAATTTTAAAGGCATTTCTTTAGAATTCTAGTATCATAAAGCAGATCTGAAGAGACTCAAGTCTGGCAAATCTGGAATCTTTGCTACGTTTTTCATTTAAGAAACTGTTCACTTAATTACAGTCTTTCAGTCTATGCCGGCATCCATGGATTTGTTGCTGTACACCAAACAGGACGGGCTTGAAGGACACCCATGCAGCAACAGCCAAATCTACTTGCATATTGAGTGCTTTTGAGGCAAGATACAGTTGAATTGGAGGACCATCACTGGCAGACTAACATGAAGAGTGGCTAATCCACAACAAGACCTACTGTATTGTTGGTAAAGATCCGTGCTTGGGACTTCTATAGGATGGGATCTTTAAGCACAGAGTTTTATTTTCCTGGTAGCAAGTTCTCAAAGCCATAGAGCTTTGTCAAAAGATCATCACGCCCTTCCCACTATGAAGCACAGTAAGATACACACTTGTTTAACCAGCATCCTCTTTTTCTCTTCATTCTGTTCATCTCTGGCTTGCAGATCTCTCTCAAACTGGGCTTTCATAGCTTGCCTGTTCACCTCCAAACGAAGTTTAGCATCTTCTGTGGCCTGCAGTTCATCTTCCAGTTCCTCAAGCTGAGTCCTCATCTCTTCAACCTGTTGCTCTAAAGTTCTTTTTGATTTCTCCAGTTCATGGACCTAAGCCACAAACATTAATCAGACCCTCTCAAAATCAGCAGTTAACAGCAAAAGTAGACATTATATGAACTCAGTACACTACACTTTGTGATGCTCCAAACTGGACAATCAGAACAGGGAGAGCAGCATCTCTAAGATACAGATTAGAGAACCAAACAAACATCCGTGCAGATGAATGGAGAGATGAGCTGTGCAATATTCACAGAGAAAAAGTAGTAGTAGTAAGACAAGCTCTTAAATCCAGCACAAGTGCCATTAGGCATTTGGCCAGCAACTGCTGCTCTCCGAGTCTTCACATCTTTTGAACAGGCCTCATCTTAATAGAGACCACCCTCTTGTTCTGAGCATTAATTCCTCCAGAATTTTGGGTTACAAATCAGCCTCAAAACGTTCCATATTTGTGTCAAAAACACTTCTCCAACCAGGGAATTTTCCTGTGTTGTTCCCTGCGCAGTTCATAACAAAATAGGGTGTGGAAAGTTACTTACATTTTTGCCCACAGCATCTTTCGAGCTCATTAAGTCTTCCATATCTGCCCGCAACTGTTTGTTCTGTCTTTCAAACTCTTCCTTAGCTTCCAGGGCTTCTTCCAAAGCCCGAGCCAGAGACAGTGCTTTGGTTTCCTTCTCCCTTGCCTCTGCTTCAGCACGATCTCTTTCCTCTGCATATCTGGCAGAAATGTTCTTTTCTTCTGCCAGCATCTGAATATCAGAAATAATTAATCCATCTCATCAGTTCTACAATCAGGTCCTTCCTGCCTCAGAGGTGTTTCAGTCACTGAAGTGGTTAATGCTCTAAGTTTAACTGGCATTCAGAAGCTGTCTAGTCTCTCAGTCTTGATCCAAAGGCTAGTAAGAAAACAGCTACAGCTACTCTGGAATGAGGTGAGGAAAGCAAGCTACTAATAAAGATGAAATAATTTTCCTATTATTTCCATCGTTCAGTCTTCACACCCTTTCTTAGTCTATCCTGAGGGATTACAATAATAGTCTGAAGTTTTTGTTCCAATAGAATTTCTTTTTTGTATATAAAGAGCTTATTACTTGATCTAACAAGACTCCAAGATGGCATTTAGCTCACTGAAATTAGAAGCAACAAGTTACTCCTAACAAAGGCCAAGCTGCTCCCTAAAGATTTATCAACCAACACAAACAAGATGCCATTCAAAAATCATAGAAATCAGCAAGATGACAGGAAACTAGACTACCTGATCAAACTTCCCGTAACTGCCACATGACTACTATGAATTTACTTCTCCCCGTCCCCTGAAAAGGCCAGTAACATTCAAGCCCTAAGCAGGAGGAGAAAACCGTTCTGTCACATGCTCTAATTCATGAAGTATAACGTGGGCACTAAATTAAGCAAACTTTTTAGGTTCCTACAGAGTACGTAGCATGACTGAAAGCAAAGTATAGAAAATGAATTTTTAGCACAAAACTCTAACAGCGCTGAATCTTGTATTGTGAAATTGTATTGAGTGGTAGAAACACCCAGACATTCACCAAGAAGGACACAATCTAATGCACTGCAAGTGCAAGACTGACTAGTTTGAAGTCTGTGAAAGAATGACGTGGAGAAGCTCTAGTAAGTTGTAGGTAAAAGTCTCAAACATTAAGTGCAGTGTAAGCTGAGTGATTGCTTCAACCTTTGCAGCTAACAGGGCAAAAAGAGGCCGTCTCTCACACACGGCAATTCTGTTGCCTTCAAACCTCAAACGTTTAACCTTGTGGCAGACAACGGAGATAATCGGAGATAAGTGACAGCGATATGTAGCATGACTTGGAGCTCTTACATGAATTGCCAACAATGAGGGAACAGATGCCCGTAAAAGAAAGGGACGAGAACCTCAGACAGCAGAGACATAAACCTCCACAGACTTAAATGGTCCACTGAGGTACTGGAGAGATTGTTAGGTTTTTATATACTTCCAGTGACCAGTTTTAGTACTGACAACTGTGCACCACAGCTTCCAGAGACTCTCAAACCACCTTGCAAATTTTAGTGAGGCTTGAAATCTGGTTAAGCAGTAGTAAGGCTTCCCTGCTACCCAGGCAGGGAAAGGAAGTCCAGACTACTAGAAAGATTCCTACAAAGCTATAAGAAGCTCACTAATGACCTGGGGCAGTGAGGAAGAGAAACATCTCCAGGCTCCCACTTTTCTGTTCAACTCACTGGATGGCTTTTTACTCTTTTTTTTTTTTTTTAAAAAAAAACAAACACACTCTGGCCTTCCCCTTTTCTCTAGAAAGAAAAACAGAATTCTTGGATTTCAATCTCACCTCTTGGAGCTGGAGTATTTCTGCTTCAAGACCTTTGAGCTTCTTTTCACTTTCTTTGGACTGTGCAAAGATCTCATCTCTGGATGCACGGTCTTCTTCTAGCTCCCGCTGGTAGTCTTTCATTTGAGCCTGCAGTTGGAGAGCAGAGGAAAGAATAAGCCATAATACAGCCGGACAACCACAAGATTTATTAGTAGCTCTGAAGCTTTTTTGCCCTTAGGAGGCAAGACCTTCCTCCTAAAGTGGCTTCATTCCACTTAAATATATTTATTTTCAGTTCTTATTTTCATAGAATTATAGAATGGTTTGGGTTGGACAGGACCTTTAAAGATCAGAGTTCTATCCCTCTGCCACGGGCAGAGACACCTTCCAGGCTGCTCAAAGCCCCATCCAACCTGGCCTTGAACACTGCCAGGGAGGGGGCAGCCACAGCTTCTCTGGGCAACCTGGGCCAGTGCCTCATCACCCTCAGAGTGAAGAATTTCTTTCTTATATCCAATTTAATTCTACCCTCTTTCAGTCTAAACCCTTCATTTTCTCATCTTTCCATCACTCACTCCTCATCAGAAATATCCCATTAGAAGACTTCACTTCATTTATTTGTATATTTCTTGTAGGAAAAAACCTCTAGTAGAGGTAGTAGAGATACCTTTGTAGTAGACAGGTAATGCTCTTGCAATTGTCTTGGAAAAAAAACAAACCTATTTACTTAAATTGACTGATAAAACCTATTACAAGTACTCAAGGTAAGAAACTTCTCAGTGTAGAAGTACCACAATTCACCATTTTGCACATATAACGTAGAAGCACATACTTATCCTTCCCGTAAGACACTTAACACAGACTGATACCTTAATTCACACAAGTTTGACTTCAGATGCTAAAAGAATAAAGCTGGAGAAACTGCATTGAAGTTGTACCTGCATCTTCGCAATACCACTAGTCATGAGACCACTTATTTCAGGTGCTTGCATGAAAGTGTACAGAGACCAGGTATGAACTCTGTAACTGACTCAGCCTCTGGGAATAGAGAAGCCGCTACTGCTAGGTACCAGCATTTCTTGCTTTAATCTCCATTCCCTTCTCATCCAGCGCCTGGACCAAGTTCCAAAATTGCCCTCATTCAGTTGAAGTAGGATTGCCAAGGAATAGAGTGGACAGGGCAGAAAGGCAATGCAGTTTGCTCTATGCTTTACATGGTCTTGCCACAGCCTCATACTCCTGCAGCTTTGGGCCATGGCACTGAAAGCCTTGGGAAAACTGACCTCTACTAAAGACCGAGTATTTCTTTGGGAATGGGAAATAAATCCTTGACACAAGTACTGGATTCTTCTTGCCAATCTAAAAAGACTAGGCATCTTGGAGCTTTTTCAAAGCAACTAAAATTTACTCCTCCTATTTCTCTGGAGCATTTTTGGCTTCCTCAACTAGAGGAAGTAGCAATCAGCAAGAGCTGAGCTGAAATCAGTAAATTCAAAGATACAAACAACCATAAATTTTAAAGATTCAGCCTCAAAAGCAATCCTCAGTAAATCCTTATGCAAAGCGTTGAAAATGATGACTATTGAATAGAAGTACGTGGGGGACAATCTTAACTCCTTAGCAACAAAAGGATGAGAGGAGTTTTGAGCGGCTGATAAGTTCAGGCCAGATACTGTGACGTGTGCCAGCATAGCTGAGTCTGATACTCCTTCTTGCCTTCACACTACGAATGCATGTAACGAAAAGCAGCACCCTTGACAGACTGTCAGCAGGAGGGAAAGCAGCTCAGCTGATTTGCTGTGCCTACCTGGAGCTTAAGTAGCTGTTTGATTGTTTCATCTAGAGCCTTGTTTGCAGCTTCTATCTGACCTTCCACCTCTTTCATATCCATCTCCATTTTCTTCTTGGCTGCCACAGCAAGAGCCCTCTGTTTGCGCTCATCTTCCAGTTCTGCCTCCAGCTCTCGCACCTGTGAAATCAAGGGATTTAACAGGCTCAAGCTCCAGGAACAGAGCAAACACAAAATCCTAACAAAATGGCTGATGAATCCGAAAGGCCTTTGCAGATCAGAATTAGCATTACTCGATTCGAAGAGCCTACAGAACTCAAGCTACATGGGAAGACACTGCAGACGGCAAAAAAAATCCACAAACTGGAAGCAGAGATCTCTGAACTGACAAAAGGAAAATAAGGAAAAGAGCTCAGCATCTGAAGCATTTCGATTTCATCTGTTCAGCTACTTCATGATCAGCTTCTGGCCCAGTACATCTGTCTACATTTAGGTATGACTTGGGGGCAGACGTTGCTAATTCTGATCGAACCACTAAGAGGAAAATACGACATAGAATCACCACACATTCTCAAGAACAAAAAAAAAAGAAATAATTCTCTTTGAAACAGATGTGCTACTAGAATGTATACACCAACTACTTTTCTTTTTTTCAAAAGAAAACAGAGAAGCAAAGTATCTAAGAAAGCAACTACCAAGAACTAAGATGAACTCATACAACAATAAAAGTGAGCCAGAAGTGCCACAGGTTACCAACATGAAGGAATATGTTTCTTTTGAATCAAGCCTCCCTCCTCATGCCAGGTCAGGAGCTCTTGTCCAGTGCAAGACAATAGCAATTCAGCATTGCAGGGAACTTCAAAAGCCTTCCAGGTCAATGCTTTTATTTATTTCTAGGAGATCTCTATACAGGTGATTCTCAGTAAGTTTTTGTTTTCTTGTGATAAATCTTGAAATATTAGGTGCTTTTTCCTTAAAGCTTTAGAAATGTTAATTTAGATCTATCTTCTCCTACAAGCATGAAATTTTAAAGGCATTTCTTTAGAATTCTAGTATCATAAAGCAGATCTGAAGAGACTCAAGTCTGGCAAATCTGGAATCTTTGCTACGTTTTTCATTTAAGAAACTGTTCACTTAATTACAGTCTTTCAGTCTATGTCGGCATCCATGGATTTGTTGCTGTACACCAAACAGGACGGGCTTGAAGGACACCCATGCAGCAACAGCCAAATCTACTTGCATATTGAGTGCTTTTGAGGCAAGATACAGTTGAATTGGAGGACCATCACTGGCAGACTAACATGAAGAGTGGCTAATCCACAACAAGACCTATTGTATTGTTGGTAAAGATCCGTGCTTGGGACTTCTATAGGATGGGATCTTTAAGCACAGAGTTTTATTTTCCTGGTAGCAAGTTCTCAAAGCCATAGAGCTTTGTCAAAAGATCATCACGCCCTTCCCACTATGAAGCACAGTAAGATACACACTTGTTTAACCAGCATCCTCTTTTTCTCTTCATTCTGTTCATCTCTGGCTTGCAGATCTCTCTCAAACTGGGCTTTCATAGCTTGCCTGTTCACCTCCAAACGAAGTTTAGCATCTTCTGTGGCCTGCAGTTCATCTTCCAGTTCCTCAAGCTGAGTCCTCATCTCTTCAACCTGTTGCTCTAAAGTTCTTTTTGATTTCTCCAGTTCATGGACCTAAGCCACAAACATTAATCAGACCCTCTCAAAATCAGCAGTTAACAGCAAAAGTAGACATTATATGAACTCAGTACACTACACTTTGTGATGCTCCAAACTGGACAATCAGAACAGGGAGAGCAGCATCTCTAAGATACAGATTAGAGAACCAAACAAACATCCGTGCAGATGAATGGAGAGATGAGCTGTGCAATATTCACAGAGAAAAAGTAGTAGTAGTAAGACAAGCTCTTAAATCCAGCACAAGTGCCATTAGGCATTTGGCCAGCAACTGCTGCTCTCCGAGTCTTCACATCTTTTGAACAGGCCTCATCTTAATAGAGACCACCCTCTTGTTCTGAGCATTAATTCCTCCAGAATTTTGGGTTACAAATCAGCCTCAAAACGTTCCATATTTGTGTCAAAAACACTTCTCCAACCAGGGAATTTTCCTGTGTTGTTCCCTGCGCAGTTCATAACAAAATAGGGTGTGGAAAGTTACTTACATTTTTGCCCACAGCATCTTTCGAGCTCATTAAGTCTTCCATATCTGCCCGCAACTGTTTGTTCTGTCTTTCAAACTCTTCCTTAGCTTCCAGGGCTTCTTCCAAAGCCCGAGCCAGAGACAGTGCTTTGGTTTCCTTCTCCCTTGCCTCTGCTTCAGCACGATCTCTTTCCTCTGCATATCTGGCAGAAATGTTCTTTTCTTCTGCCAGCATCTGAATATCAGAAATAATTAATCCATCTCATCAGTTCTATAATCAGGTCCTTCCTGCCTCAGAGGTGTTTCAGTCACTGAAGTGGTTAATGCTCTAAGTTTAACTGGCATTCAGAAGCTGTCTAGTCTCTCAGTCTTGATCCAAAGGCTAGTAAGAAAACAGCTACAGCTACTCTGGAATGAGGTGAGGAAAGCAAGCTACTAATAAAGATGAAATAATTTTCCTATTATTTCCATCGTTCAGTCTTCACACCCTTTCTTAGTCTATCCTGAGGGATTACAATAATAGTCTGAAGTTTTTGTTCCAATAGAATTTCTTTTTTGTATATAAAGAGCTTATTACTTGATCTAACAAGACTCCAAGATGGCATTTAGCTCACTGAAATTAGAAGCAACAAGTTACTCCTAACAAAGGCCAAGCTGCTCCCAAAAGATTTATCAATCAACACAAACAAGATGCCATTCAAAAATCATAGAAATCAGCAAGATGACAGGAAACTAGACTACCTGATCAAACTTCCCGTAACTGCCACATGACTACTATGAATTTACTTCTCCCCGTCCCCTGAAAAGGCCAGTAACATTCAAGCCCTAAGCAGGAGGAGAAAACCGTTCTGTCACATGCTCTAATTCATGAAGTATAACGTGGGCACTAAATTAAGCAAACTTTTTAGGTTCCTACAGAGTACGTAGCATGACTGAAAGCAAAGTATAGAAAATGAATTTTTAGCACAAAACTCTAACAGCGCTGAATCTTGTATTGTGAAATTGTATTGAGTGGTAGAAACACCCAGACATTCACCAAGAAGGACACAATCTAATGCACTGCAAGTGCAAGACTGACTAGTTTGAAGTCTGTGAAAGAATGACATGGAGAAGCTCTAGTAAGTTGTAGGTAAAAGTCTCAAACATTAAGTGCAGTGTAAGCTGACTGATTGCTTCAACCTTTGCAGCTAACAGGGCAAAAAGAGGCCGTCTCTCACACACGGCAATTCTGTTGCCTTCAAACCTCAAACGTTTAACCTTGTGGCAGACAACGGAGATAATCGGAGATAAGTGACAGCGATATGTAGCACGACTTGGAGCTCTTACATGAATTGCCAACAATGAGGGAACAGATGCCCGTAAAAGAAAGGGACGAGGACCTCAGACAGCAGAGAGATAAACCTCCACAGACTTAAATGGTCCACTGAGGTACTGGAGAGATTGTTAGGTTTTTATATACTTCCAGTGACCAGTTTTAGTACTGACAACTGTGCACCACAGCTTCCAGAGACTCTCAAACCACCTTGCAAATTTTAGTGAGGCTTGAAATCTGGTTAAGCAGTAGTAAGGCTTCCCTGCTACCCAGGAAGGGAAAGGAAGTCCAGACTACTAGAAAGATTCCTACAAAGCTATAAGAAGCTCACTAATGACCTGGGGCAGTGAGGAAGAGAAACATCTCCAGGCTCCCACTTTTCTGTTCAACTCACTGGATGGCTTTTTACTCTTTTTTTTTTAAAAAAAAAAACAAACACACTCTGGCCTTCCTCTTTTCTCTAGAAAGAAAAACAGAATTCTTGGATTTCAATCTCACCTCTTGGAGCTGGAGTATTTCTGCTTCAAGACCTTTGAGCTTCTTTTCACTTTCTTTGGACTGTGCAAAGATCTCATCTCTGGATGCACGGGCTTCTTCTAGCTCCCGCTGGTAGTCTTTCATTTGAGCCTGCAGTTGGAGAGCAGAGGAAAGAATAAGCCATAATACAGCCGGACAACCACAAGATTTATTAGTAGCTCTGAAGCTTTTTTGCCCTTAGGAGGCAAGACCTTCCTCCTAAAGTGGCTTCATTCCACTTAAATATATTTATTTTCAGTTCTTATTTTCATAGAATTATAGAATGGTTTGGGTTGGACAGGACCTTTAAAGATCAGAGTTCTATCCCTCTGCCACGGGCAGAGACACCTTCCATGCTGCTCAAAGCCCCATCCAACCTGGCCTTGAACACTGCCAGGGAGGGGGCAGCCACAGCTTCTCTGGGCAACCTGGGCCAGTGCCTCATCACCCTCAGAGTGAAGAATTTCTTTCTTATATCCAATTTAATTCTACCCTCTTTCAGTCTAAACCCTTCATTTTCTCATCTTTCCATCACTCACTCCTCATCAGAAATATCCCATTAGAAGACTTCACTTCATTTATTTGTATATTTCTTGTAGGAAAAAACCTCTAGTAGAGGTAGTAGAGATACCTTTGTAGTAGACAGGTAATGCTCTTGCAATTGTCTTGGAAAAAAACCAAACCTATTTACTTAAATTGACTGATAAAACCTATTACAAGTACTCAAGGTAAGAAACTTCTCAGTGTAGAAGTACCACAATTCACCATTTTGCACATATAACGTAGAAGCACATACTTATCCTTCCCGTAAGACACTTAACACAGACTGATATCTTAATTCACACAAGTTTGACTTCAGATGCTAAAAGAATAAAGCTGGAGAACCTGCATTGAAGTTGTACCTGCATCTTCGCAATACCACTAGTCATGAGACCACTTATTTCAGGTGCTTGCATGAAAGTGTACAGAGACCAGGTATGAACTCTGTAACTGACTCAGCCTCTGGGAATAGAGAAGCCGCTACTGCTAGGTACCAGCATTTCTTGCTTTAATCTCCATTCCCTTCTCATCCAGCGCCTGGACCAAGTTCCAAAATTGCCCTCATTCAGTTGAAGTAGGATCGCCAAGGAATAGAGTGGACAGGGCAGAAAGGCAATGCAGTTTGCTCTATGCTTTACATGGTCTTGCCACGGCCTCATACTCCTGCAGCTTTGGGCCATGGCACTGAAAGCCTTGGGAAAACTGACCTCTACTAAAGACGGAGTATTTCTCTGGGAATGGGAAATAAATCCTTGACACAAGTACTGGATTCTTCTTGCCAATCTAAAAAGACTAGGCATCTTGGAGCTTTTTCAAAGCAACTAAAATTTACTCCTCCTATTTCTCTGGAGCATTTTTGGCTTCCTCAACTAGAGGAAGTAGCAATCAGCAAGAGCTGAGCTGAAATCAGTAAATTCAAAGATACAAACAACCATAAATTTTAAAGATTCAGCCTCAAAAGCAATCCTCACTAAATCCTTATGCAAAGCGTTGAAAATGATGACTGTTGAATAGAAGTACGTGGGGGACAATCTTAACTCCTTAGCAACAAAAGGATGAGAGGAGTTTTGAGCGGCTGATAAGTTCAGGCCAGATACTGTGACGTGTGCCAGCATAGCTGAGTCTGATACTCCTTCTTGCCTTCACACTACAAATGCATGTAACGAAAAGCAGCACCCTTGACAGACTGTCAGCAGGAGGGAAAGCAGCTCAGCTGATTTGCTGTGCCTACCTGGAGCTTAAGTAGCTGTTTGATTGCTTCATCTCGAGCCTTGTTTGCAGCTTCTATCTGACCTTCCAGGTCTTTCATATCCACCTCCATTTTCTTCTTGGCTGCCACAACAAGAGCCCTCTGTTTGCGCTCATCTTCCAGTTCTGCCTCCAGCTCTCGCACCTGTGAAATCAAGGGATTTAACAGGCTCAAGCTCCAGGAACAGAGCAAACACAAAATCCTAACAAAATGGCTGATGAATCCGAAAGGCCTTTGCAGATCAGAATTAGCATTACTCGATTCGAAGAGCCTACAGAACTCAAGCTACGTGGGAAGACACTGCAGACGGCAAAAAAATCCACAAACTGGAAGCAGAGATCTCTGAACTGACAAAAGGAAAATAAGGAAAAGAGCTCAGCATCTGAAGCATTTCCATTTCATCTGTTCAGCTACTTCATGATCAGCTTCTGGCCCAGTACATCTGTCTACATTTAGGTATGACTTGGGGGCAGACGTTGCTAATTCTGATCGAACCACTAAGAGGAAAATACGACATAGAATCACCACACATTCTCAAGAAAAAAAAAAAGAAATAATTCTCTTTGAAACAGATGTGCTACTAGAATGTATACACCAACAACTTTTCTTTTTTTCAAAAGAAAACAGAGAAGCAAAGTGTCTAAGAAAGCAACTACCAAGAACGAAGATGAACTCATACAACAATAAAAGTGAGCCAGAAGTGCCACAGGTTACCAACATGAAGGAATATGTTTCTTTTGAATCAAGCCTCCCTCCTCATGCCAGGTCAGGAGCTCTTGTCCAGTGCAAGACAATAGCAATTCAGCATTGCAGGGAACTTCAAAAGCCTTCCAGGTCAATGCTTTTATTTATTTCTAGGAGATCTCTATACAGGTGATTCTCAGTAAGTTTTTGTTTTCTTGTGATAAATCTTGAAATATTAGGTGCTTTTTCCTTAAAGCTTTAGAAATGTTAATTTAGATCTATCTTCTCCTACAAGCATGAAATTTTAAAGGCATTTCTTTAGAATTCTAGTATCATAAAGCAGATCTGAAGAGACTCAAGTCTGGCAAATCTGGAATCTTTGCTACGTTTTTCATTTAAGAAACTGTTCACTTAATTACAGTCTTTCAGTCTATGTCGGCATCCATGGATTTGTTGCTGTACACCAAACAGGACGGGCTTGAAGGACACCCATGCAGCAACAGCCAAATCTACTTGCATATTGAGTGCTTTTGAGGCAAGATACAGTTGAATTGGAGGACCATCACTGGCAGACTAACATGAAGAGTGGCTAATCCACAACAAGACCTATTGTATTGTTGGTAAAGATCCGTGCTTGGGACTTCTATAGGATGGGATCTTTAAGCACAGAGTTTTATTTTCCTGGTAGCAAGTTCTCAAAGCCATAGAGCTTTGTCAAAAGATCATCACGCCCTTCCCACTATGAAGCACAGTAAGATACACACTTGTTTGACCAGCATGCTCTTTTTCTCTTCATTCTGTTCATCTCTGGCTTGCAGATCTCTCTCAAACTGGGCTTTCATAGCTTGCCTGTTCACCTCCAAACGAAGTTTTAGCATCTTCTGTGGCCTGCAGTTCATCTTCCAGTTCCTCAAGCTGAGTCCTCATCTCTTCAACCTGTTGCTCTAAAGTTCTTTTTGATTTCTCCAGTTCATGGACCTAAGCCACAAACATTAATCAGACCCTCTCAAAATCAGCAGTTAACAGCAAAAGTAGACATTATATGAACTCAGTACACTACACTTTGTGATGCTCCAAACTGGACAATCAGAACAGGGAGAGCAGCATCTCTAAGATACAGATTAGAGAACCAAACAAACATCCGTGCAGATGAATGGAGAGATGAGCTGTGCAATATTCACAGAGAAAAAGTAGTATTAGTAAGACAAGCTCTTAAATCCAGCACAAGTGCCATTAGGCATTTGGCCAGCAACTGCTGCTCTCCAAGTCTTCACATCTTTTGAACAGGCCTCATCTTAATAGAGACCACCCTCTTGTTCTGAGCATTAATTCCTCCAGAATTTTGGGTTACAAATCAGCCTCAAAACGTTCCATATTTGTGTCAAAAACACTTCTCCAACCAGGGAATTTTCCTGTGTTGTTCCCTGCGCAGTTCATAACAAAATAGGGTGTGGAAAGTTACTTACATTTTTGCCCACAGCATCTTTCGAGCTCATTAAGTCTTCTATATCCGCCCGCAACTGTTTGTTCTGTCTTTCAAACTCTTCCTTAGCTTCCAGGGCTTCTTCCAAAGCCCGAGCCAGAGACAGTGCTTTGGTTTCCTTCTCCCTTGCCTCTGCTTCAGCACGATCTCTTTCCTCTGCATATCTGGCAGAAATGTTCTTTTCTTCTGCCAGCATCTGAATATCAGAAATAATTAATCCATCTCATCAGTTCTATAATCAGGTCCTTCCTGCCTCAGAGGTGTTTCAGTCACTGAAGTGGTTAATGCTCTAAGTTTAACTGGCATTCAGAAGCTGTCTAGTCTCTCAGTCTTGATCCAAAGGCTAGTAAGAAAACAGCTACAGCTACTCTGGAATGAGGTGAGGAAAGCAAGCTACTAATAAAGATGAAATAATTTTCCTATTATTTCCATCGTTCAGTCTTCACACCCTTTCTTAGTCTATCCTGAGGGATTACAGTAATAGTCTGAAGTTTTTGTTCCAATAGAATTTCTTTTTTTTGTATATAAAGAGCTTATTACTTGATCTAACAAGACTCCAAGATGGCATTTAGCTCACTGAAATTAGAAGCAACAAGTTACTCCTAACAAAGGCCAAGCTGCTCCCAAAAGATTTATCAATCAACACAAACAAGATGCCATTCAAAAATCATAGAAATCAGCAAGATGACAGGAAACTAGACTACCTGATCAAACTTCCCGTAACTGCCACATGACTACTATGAATTTACTTCTCCCCGTCCCCTGAAAAGGCCAGTAACATTCAAGCCCTAAGCAGGAGGAGAAAACCGTTCTGTCACATGCTCTAATTCATGAAGTATAACGTGGGCACTAAATTAAGCAAACTTTTTAGGTTCCTACAGAGTACGTAGCATGACTGAAAGCAAAGTATAGAAAATGAATTTTTAGCACAAAACTCTAACAGCGCTGAATCTTGTATTGTGAAATTGTATTGAGTGGTAGAAACACCCAGACATTCACCAAGAAGGACACAATCTAATGCACTGCAAGTGCAAGACTGACTAGTTTGAAGTCTGTGAAAGAATGACGTGGAGAAGCTCTAGTAAGTTGTAGGTAAAAGTCTCAAACATTAAGTGCAGTGTAAGCTGAGTGATTGCTTCAACCTTTGCAGCTAACAGGGCAAAAAGAGGCCGTCTCTCACACAAGGCAATTCTGTTGCCTTCAAACCTCAAACGTTTAACCTTGTGGCAGACAACGGAGATAATCGGAGATAAGTGACAGCGATATGTAGCACGACTTGGAGCTCTTACATGAATTGCCAACAATGAGGGAACAGATGCCCGTAAAAGAAAGGGACGAGGACCTCAGACAGCAGAGACATAAACCTCCACAGACTTAAATGGTCCACTGAGGTACTGGAGAGATTGTTAGGTTTTTATATACTTCCAGTGACCAGTTTTAGTACTGACAACTGTGCACCACAGCTTCCAGAGACTCTCAAACCACCTTGCAAATTTTAGTGAGGCTTGAAATCTGGTTAAGCAGTAGTAGGGCTTCCCTGCTACCCAGGCAGGGAAAGGAAGTCCAGACTACTAGAAAGATTCCTACAAAGCTATAAGAAGCTCACAAATGACCTGGGGCAGTGAGGAAGAGAAACATCTCCAGGCTCCCACTTTTCTGTTCAACTCACTGGATGGCTTTTTACTCTTTCTTTTTTTTTAAAAACAAAACAAACACACTCTGGCCTTCCCCTTTTCTCTAGAAGGAAAAACAGATTTCTTGGATTTCAATCTCACCTCTTGGAGCTGGAGTATTTCTGCTTCAAGACCTTTGAGCTTCTTTTCACTTCCTTTGGACTGTGCAAAGATCTCATCTCTGGATGCACGGGCTTCTTCTAGCTCCCGCTGGTAGTCTTCCATTTGAGCCTGCAGTTGGAGAGCAGAGGAAAGAATAAGCCATGATACAGCAGGACAACCACAAGATTTATTAGTAGCTCTGAAGCTTTTTTGCCCTTAGGAGGCAAGACCTTCCTCCTAAAGTGGCTTCATTCCACTTAAATATCTTTATTTTCAGTTCTTATTTTCATAGAATTATAGAATGGTTTGGGTTGGACAGGACCTTTAAAGATCAGAGTTCTATCCCTCTGCCACGGGCAGAGACACCTTCCAGGCTGCTCAAAGCCCCATCCAACCTGGCCTTGAACACTGCCAGGGAGGGGGCAGCCACAGCTTCTCTGGGCAACCTGGGCCAGTGCCTCATCACCCTCAGAGTGAAGAATTTCTTTCTTATATCCAATTTAATTCTACCCTCTTTCAGTCTAAACCCTTCATTTTCTCATCTTTCCATCACTCACTCCTCATCAGAAATATCCCATTAGAAGACTTCACTTCATTTATTTGTATATTTCTTGTAGGAAAAAACCTCTAGTAGAGGTAGTAGAGATACCTTTGTAGTAGACAGGTAATGCTCTTGCAATTGTCTTGGAAAAAAAACAAACCTATTTACTTAAATTGACTGATAAAACCTATTACAAGTACTCAAGGTAAGAAACTTCTCAGTGTAGAAGTACCACAATTCACCATTTTGCACATATAACGTAGAAGCACATACTTATCCTTCCCGTAAGACACTTAACACAGACTGATATCTTAATTCACACAAGTTTGACTTCAGATGCTAAAAGAATAAAGCTGGAGAAACTGCATTGAAGTTGTACCTGCATCTTCGCAATACCACTAGTCATGAGACCACTTATTTCAGGTGCTTGCATGAAAGTGTACAGAGACCAGGTACGAACTCTGTAACTGACTCAGCCTCTGGGAATAGAGAAGCCGCTACTGCTAGGTACCAGCATTTCTTGCTTTAATCTCCATTCCCTTCTCATCCAGCGCCTGGACCAAGTTCCAAAATTGCCCTCATTCAGTTGAAGTAGGATTGCCAAGGAATAGAGTGGACAGGGCAGAAAGGCAATGCAGTTTGCTCTATGCTTTACATGGTCTTGCCACGGCCTCATACTCCTGCAGCTTTGGGCCATGGCACTGAAAGCCTTGGGAAAACTGACCTCTACTAAAGACGGAGTATTTCTCTGGGAATGGGAAATAAATCCTTGACACAAGTACTGGATTCTTCTTGCCAATCTAAAAAGACTAGGCATCTTGGAGCTTTTTCAAAGCAACTAAAATTTACTCCTCCTATTTCTCTGGAGCATTTTTGGCTTCCTCAACTAGAGGAAGTAGCAATCAGCAAGAGCTGAGCTGAAATCAGTAAATTCAAAGATACAAACAACCATAAATTTTAAAGATTCAGCCTCAAAAGCAATCCTCAGTAAATCCTTATGCAAAGCGTTGAAAATGATGACTATTGAATAGAAGGACGTGGGGGACAATCTTAACTCCTTAGCAACAAAAGGATGAGAGGAGTTTTGAGCGGCTGATAAGTTCAGGCCAGATACTGTGACGTGTGCCAGCATAGCTGAGTCTGATACTCCTTCTTGCCTTCACACTACAAATGCATGTAACGAAAAGCAGCACCCTTGACAGACTGTCAGCAGGAGGGAAAGCAGCTCAGCTGATTTGCTGTGCCTACCTGGAGCTTAAGTAGCTGTTTGATTGCTTCATCTCGAGCCTTGTTTGCAGCTTCTATCTGACCTTCCAGGTCTTTCATATCCATCTCCATTTTCTTCTTGGCTGCCACAACAAGAGCCCTCTGTTTGCGCTCATCTTCCAGTTCTGCCTCCAGCTCTCGCACCTGTGAAATCAAGGGATTTAACAGGCTCAAGCTCCAGGAACAGCGCAAACACAAAATCCTAACAAAATGGCTGATGAATCTGAAAGGCCTTTGCAGATCAGAATTAGCATTACTCGATTCGAAGAGCCTACAGAACTCAAGCTACATGGGAAGACACTGCAGACGGCAAAAAAATCCACAAACTGGAAGCAGAGATCTCTGAACTGACAAAAGGAAAATAAGGAAAAGAGCTCAGCATCTGAAGCATTTCCATTTCATCTGTTCAGCTACTTCATGATCAGCTTCTGGCCCAGTACATCTGTCTACATTTAGGTATGACTTGGGGGCAGACGTTGCTAATTCTGATCGAACCACTAAGAGGAAAATACGACATAGAATCACCACACATTCTCAAGAAAAAAAAAAAGAAATAATTCTCTTTGAAACAGATGTGCTACTAGAATGTATACACCAACAACTTTTCTTTTTTTCAAAAGAAAACAGAGAAGCAAAGTATCTAAGAAAGCAACTACCAAGAACTAAGATGAACTCATACAACAACAAAAGTGAGCCAGAAGTGCCACAGGTTACCAACATGAAGGAATATGTTTCTTTTGAATCAAGCCTCCCTCCTCATGCCAGGTCAGGAGCTCTTGTCCAGTGCAAGACAATAGCAATTCAGCATTGCAGGGAACTTCAAAAGCCTTCCAGGTCAATGCTTTTATTTATTTCTAGGAGATCTCTATACAGGTGATTCTCAGTAAGTTTTTGTTTTCTTGTGATAAATCTTGAAATATTAGGTGCTTTTTCCTTAAAGCTTTAGAAATGTTTATTTAGATCTATCTTCTCCTACAAGCATGAAATTTTAAAGGCATTTCTTTAGAATTCTAGTATCATAAAGCAGATCTGAAGAGACTCAAGTCTGGCAAATCTGGAATCTTTGCTACGTTTTTCATTTAAGAAACTGTTCACTTAATTACAGTCTTTCAGTCTATGTCGGCATCCATGGATTTGTTGCTGTACACCAAACAGGACGGGCTTGAAGGACACCCATGCAGCAACAGCCAAATCTACTTGCATATTGAGTGCTTTTGAGGCAAGATACAGTTGAATTGGAGGACCATCACTGGCAGACTAACATGAAGAGTGGCTAATCCACAACAAGACCTATTGTATTGTTGGTAAAGATCGGTGCTTGGGACTTCTATAGGATGGGATCTTTAAGCACAGAGTTTTATTTTCCTGGTAGCAAGTTCTCAAAGCCATAGAGCTTTGTCAAAAGATCATCACGCCCTTCCCACTATGAAGCACAGTAAGATACACACTTGTTTAACCAGCATGCTCTTTTTCTCTTCATTCTGTTCATCTCTGGCTTGCAGATCTCTCTCAAACTGGGCTTTCATAGCTTGCATGTTCACCTCCAAACGAAGTTTAGCATCTTCTGTGGCCTGCAGTTCATCTTCCAGTTCCTCAAGCTGAGTCCTCATCTCTTCAACCTGTTGCTCTAAAGTTCTTTTTGATTTCTCCAGTTCATGGACCTAAGCCACAAACATTAATCAGACCCTCTCAAAATCAGCAGTTAACAGCAAAAGTAGACATTATATGAACTCAGTACACTACACTTTGTGATGCTCCAAACTGGACAATCAGAACAGGGAGAGCAGCATCTCTAAGATACAGATTAGAGAACCAAACAAACATCCGTGCAGATGAATGGAGAGATGAGCTGTGCAATATTCACAGAGAAAAAGTAGTAGTAGTAAGACAAGCTCTTAAATCCAGCACAAGTGCCATTAGGTATTTGGCCAGCAACTGCTGCTCTCCAAGTCTTCACATCTTTTGAACAGGCCTCGTCTTAATAGAGACCACCCTCTTGTTCTGAGCATTAATTCCTCCAGAATTTTGGGTTACAAATCAGCCTCAAAACGTTCCATATTTGTGTCAAAAACACTTCTCCAACCAGGGAATTTTCCTGTGTTGTTCCCTGCGCAGTTCATAACAAAATAGGGTGTGGAAAGTTACTTACATTTTTGCCCACAGCATCTTTCGAGCTCATTAAGTCTTCCATATCTGCCCGCAACTGTTTGTTCTGTCTTTCAAACTCTTCCTTAGCTTCCAGGGCTTCTTCCAAAGCCCGAGCCAGAGACAGTGCTTTGGTTTCCTTCTCCCTTGCCTCTGCTTCAGCACGATCTCTTTCCTCTGCATATCTGGCAGAAATGTTCTTTTCTTCTGCCAGCATCTGAATATCAGAAATAATTAATCCATCTCATCAGTTCTATAATCAGGTCCTTCCTGCCTCAGAGGTGTTTCAGTCACTGAAGTGGTTAATGCTCTAAGTTTAACTGGCATTCAGAAGCTGTCTAGTCTCTCAGTCTTGATCCAAAGGCTAGTAAGAAAACAGCTACAGCTACTCTGGAATGAGGTGAGGAAAGCAAGCTACTAATAAAGATGAAATAATTTTCCTATTATTTCCATCGTTCAGTCTTCACACCCTTTCTTAGTCTATCCTGAGGGATTACAATAATAGTCTGAAGCTTTTGTTTCAATAGAATTTCTTTTTTTTTTGTATATAAAGAGCTTATTACTTGATCTAACAAGACTCCAAGACGGCATTTAGCTCACTGAAATTAGAAGCAACAAGTTACTCCTAACAAAGGCCAAGCTGCTCCCAAAAGATTTATCAACCAACACAAACAAGATGCCATTCAAAAATCATAGAAATCAGCAAGATGACAGGAAACTAGACTACCTGATCAAACTTCCCGTAACTGCCACATGACTACTATGAATTTACTTCTCCCCGTCCCCTGAAAAGGCCAGTAACATTCAAGCCCTAAGCAGGAGGAGAAAACCGTTCTGTCACATGCTCTAATTCATGAAGTATAACGTGGGCACTAAATTAAGCAAACTTTTTAGGTTCCTACAGAGTACGTAGCATGACTGAAAGCAAAGTATAGAAAATGAATTTTTAGCACAAAACTCTAACAGCGCTGAATCTTGTATTGTGAAATTGTATTGAGTGGTAGAAACACCCAGACATTCACCAAGAAGGACACAATCTAATGCACTGCAAGTGCAAGACTGACTAGTTTGAAGTCTGTGAAAGAATGACATGGAGAAGCTCTAGTAAGTTGTAGGTAAAAGTCTCAAACATTAAGTGCAGTGTAAGCTGAGTGATTGCTTCAACCTTTGCAGCTAACAGGGCAAAAAGAGGCCGTCTCTCACACAAGGCAATTCTGTTGCCTTCAAACCTCAAACGTTTAACCTTGTGGCAGACAACGGAGATAATCGGAGATAAGTGACAGCGATATGTAGCACGACTTGGAGCTCTTACATGAATTGCCAACAATGAGGGAACAGATGCCCGTAAAAGAAAGGGACGAGGACCTCAGACAGCAGAGACATAAACCTCCACAGACTTAAATGGTCCACTGAGGTACTGGAGAGATTGTTAGGTTTTTATATACTTCCAGTGACCAGTTTTAGTACTGACAACTGTGCACCACAGCTTCCAGAGACTCTCAAACCACCTTGCAAATTTTAGTGAGGCTTGAAATCTGGTTAAGCAGTAGTAAGGCTTCCCTGCTACCCAGGCAGGGAAAGGAAGTCCAGACTACTAGAAAGATTCCTACAAAGCTATAAGAAGCTCACAAATGACCTGGGGCAGTGAGGAAGAGAAACATCTCCAGGCTCCCACTTTTCTGTTCAACTCACTGGATGGCTTTTTACTCTTTCTTTTTTTTTAAAAACAAAACAAACACACTCTGGCCTTCCCCTTTTCTCTAGAAGGAAAAACAGATTTCTTGGATTTCAATCTCACCTCTTGGAGCTGGAGTATTTCTGCTTCAAGACCTTTGAGCTTCTTTTCACTTCCTTTGGACTGTGCAAAGATCTCATCTCTGGATGCACGGGCTTCTTCTAGCTCCCGCTGGTAGTCTTCCATTTGAGCCTGCAGTTGGAGAGCAGAGGAAAGAATAAGCCATGATACAGCAGGACAACCACAAGATTTATTAGTAGCTCTGAAGCTTTTTTGCCCTTAGGAGGCAAGACCTTCCTCCTAAAGTGGCTTCATTCCACTTAAATATCTTTATTTTCAGTTCTTATTTTCATAGAATTATAGAATGGTTTGGGTTGGACAGGACCTTTAAAGATCAGAGTTCTATCCCTCTGCCACGGGCAGAGACACCTTCCAGGCTGCTCAAAGCCCCATCCAACCTGGCCTTGAACACTGCCAGGGAGGGGGCAGCCACAGCTTCTCTGGGCAACCTGGGCCAGTGCCTCATCACCCTCAGAGTGAAGAATTTCTTTCTTATATCCAATTTAATTCTACCCTCTTTCAGTCTAAACCCTTCATTTTCTCATCTTTCCATCACTCACTCCTCATCAGAAATATCCCATTAGAAGACTTCACTTCATTTATTTGTATATTTCTTGTAGGAAAAAACCTCTAGTAGAGGTAGTAGAGATACCTTTGTAGTAGACAGGTAATGCTCTTGCAATTGTCTTGGAAAAAAAACAAACCTATTTACTTAAATTGACTGATAAAACCTATTACAAGTACTCAAGGTAAGAAACTTCTCAGTGTAGAAGTACCACAATTCACCATTTTGCACATATAACGTAGAAGCACATACTTATCCTTCCCGTAAGACACTTAACACAGACTGATATCTTAATTCACACAAGTTTGACTTCAGATGCTAAAAGAATAAAGCTGGAGAAACTGCATTGAAGTTGTACCTGCATCTTCGCAATACCACTAGTCATGAGACCACTTATTTCAGGTGCTTGCATGAAAGTGTACAGAGACCAGGTACGAACTCTGTAACTGACTCAGCCTCTGGGAATAGAGAAGCCGCTACTGCTAGGTACCAGCATTTCTTGCTTTAATCTCCATTCCCTTCTCATCCAGCGCCTGGACCAAGTTCCAAAATTGCCCTCATTCAGTTGAAGTAGGATTGCCAAGGAATAGAGTGGACAGGGCAGAAAGGCAATGCAGTTTGCTCTATGCTTTACATGGTCTTGCCACGGCCTCATACTCCTGCAGCTTTGGGCCATGGCACTGAAAGCCTTGGGAAAACTGACCTCTACTAAAGACGGAGTATTTCTCTGGGAATGGGAAATAAATCCTTGACACAAGTACTGGATTCTTCTTGCCAATCTAAAAAGACTAGGCATCTTGGAGCTTTTTCAAAGCAACTAACATTTACTCCTCCTATTTCTCTGGAGCATTTTTGGCTTCCTCAACTAGAGGAAGTAGCAATCAGCAAGAGCTGAGCTGAAATCAGTAAATTCAAAGATACAAACAACCATAAATTTTAAAGATTCAGCCTCAAAAGCAATCCTCAGTAAATCCTTATGCAAAGCGTTGAAAATGATGACTATTGAATAGAAGGACGTGGGGGACAATCTTAACTCCTTAGCAACAAAAGGATGAGAGGAGTTTTGAGCGGCTGATAAGTTCAGGCCAGATACTGTGACGTGTGCCAGCATAGCTGAGTCTGATACTCCTTCTTGCCTTCACACTACAAATGCATGTAACGAAAAGCAGCACCCTTGACAGACTGTCAGCAGGAGGGAAAGCAGCTCAGCTGATTTGCTGTGCCTACCTGGAGCTTAAGTAGCTGTTTGATTGCTTCATCTCGAGCCTTGTTTGCAGCTTCTATCTGACCTTCCAGGTCTTTCATATCCATCTCCATTTTCTTCTTGGCTGCCACAACAAGAGCCCTCTGTTTGCGCTCATCTTCCAGTTCTGCCTCCAGCTCTCGCACCTGTGAAATCAAGGGATTTAACAGGCTCAAGCTCCAGGAACAGCGCAAACACAAAATCCTAACAAAATGGCTGATGAATCCGAAAGGCCTTTGCAGATCAGAATTAGCATTACTCGATTCGAAGAGCCTACAGAACTCAAGCTACATGGGAAGACACTGCAGACGGCAAAAAAATCCACAAACTGGAAGCAGAGATCTCTGAACTGACAAAAGGAAAATAAGGAAAAGAGCTCAGCATCTGAAGCATTTCCATTTCATCTGTTCAGCTACTTCATGATCAGCTTCTGGCCCAGTACATCTGTCTACATTTAGGTATGACTTGGGGGCAGACGTTGCTAATTCTGATCGAACCACTAAGAGGAAAATACGACATAGAATCACCACACATTCTCAAGAAAAAAAAAAAGAAATAATTCTCTTTGAAACAGATGTGCTACTAGAATGTATACACCAACAACTTTTCTTTTTTTCAAAAGAAAACAGAGAAGCAAAGTATCTAAGAAAGCAACTACCAAGAACTAAGATGAACTCATACAACAATAAAAGTGAGCCAGAAGTGCCACAGGTTACCAACATGAAGGAATATGTTTCTTTTGAATCAAGCCTCCCTCCTCATGCCAGGTCAGGAGCTCTTGTCCAGTGCAAGACAATAGCAATTCAGCATTGCAGGGAACTTCAAAAGCCTTCCAGGTCAATGCTTTTATTTATTTCTAGGAGATCTCTATACAGGTGATTCTCAGTAAGTTTTTGTTTTCTTGTGATAAATCTTGAAATATTAGGTGCTTTTTCCTTAAAGCTTTAGAAATGTTTATTTAGATCTATCTTCTCCTACAAGCATGAAATTTTAAAGGCATTTCTTTAGAATTCTAGTATCATAAAGCAGATCTGAAGAGACTCAAGTCTGGCAAATCTGGAATCTTTGCTACGTTTTTCATTTAAGAAACTGTTCACTTAATTACAGTCTTTCAGTCTATGTCGGCATCCATGGATTTGTTGCTGTACACCAAACAGGACGGGCTTGAAGGACACCCATGCAGCAACAGCCAAATCTACTTGCATATTGAGTGCTTTTGAGGCAAGATACAGTTGAATTGGAGGACCATCACTGGCAGACTAACATGAAGAGTGGCTAATCCACAACAAGACCTATTGTATTGTTGGTAAAGATCCGTGCTTGGGACTTCTATAGGATGGGATCTTTAAGCACAGAGTTTTATTTTCCTGGTAGCAAGTTCTCAAAGCCATAGAGCTTTGTCAAAAGATCATCACGCCCTTCCCACTATGAAGCACAGTAAGATACACACTTGTTTGACCAGCATGCTCTTTTTCTCTTCATTCTGTTCATCTCTGGCTTGCAGATCTCTCTCAAACTGGGCTTTCATAGCTTGCATGTTCACCTCCAAACGAAGTTTAGCATCTTCTGTGGCCTGCAGTTCATCTTCCAGTTCCTCAAGCTGAGTCCTCATCTCTTCAACCTGTTGCTCTAAAGTTCTTTTTGATTTCTCCAGTTCATGGACCTAAGCCACAAACATTAATCAGACCCTCTCAAAATCAGCAGTTAACAGCAAAAGTAGACATTATATGAACTCAGTACACTACACTTTGTGATGCTCCAAACTGGACAATCAGAACAGGGAGAGCAGCATCTCTAAGATACAGATTAGAGAACCAAACAAACATCCGTGCAGATGAATGGAGAGATGAGCTGTGCAATATTCACAGAGAAAAAGTAGTAGTAGTAAGACAAGCTCTTAAATCCAGCACAAGTGCCATTAGGCATTTGGCCAGCAACTGCTGCTCTCCAAGTCTTCACATCTTTTGAACAGGCCTCGTCTTAATAGAGACCACCCTCTTGTTCTGAGCATTAATTCCTCCAGAATTTTGGGTTACAAATCAGCCTCAAAACGTTCCATATTTGTGTCAAAAACACTTCTCCAACCAGGGAATTTTCCTGTGTTGTTCCCTGCGCAGTTCATAACAAAATAGGGTGTGGAAAGTTACTTACATTTTTGCCCACAGCATCTTTCGAGCTCATTAAGTCTTCCATATCTGCCCGCAACTGTTTGTTCTGTCTTTCAAACTCTTCCTTAGCTTCCAGGGCTTCTTCCAAAGCCCGAGCCAGAGACAGTGCTTTGGTTTCCTTCTCCCTTGCCTCTGCTTCAGCACGATCTCTTTCCTCTGCATATCTGGCAGAAATGTTCTTTTCTTCTGCCAGCATCTGAATATCAGAAATAATTAATCCATCTCATCAGTTCTATAATCAGGTCCTTCCTGCCTCAGAGGTGTTTCAGTCACTGAAGTGGTTAATGCTCTAAGTTTAACTGGCATTCAGAAGCTGTCTAGTCTCTCAGTCTTGATCCAAAGGCTAGTAAGAAAACAGCTACAGCTACTCTGGAATGAGGTGAGGAAAGCAAGCTACTAATAAAGATGAAATAATTTTCCTATTATTTCCATCGTTCAGTCTTCACACCCTTTCTTAGTCTATCCTGAGGGATTACAATAATAGTCTGAAGCTTTTGTTCCAATAGAATTTATTTTTTTTGTATATAAAGAGCTTATTACTTGATCTAACAAGACTCCAAGACGGCATTTAGCTCACTGAAATTAGAAGCAACAAGTTACTCCTAACAAAGGCCAAGCTGCTCCCAAAAGATTTATCAATCAACACAAACAAGATGCCATTCAAAAATCATAGAAATCAGCAAGATGACAGGAAACTAGACTACCTGATCAAACTTCCCGTAACTGCCACATGACTACTATGAATTTACTTCTCCCCGTCCCCTGAAAAGGCCAGTAACATTCAAGCCCTAAGCAGGAGGAGAAAACCGTTCTGTCACATGCTCTAATTCATGAAGTATAACGTGGGCACTAAATTAAGCAAACTTTTTAGGTTCCTACAGAGTACGTAGCATGACTGAAAGCAAAGTATAGAAAATGAATTTTTAGCACAAAACTCTAACAGCGCTGAATCTTGTATTGTGAAATTGTATTGAGTGGTAGAAACACCCAGACATTCACCAAGAAGGACACAATCTAATGCACTGCAAGTGCAAGACTGACTAGTTTGAAGTCGGTGAAAGAATGACACGGAGAAGCTCTAGTAAGTTGTAGGTAAAAGTCTCAAACATTAAGTGCAGTGTAAGCTGAGTGATTGCTTCAACCTTTGCAGCTAACAGGGCAAAAAGAGGCCGTCTCTCACACAAGGCAATTCTGTTGCCTTCAAACCTCAAACGTTTAACCTTGTGGCAGACAACGGAGATAATCGGAGATAAGTGACAGCGATATGTAGCACGACTTGGAGCTCTTACATGAATTGCCAACAATGAGGGAACAGATGCCCGTAAAAGAAAGGGACGAGGACCTCAGACAGCAGAGACATAAACCTCCACAGACTTAAATGGTCCACTGAGGTACTGGAGAGATTGTTAGGTTTTTATATACTTCCAGTGACCAGTTTTAGTACTGACAACTGTGCACCACAGCTTCCAGAGACTCTCAAACCACCTTGCAAATTTTAGTGAGGCTTGAAATCTGGTTAAGCAGTAGTAAGGCTTCCCTGCTACCCAGGCAGGGAAAGGAAGTCCAGACTACTAGAAAGATTCCTACAAAGCTATAAGAAGCTCACTAATGACCTGGGGCAGTGAGGAAGAGAAACATCTCCAGGCTCCCACTTTTCTGTTCAACTCACTGGATGGCTTTTTACTCTGTTTTTTTTAAAAAAAAAAACAAACACACTCTGGCCTTCCCCTTTTCTCTAGAAAGAAAAACAGATTTCTTGGATTTCAATCTCACCTCTTGGAGCTGGAGTATTTCTGCTTCAAGACCTTTGAGCTTCTTTTCACTTTCTTTGGACTGTGCAAAGATCTCATCTCTGGATGCACGGGCTTCTTCTAGCTCCCGCTGGTAGTCTTCCATTTGAGCCTGCAGTTGGAGAGCAGAGGAAAGAATAAGCCATGATACAGCAGGACAACCACAAGATTTATTAGTAGCTCTGAAGCTTTTTTGCCCTTAGGAGGCAAGACCTTCCTCCTAAAGTGGCTTCATTCCACTTAAATATCTTTATTTTCAGTTCTTATTTTCATAGAATTATAGAATGGTTTGGGTTGGACAGGACCTTTAAAGATCAGAGTTCTATCCCTCTGCCACGGGCAGAGACACCTTCCAGGCTGCTCAAAGCCCCATCCAACCTGGCCTTGAACACTGCCAGGGAGGGGGCAGCCACAGCTTCTCTGGGCAACCTGGGCCAGTGCCTCATCACCCTCAGAGTGAAGAATTTCTTTCTTATATCCAATTTAATTCTACCCTCTTTCAGTCTAAACCCTTCATTTTCTCATCTTTCCATCACTCACTCCTCATCAGAAATATCCCATTAGAAGACTTCACTTCATTTATTTGTATATTTCTTGTAGGAAAAAACCTCTAGTAGAGGTAGTAGAGATACCTTTGTAGTAGACAGGTAATGCTCTTGCAATTGTCTTGGAAAAAAAAAAACCTATTTACTTAAATTGACTGATAAAACCTATTACAAGTACTCAAGGTAAGAAACTTCTCAGTGTAGAAGTACCACAATTCACCATTTTGCACATATAACGTAGAAGCACATACTTATCCTTCCCGTAAGACACTTAACACAGACTGATATCTTAATTCACACAAGTTTGACTTCAGATGCTAAAAGAATAAAGCTGGAGAACCTGCATTGAAGTTGTACCTGCATCTTCGCAATACCACTAGTCATGAGACCACTTATTTCAGGTGCTTGCATGAAAGTGTACAGAGATCAGGTATGAACTCTGTAACTGACTCAGCCTCTGGGAATAGAGAAGCCGCTACTGCTAGGTACCAGCATTTCTTGCTTTAATCTCCATTCCCTTCTCATCCAGCACCTGGACCAAGTTCCAAAATTGCCCTCATTCAGTTGAAGTAGGATTGCCAAGGAATAGAGTGGACAGGGCAGAAAGGCAATGCAGTTTGCTCTATGCTTTACATGGTCTTGCCACGGCCTCATACTCCTGCAGCTTTGGGCCATGGCACTGAAAGCCTTGGGAAAACTGACCTCTACTAAAGACGGAGTATTTCTCTGGGAATGGGAAATAAATCCTTGACACAAGTACTGGATTCTTCTTGCCAATCTAAAAAGACTAGGCATCTTGGAGCTTTTTCAAAGCAACTAACATTTACTCCTCCTATTTCTCTGGAGCATTTTTGGCTTCCTCAACTAGAGGAAGTAGCAATCAGCAAGAGCTGAGCTGAAATCAGTAAATTCAAAGATACAAACAACCATAAATTTTAAAGATTCAGCCTCAAAAGCAATCCTCAGTAAATCCTTATGCAAAGCATTGAAAATGATGACTATTGAATAGAAGGACGTGGGGGACAATCTTAACTCCTTAGCAACAAAAGGATGAGAGGAGTTTTGAGCGGCTGATAAGTTCAGGCCAGATACTGTGACGTGTGCCAGCATAGCTGAGTCTGATACTCCTTCTTGCCTTCACACTACAAATGCATGTAACGAAAAGCAGCACCCTTGACAGACTGTCAGCAGGAGGGAAAGCAGCTCAGCTGATTTGCTGTGCCTACCTGGAGCTTAAGTAGCTGTTTGATTGCTTCATCTCGAGCCTTGTTTGCAGCTTCTATCTGACCTTCCAGGTCTTTCATATCCACCTCCATTTTCTTCTTGGCTGCCACAACAAGAGCCCTCTGTTTGCGCTCATCTTCCAGTTCTGCCTCCAGCTCTCGCACCTGTGAAATCAAGGGATTTAACAGGCTCAAGCTCCAGGAACAGCACAAACACAAAATCCTAACAAAATGGCTGATGAATCCGAAAGGCCTTTGCAGATCAGAATTAGCATTACTCGATTCGAAGAGCCTACAGAACTCAAGCTACATGGGAAGACACTGCAGACGGCAAAAAAATCCACAAACTGGAAGCAGAGATCTCTGAACTGACAAAAGGAAAATAAGGAAAAGAGCTCAGCATCTGAAGCATTTCCATTTCATCTGTTCAGCTACTTCATGATCAGCTTCTGGCCCAGTACATCTGTCTACATTTAGGTATGACTTGGGGGCAGACGTTGCTAATTCTGATCGAACCACTAAGAGGAAAATACGACATAGAATCACCACACATTCTCAAGAAAAAAAAAAAAGAAATAATTCTCTTTGAAACAGATGTGCTACTAGAATGTATACACCAACAACTTTTCTTTTTTTCAAAAGAAAACAGAGAAGCAAAGTATCTAAGAAAGCAACTACCAAGAACTAAGATGAACTCATACAACAATAAAAGTGAGCCAGAAGTGCCACAGGTTACCAACATGAAGGAATATGTTTCTTTTGAATCAAGCCTCCCTCCTCATGCCAGGTCAGGAGCTCTTGTCCAGTGCAAGACAATAGCAATTCAGCATTGCAGGGAACTTCAAAAGCCTTCCAGGTCAATGCTTTTATTTATTTCTAGGAGATCTCTATACAGGTGATTCTCAGTAAGTTTTTGTTTTCTTGTGATAAATCTTGAAATATTAGGTGCTTTTTCCTTAAAGCTTTAGAAATGTTTATTTAGATCTATCTTCTCCTACAAGCATGAAATTTTAAAGGCATCTCTTTAGAATTCTAGTATCATAAAGCAGATCTGAAGAGACTCAAGTCTGGCAAATCTGGAATCTTTGCTACGTTTTTCATTTAAGAAACTGTTCACTTAATTACAGTCTTTCAGTCTATGTCGGCATCCATGGATTTGTTGCTGTACACCAAACAGGACGGGCTTGAAGGACACCCATGCAGCAACAGCCAAATCTACTTGCATATTGAGTGCTTTTGAGGCAAGATACAGTTGAATTGGAGGACCATCACTGGCAGACTAACATGAAGAGTGGCTAATCCACAACAAGACCTATTGTATTGTTGGTAAAGATCCGTGCTTGGGACTTCTATAGGATGGGATCTTTAAGCACAGAGTTTTATTTTCCTGGTAGCAAGTTCTCAAAGCCATAGAGCTTTGTCAAAAGATCATCACGCCCTTCCCACTATGAAGCACAGTAAGATACACACTTGTTTAACCAGCATGCTCTTTTTCTCTTCATTCTGTTCATCTCTGGCTTGCAGATCTCTCTCAAACTGGGCTTTCATAGCTTGCCTGTTCACCTCCAAACGAAGTTTAGCATCTTCTGTGGCCTGCAGTTCATCTTCCAGTTCCTCAAGCTGAGTCCTCATCTCTTCAACCTGTTGCTCTAAAGTTCTTTTTGATTTCTCCAGTTCATGGACCTAAGCCACAAACATTAATCAGACCCTCTCAAAATCAGCAGTTAACAGCAAAAGTAGACATTATATGAACTCAGTACACTACACTTTGTGATGCTCCAAACTGGACAATCAGAACAGGGAGAGCAGCATCTCTAAGATACAGATTAGAGAATCAAACAAACATCCGTGCAGATGAATGGAGAGATGAGCTGTGCAATATTCACAGAGAAAAAGTAGTAGTAGTAAGACAAGCTCTTAAATCCAGCACAAGTGCCATTAGGCATTTGGCCAGCAACTGCTGCTCTCCGAGTCTTCACATCTTTTGAACAGGCCTCATCTTAATAGAGACCACCCTCTTGTTCTGAGCATTAATTCCTCCAGAATTTTGGGTTACAAATCAGCCTCAAAACGTTCCATATTTGTGTCAAAAACACTTCTCCAACCAGGGAATTTTCCTGTGTTGTTCCCTGCGCAGTTCATAACAAAATAGGGTGTGGAAAGTTACTTACATTTTTGCCCACAGCATCTTTCGAGCTCATTAAGTCTTCCATATCTGCCCGCAACTGTTTGTTCTGTCTTTCAAACTCTTCCTTAGCTTCCAGGGCTTCTTCCAAAGCCCGAGCCAGAGACAGTGCTTTGGTTTCCTTCTCCCTTGCCTCTGCTTCAGCACGATCTCTTTCCTCTGCATATCTGGCAGAAATGTTCTTTTCTTCTGCCAGCATCTGAATATCAGAAATAATTAATCCATCTCATCAGTTCTACAATCAGGTCCTTCCTGCCTCAGAGGTGTTTCAGTCACTGAAGTGGTTAATGCTCTAAGTTTAACTGGCATTCAGAAGCTGTCTAGTCTCTCAGTCTTGATCCAAAGGCTAGTAAGAAAACAGCTACAGCTACTCTGGAATGAGGTGAGGAAAGCAAGCTACTAATAAAGATGAAATAATTTTCCTATTATTTCCATCGTTCAGTCTTCACACCCTTTCTTAGTCTATCCTGAGGGATTACAATAATAGTCTGAAGTTTTTGTTCCAATAGAATTTCTTTTTTGTATATAAAGAGCTTATTACTTGATCTAACAAGACTCCAAGATGGCATTTAGCTCACTGAAATTAGAAGCAACAAGTTACTCCTAACAAAGGCCAAGCTGCTCCCAAAAGATTTATCAATCAACACAAACAAGATGCCATTCAAAATTCATAGAAATCAGCAAGATGACAGGAAACTAGACTACCTGATCAAACTTCCCGTAACTGCCACATGACTACTATGAATTTACTTCTCCCCGTCCCCTGAAAAGGCCAGTAACATTCAAGCCCTAAGCAGGAGGAGAAAACCGTTCTGTCACATGCTCTAATTCATTAAGTATAACGTGGGCACTAAATTAAGCAAATTTTTTAGGTTCCTACAGAGTACGTAGCATGACTGAAAGCAAAGTATAGAAAATGAATTTTTAGCACAAAACTCTAACAGCGCTGAATCTTGTATTGTGAAATTGTATTGAGTGGTAGAAACACCCAGACATTCACCAAGAAGGACACAATCTAATGCACTGCAAGTGCAAGACTGACTAGTTTGAAGTCGGTGAAAGAATGACACGGAGAAGCTCTAGTAAGTTGTAGGTAAAAGTCTCAAACATTAAGTGCAGTGTAAGCTGAGTGATTGCTTCAACCTTTGCAGCTAACAGGGCAAAAAGAGGCCGTCTCTCACACAAGGCAATTCTGTTGCCTTCAAACCTCAAACGTTTAACCTTGTGGCAGACAACGGAGATAATCGGAGATAAGTGACAGCGATATGTAGCACGACTTGGAGCTCTTACATGAATTGCCAACAATGAGGGAACAGATGCCCGTAAAAGAAAGGGACGAGGACCTCAGACAGCAGAGACATAAACCTCCACAGACTTAAATGGTCCACTGAGGTACTGGAGAGATTGTTAGGTTTTTATATACTTCCAGTGACCAGTTTTAGTACTGACAACTGTGCACCACAGCTTCCAGAGACTCTCAAACCACCTTGCAAATTTTAGTGAGGCTTGAAATCTGGTTAAGCAGTAGTAAGGCTTCCCTGCTACCCAGGCAGGGAAAGGAAGTCCAGACTACTAGAAAGATTCCTACAAAGCTATAAGAAGCTCACTAATGACCTGGGGCAGTGAGGAAGAGAAACATCTCCAGGCTCCCACTTTTCTGTTCAACTCACTGGATGGCTTTTTACTCTTTTTTTTTTTTAAAAAAAAAACAAACACACTCTGGCCTTCCCCTTTTCTCTAGAAAGAAAAACAGATTTCTTGGATTTCAATCTCACCTCTTGGAGCTGGAGTATTTCTGCTTCAAGACCTTTGAGCTTCTTTTCACTTCCTTTGGACTGTGCAAAGATCTCATCTCTGGATGCACGGGCTTCTTCTAGCTCCCGCTGGTAGTCTTCCATTTGAGCCTGCAGTTGGAGAGCAGAGGAAAGAATAAGCCATGATACAGCAGGACAACCACAAGATTTATTAGTAGCTCTGAAGCTTTTTTGCCCTTAGGAGGCAAGACCTTCCTCCTAAAGTGGCTTCATTCCACTTAAATATCTTTATTTTCAGTTCTTATTTTCATAGAATTATAGAATGGTTTGGGTTGGACAGGACCTTTAAAGATCAGAGTTCTATCCCTCTGCCACGGGCAGAGACACCTTCCAGGCTGCTCAAAGCCCCATCCAACCTGGCCTTGAACACTGCCAGGGAGGGGGCAGCCACAGCTTCTCTGGGCAACCTGGGCCAGTGCCTCATCACCCTCAGAGTGAAGAATTTCTTTCTTATATCCAATTTAATTCTACCCTCTTTCAGTCTAAACCCTTCATTTTCTCATCTTTCCATCACTCACTCCTCATCAGAAATATCCCATTAGAAGACTTCACTTCATTTATTTGTATATTTCTTGTAGGAAAAAACCTCTAGTAGAGGTAGTAGAGATACCTTTGTAGTAGACAGGTAATGCTCTTGCAATTGTCTTGGAAAAAAACAAACCTATTTACTTAAATTGACTGATAAAACCTATTACAAGTACTCAAGGTAAGAAACTTCTCAGTGTAGAAGTACCACAATTCACCATTTTGCACATATAACGTAGAAGCACATACTTATCCTTCCCGTAAGACACTTAACACAGACTGATATCTTAATTCACACAAGTTTGACTTCAGATGCTAAAAGAATAAAGCTGGAGAAACTGCATTGAAGTTGTACCTGCATCTTCGCAATACCACTAGTCATGAGACCACTTATTTCAGGTGCTTGCATGAAAGTGTACAGAGATCAGGTATGAACTCTGTAACTGACTCAGCCTCTGGGAATAGAGAAGCCGCTACTGCTAGGTACCAGCATTTCTTGCTTTAATCTCCATTCCCTTCTCATCCAGCGCCTGGACCAAGTTCCAAAATTGCCCTCATTCAGTTGAAGTAGGATTGTCAAGGAATAGAGTGGACAGGGCAGAAAGGCAATGCAGTTTGCTCTATGCTTTACATGGTCTTGCCACGGCCTCATACTCCTGCAGCTTTGGGCCATGGCACTGAAAGCCTTGGGAAAACTGACCTCTACTAAACACGGAGTATTTCTCTGGGAATGGGAAATAAATCCTTGACACAAGTACTGGATTCTTCTTGCCAATCTAAAAAGACTAGGCATCTTGGAGCTTTTTCAAAGCAACTAAAATTTACTCCTCCTATTTCTCTGGAGCATTTTTGGCTTCCTCAACTAGAGGAAGTAGCAATCAGCAAGAGCTGAGCTGAAATCAGTAAATTCAAAGATACAAACAACCATAAATTTTAAAGATTCAGCCTCAAAAGCAATCCTCAGTAAATCCTTATGCAAAGCGTTGAAAATGATGACTATTGAATAGAAGGACGTGGGGGACAATCTTAACTCCTTAGCAACAAAAGGATGAGAGGAGTTTTGAGCGGCTGGTAAGTTCAGGCCAGATACTGTGACGTGTGCCAGCATAGCTGAGTCTGATACTCCTTCTTGCCTTCACACTACAAATGCATGTAACGAAAAGCAGCACCCTTGACAGACTGTCAGCAGGAGGGAAAGCAGCTCAGCTGATTTGCTGTGCCTACCTGGAGCTTAAGTAGCTGTTTGATTGCTTCATCTCGAGCCTTGTTTGCAGCTTCTATCTGACCTTCCAGGTCTTTCATATCCACCTCCATTTTCTTCTTGGCTGCCACAACAAGAGCCCTCTGTTTGCGCTCATCTTCCAGTTCTGCCTCCAGCTCTCGCACCTGTGAAATCAAGGGATTTAACAGGCTCAAGCTCCAGGAACAGAGCAAACACAAAATCCTAACAAAATGGCTGATGAATCCGAAAGGCCTTTGCAGATCAGAATTAGCATTACTCGATTCGAAGAGCCTACAGAACTCAAGCTACATGGGAAGACACTGCAGACGGCAAAAAAATCCACAAACTGGAAGCAGAGATCTCTGAACTGACAAAAGGAAAATAAGGAAAAGAGCTCAGCATCTGAAGCATTTCCATTTCGTCTGTTCAGCTACTTCATGATCAGCTTCTGGCCCAGTACATCTGTCTACATTTAGGTATGACTTGGGGGCAGACGTTGCTAATTCTGATCGAACCACTAAGAGGAAAATACGACATAGAATCACCACACATTCTCAAGAACAAAAAAAAAAGAAATAATTCTCTTTGAAACAGATGTGCTACTAGAATGTATACACCAACTACTTTTCTTTTTTTCAAAAGAAAACAGAGAAGCAAAGTATCTAAGAAAGCAACTACCAAGAACTAAGATGAACTCATACAACAATAAAAGTGAGCCAGAAGTGCCACAGGTTACCAACATGAAGGAATATGTTTCTTTTGAATCAAGCCTCCCTCCTCATGCCAGGTCAGGAGCTCTTGTCCAGTGCAAGACAATAGCAATTCAGCATTGCAGGGAACTTCAAAAGCCTTCCAGGTCAATGCTTCTATTTATTTCTAGGAGATCTCTATACAGGTGATTCTCAGTAAGTTTTTGTTTTCTTGTGATAAATCTTGAAATATTAGGTGCTTTTTCCTTAAAGCTTTAGAAATGTTAATTTAGATCTATCTTCTCCTACAAGCATGAAATTTTAAAGGCATCTCTTTAGAATTCTAGTATCATAAAGCAGATCTGAAGAGACTCAAGTCTGGCAAATCTGGAATCTTTGCTACGTTTTTCATTTAAGAAACTGTTCACTTAATTACAGTCTTTCAGTCTATGTCGGCATCCATGGATTTGTTGCTGTACACCAAACAGGACGGGCTTGAAGGACACCCATGCAGCAACAGCCAAATCTACTTGCATATTGAGTGCTTTTGAGGCAAGATACAGTTGAATTGGAGGACCATCACTGGCAGACTAACATGAAGAGTGGCTAATCCACAACAAGACCTATTGTATTGTTGGTAAAGATCCGTGCTTGGGACTTCTATAGGATGGGATCTTTAAGCACAGAGTTTTATTTTCCTGGTAGCAAGTTCTCAAAGCCATAGAGCTTTGTCAAAAGATCATCACGCCCTTCCCACTATGAAGCACAGTAAGATACACACTTGTTTAACCAGCATCCTCTTTTTCTCTTCATTCTGTTCATCTCTGGCTTGCAGATCTCTCTCAAACTGGGCTTTCATAGCTTGCATGTTCACCTCCAAACGAAGTTTAGCATCTTCTGTGGCCTGCAGTTCATCTTCCAGTTCCTCAAGCTGAGTCCTCATCTCTTCAACCTGTTGCTCTAAAGTTCTTTTTGATTTCTCCAGTTCATGGACCTAAGCCACAAACATTAATCAGACCCTCTCAAAATCAGCAGTTAACAGCAAAAGTAGACATTATATGAACTCAGTACACTACACTTTGTGATGCTCCAAACTGGACAATCAGAACAGGGAGAGCAGCATCTCTAAGATACAGATTAGAGAACCAAACAAACATCCGTGCAGATGAATGGAGAGATGAGCTGTGCAATATTCACAGAGAAAAAGTAGTAGTAGTAAGACAAGCTCTTAAATCCAGCACAAGTGCCATTAGGCATTTGGCCAGCAACTGCTGCTCTCCAAGTCTTCACATCTTTTGAACAGGCCTCATCTTAATAGAGACCACCCTCTTGTTCTGAGCATTAATTCCTCCAGAATTTTGGGTTACAAATCAGCCTCAAAACGTTCCATATTTGTGTCAAAAACACTTCTCCAACCAGGGAATTTTCCTGTGTTGTTCCCTGCGCAGTTCATAACAAAATAGGGTGTGGAAAGTTACTTACATTTTTGCCCACAGCATCTTTCGAGCTCATTAAGTCTTCTATATCCGCCCGCAACTGTTTGTTCTGTCTTTCAAACTCTTCCTTAGCTTCCAGGGCTTCTTCCAAAGCCCGAGCCAGAGACAGTGCTTTGGTTTCCTTCTCCCTTGCCTCTGCTTCAGCACGATCTCTTTCCTCTGCATATCTGGCAGAAATGTTCTTTTCTTCTGCCAGCATCTGAATATCAGAAATAATTAATCCATCTCATCAGTTCTATAATCAGGTCCTTCCTGCCTCAGAGGTGTTTCAGTCACTGAAGTGGTTAATGCTCTAAGTTTAACTGGCATTCAGAAGCTGTCTAGTCTCTCAGTCTTGATCCAAAGGCTAGTAAGAAAACAGCTACAGCTACTCTGGAATGAGGTGAGGAAAGCAAGCTACTAATAAAGATGAAATAATTTTCCTATTATTTCCATCGTTCAGTCTTCACACCCTTTCTTAGTCTATCCTGAGGGATTACAATAATAGTCTGAAGTTTTTGTTCCAATAGAATTTCTTTTTTGTATATAAAGAGCTTATTACTTGATCTAACAAGACTCCAAGATGGCATTTAGCTCACTGAAATTAGAAGCAACAAGTTACTCCTAACAAAGGCCAAGCTGCTCCCAAAAGATTTATCAATCAACACAAACAAGATGCCATTCAAAAATCATAGAAATCAGCAAGATGACAGGAAACTAGACTACCTGATCAAACTTCCCGTAACTGCCACATGACTACTATGAATTTACTTCTCCCCGTCCCCTGAAAAGGCCAGTAACATTCAAGCCCTAAGCAGGAGGAGAAAACCGTTCTGTCACATGCTCTAATTCATGAAGTATAACGTGGGCACTAAATTAAGCAAACTTTTTAGGTTCCTACAGAGTACGTAGCATGACTGAAAGCAAAGTATAGAAAATGAATTTTTAGCACAAAACTCTAACAGCGCTGAATCTTGTATTGTGAAATTGTATTGAGTGGTAGAAACACCCAGACATTCACCAAGAAGGACACAATCTAATGCACTGCAAGTGCAAGACTGACTAGTTTGAAGTCTGTGAAAGAATGACATGGAGAAGCTCTAGTAAGTTGTAGGTAAAAGTCTCAAACATTAAGTGCAGTGTAAGCTGAGTGATTGCTTCAACCTTTGCAGCTAACAGGGCAAAAAGAGGCCGTCTCTCACACAAGGCAATTCTGTTGCCTTCAAACCTCAAACGTTTAACCTTGTGGCAGACAACGGAGATAATCGGAGATAAGTGACAGCGATATGTAGCACGACTTGGAGCTCTTACATGAATTGCCAACAATGAGGGAACAGATGCCCGTAAAAGAAAGGGACGAGGACCTCAGACAGCAGAGAGATAAACCTCCACAGACTTAAATGGTCCACTGAGGTACTGGAGAGATTGTTAGGTTTTTATATACTTCCAGTGACCAGTTTTAGTACTGACAACTGTGCACCACAGCTTCCAGAGACTCTCAAACCACCTTGCAAATTTTAGTGAGGCTTGAAATCTGGTTAAGCAGTAGTAAGGCTTCCCTGCTACCCAGGCAGGGAAAGGAAGTCCAGACTACTAGAAAGATTCCTACAAAGCTATAAGAAGCTCACTAATGACCTGGGGCAGTGAGGAAGAGAAACATCTCCAGGCTCCCACTTTTCTGTTCAACTCACTGGATGGCTTTTTACTCTTTTTTTTTTTTAAAAAAAAAACAAACACACTCTGGCCTTCCCCTTTTCTCTAGAAAGAAAAACAGATTTCTTGGATTTCAATCTCACCTCTTGGAGCTGGAGTATTTCTGCTTCAAGACCTTTGAGCTTCTTTTCACTTCCTTTGGACTGTGCAAAGATCTCATCTCTGGATGCATGGGCTTCTTCTAGCTCCCGCTGGTAGTCTTCCATTTGAGCCTGCAGTTGGAGAGCAGAGGAAAGAATAAGCCATGATACAGCCGGACAACCACAAGATTTATTAGTAGCTCTGAAGCTTTTTTGCCCTTAGGAGGCAAGACCTTCCTCCTAAAGTGGCTTCATTCCACTTAAATATCTTTATTTTCAGTTCTTATTTTCATAGAATTATAGAATGGTTTGGGTTGGACAGGACCTTTAAAGATCAGAGTTCTATCCCTCTGCCACGGGCAGAGACACCTTCCAGGCTGCTCAAAGCCCCATCCAACCTGGCCTTGAACACTGCCAGGGAGGGGGCAGCCACAGCTTCTCTGGGCAACCTGGGCCAGTGCCTCATCACCCTCAGAGTGAAGAATTTCTTTCTTATATCCAATTTAATTCTACCCTCTTTCAGTCTAAACCCTTCATTTTCTCATCTTTCCATCACTCACTCCTCATCAGAAATATCCCATTAGAAGACTTCACTTCATTTATTTGTATATTTCTTGTAGGAAAAAACCTCTAGTAGAGGTAGTAGAGATACCTTTGTAGTAGACAGGTAATGCTCTTGCAATTGTCTTGGAAAAAAAACAAACCTATTTACTTAAATTGACTGATAAAACCTATTACAAGTACTCAAGGTAAGAAACTTCTCAGTGTAGAAGTACCACAATTCACCATTTTGCACATATAACGTAGAAGCACATACTTATCCTTCCCGTAAGACACTTAACACAGACTGATATCTTAATTCACACAAGTTTGACTTCAGATGCTAAAAGAATAAAGCTGGAGAACCTGCATTTAAGTTGTACCTGCATCTTCGCAATACCACTAGTCATGAGACCACTTATTTCAGGTGCTTGCATGAAAGTGTACAGAGACCAGGTATGAACTCTGTAACTGACTCAGCCTCTGGGAATAGAGAAGCCGCTACTGCTAGGTACCAGCATTTCATGCTTTAATCTCCATTCCCTTCTCATCCAGCGCCTGGACCAAGTTCCAAAATTGCCCTCATTCAGTTGAAGTAGGATTGCCAAGGAATAGAGTGGACAGGGCAGAAAGGCAATGCAGTTTGCTCTATGCTTTACATGGTCTTGCCACGGCCTCATACTCCTGCAGCTTTGGGCCATGGCACTGAAAGCCTTGGGAAAACTGACCTCTACTAAAGACGGAGTATTTCTCTGGGAATGGGAAATAAATCCTTGACACAAGTACTGGATTCTTCTTGCCAATCTAAAAAGACTAGGCATCTTGGAGCTTTTTCAAAGCAACTAACATTTACTCCTCCTATTTCTCTGGAGCATTTTTGGCTTCCTCAACTAGAGGAAGTAGCAATCAGCAAGAGCTGAGCTGAAATCAGTAAATTCAAAGATACAAACAACCATAAATTTTAAAGATTCAGCCTCAAAAGCAATCCTCAGTAAATCCTTATGCAAAGCGTTGAAAATGATGACTATTGAATAGAAGGACGTGGGGGACAATCTTAACTCCTTAGCAACAAAAGGATGAGAGGAGTTTTGAGCGGCTGATAAGTTCAGGCCAGATACTGTGACGTGTGCCAGCATAGCTGAGTCTGATACTCCTTCTTGCCTTCACACTACAAATGCATGTAACGAAAAGCAGCACCCTTGACAGACTGTCAGCAGGAGGGAAAGCAGCTCAGCTGATTTGCTGTGCCTACCTGGAGCTTAAGTAGCTGTTTGATTGCTTCATCTCGAGCCTTGTTTGCAGCTTCTATCTGACCTTCCAGGTCTTTCATATCCACCTCCATTTTCTTCTTGGCTGCCACAACAAGAGCCCTCTGTTTGCGCTCATCTTCCAGTTCTGCCTCCAGCTCTCGCACCTGTGAAATCAAGGGATTTAACAGGCTCAAGCTCCAGGAACAGCACAAACACAAAATCCTAACAAAATGGCTGATGAATCCGAAAGGCCTTTGCAGATCAGAATTAGCATTACTCGATTCGAAGAGCCTACAGAACTCAAGCTACATGGGAAGACACTGCAGACGGCAAAAAAATCCACAAACTGGAAGCAGAGATCTCTGAACTGACAAAAGGAAAATAAGGAAAAGAGCTCAGCATCTGAAGCATTTCCATTTCATCTGTTCAGCTACTTCATGATCAGCTTCTGGCCCAGTACATCTGTCTACATTTAGGTATGACTTGGGGGCAGACGTTGCTAATTCTGATCGAACCACTAAGAGGAAAATACGACATAGAATCACCACACATTCTCAAGAAAAAAAAAAAGAAATAATTCTCTTTGAAACAGATGTGCTACTAGAATGTATACACCAACAACTTTTCTTTTTTTCAAAAGAAAACAGAGAAGCAAAGTATCTAAGAAAGCAACTACCAAGAACTAAGATGAACTCATACAACAATAAAAGTGAGCCAGAAGTGCCACAGGTTACCAACATGAAGGAATATGTTTCTTTTGAATCAAGCCTCCCTCCTCATGCCAGGTCAGGAGCTCTTGTCCAGTGCAAGACAATAGCAATTCAGCATTGCAGGGAACTTCAAAAGCCTTCCAGGTCAATGCTTCTATTTATTTCTAGGAGATCTCTATACAGGTGATTCTCAGTAAGTTTTTGTTTTCTTGTGATAAATCTTGAAATATTAGGTGCTTTTTCCTTAAAGCTTTAGAAATGTTAATTTAGATCTATCTTCTCCTACAAGCATGAAATTTTAAAGGCATTTCTTTAGAATTCTAGTATCATAAAGCAGATCTGAAGAGACTCAAGTCTGGCAAATCTGGAATCTTTGCTACGTTTTTCATTTAAGAAACTGTTCACTTAATTACAGTCTTTCAGTCTATGTCGGCATCCATGGATTTGTTGCTGTACACCAAACAGGACGGGCTTGAAGGACACCCATGCAGCAACAGCCAAATCTACTTGCATATTGAGTGCTTTTGAGGCAAGATACAGTTGAATTGGAGGACCATCACTGGCAGACTAACATGAAGAGTGGCTAATCCACAACAAGACCTATTGTATTGTTGGTAAAGATCCGTGCTTGGGACTTCTATAGGATGGGATCTTTAAGCACAGAGTTTTATTTTCCTGGTAGCAAGTTCTCAAAGCCATAGAGCTTTGTCAAAAGATCATCACGCCCTTCCCACTATGAAGCACAGTAAGATACACACTTGTTTAACCAGCATGCTCTTTTTCTCTTCATTCTGTTCATCTCTGGCTTGCAGATCTCTCTCAAACTGGGCTTTCATAGCTTGCCTGTTCACCTCCAAACGAAGTTTAGCATCTTCTGTGGCCTGCAGTTCATCTTCCAGTTCCTCAAGCTGAGTCCTCATCTCTTCAACCTGTTGCTCTAAAGTTCTTTTTGATTTCTCCAGTTCATGGACCTAAGCCACAAACATTAATCAGACCCTCTCAAAATCAGCAGTTAACAGCAAAAGTAGACATTATATGAACTCAGTACACTACACTTTGTGATGCTCCAAACTGGACAATCAGAACAGGGAGAGCAGCATCTCTAAGATACAGATTAGAGAACCAAACAAACATCCGTGCAGATGAATGGAGAGATGAGCTGTGCAATATTCACAGAGAAAAAGTAGTAGTAGTAAGACAAGCTCTTAAATCCAGCACAAGTGCCATTAGGCATTTGGCCAGCAACTGCTGCTCTCCAAGTCTTCACATCTTTTGAACAGGCCTCATCTTAATAGAGACCACCCTCTTGTTCTGAGCATTAATTCCTCCAGAATTTTGGGTTACAAATCAGCCTCAAAACGTTCCATATTTGTGTCAAAAACACTTCTCCAACCAGGGAATTTTCCTGTGTTGTTCCCTGCGCAGTTCATAACAAAATAGGGTGTGGAAAGTTACTTACATTTTTGCCCACAGCATCTTTCGAGCTCATTAAGTCTTCCATATCTGCCCGCAACTGTTTGTTCTGTCTTTCAAACTCTTCCTTAGCTTCCAGGGCTTCTTCCAAAGCCCGAGCCAGAGACAGTGCTTTGGTTTCCTTCTCCCTTGCCTCTGCTTCAGCACGATCTCTTTCCTCTGCATATCTGGCAGAAATGTTCTTTTCTTCTGCCAGCATCTGAATATCAGAAATAATTAATCCATCTCATCAGTTCTACAATCAGGTCCTTCCTGCCTCAGAGGTGTTTCAGTCACTGAAGTGGTTAATGCTCTAAGTTTAACTGGCATTCAGAAGCTGTCTAGTCTCTCAGTCTTGATCCAAAGGCTAGTAAGAAAACAGCTACAGCTACTCTGGAATGAGGTGAGGAAAGCAAGCTACTAATAAAGATGAAATAATTTTCCTATTATTTCCATCGTTCAGTCTTCACACCCTTTCTTAGTCTATCCTGAGGGATTACAATAATAGTCTGAAGTTTTTGTTCCAATAGAATTACTTTTTTTTGTATATAAAGAGCTTATTACTTGATCTAACAAGACTCCAAGATGGCATTTAGCTCACTGAAATTAGAAGCAACAAGTTACTCCTAACAAAGGCCAAGCTGCTCCCAAAAGATTTATCAATCAACACAAACAAGATGCCATTCAAAAATCATAGAAATCAGCAAGATGACAGGAAACTAGACTACCTGATCAAACTTCCCGTAACTGCCACATGACTACTATGAATTTACTTCTCCCCGTCCCCTGAAAAGGCCAGTAACATTCAAGCCCTAAGCAGGAGGAGAAAACCGTTCTGTCACATGCTCTAATTCATGAAGTATAACGTGGGCACTAAATTAAGCAAACTTTTTAGGTTCCTACAGAGTACGTAGCATGACTGAAAGCAAAGTATAGAAAATGAATTTTTAGCACAAAACTCTAACAGCGCTGAATCTTGTGTTGTGAAATTGTATTGAGTGGTAGAAACACCCAGACATTCACCAAGAAGGACACAATCTAATGCACTGCAAGTGCAAGACTGACTAGTTTGAAGTCTGTGAAAGAATGACATGGAGAAGCTCTAGTAAGTTGTAGGTAAAAGTCTCAAACATGAAGTGCAGTGTAAGCTGAGTGATTGCTTCAACCTTTGCAGCTAACAGGGCAAAAAGAGGCCGTCTCTCACACAAGGCAATTCTGTTGCCTTCAAACCTCAAACGTTTAACCTTGTGGCAGACAACGGAGATAATCGGAGATAAGTGACAGCGATATGTAGCACGACTTGGAGCTCTTACATGAATTGCCAACAATGAGGGAACAGATGCCCGTAAAAGAAAGGGACGAGGACCTCAGACAGCAGAGACATAAACCTCCACAGACTTAAATGGTCCACTGAGGTACTGGAGAGATTGTTAGGTTTTTATATACTTCCAGTGACCAGTTTTAGTACTGACAACTGTGCACCACAGCTTCCAGAGACTCTCAAACCACCTTGCAAATTTTAGTGAGGCTTGAAATCTGGTTAAGCAGTAGTAAGGCTTCCCTGCTACCCAGGCAGGGAAAGGAAGTCCAGACTACTAGAAAGATTCCTACAAAGCTATAAGAAGCTCACTAATGACCTGGGGCAGTGAGGAAGAGAAACATCTCCAGGCTCCCACTTTTCTGTTCAACTCACTGGATGGCTTTTTACTCTTTCTTTTTTTTTAAAAACAAAACAAACACACTCTGGCCTTCCCCTTTTCTCTAGAAAGAAAAACAGATTTCTTGGATTTCAATCTCACCTCTTGGAGCTGGAGTATTTCTGCTTCAAGACCTTTGAGCTTCTTTTCACTTCCTTTGGACTGTGCAAAGATCTCATCTCTGGATGCACGGGCTTCTTCTAGCTCCCGCTGGTAGTCTTCCATTTGAGCCTGCAGTTGGAGAGCAGAGGAAAGAATAAGCCATGATACAGCAGGACAACCACAAGATTTATTAGTAGCTCTGAAGCTTTTTTGCCCTTAGGAGGCAAGACCTTCCTCCTAAAGTGGCTTCATTCCACTTAAATATCTTTATTTTCAGTTCTTATTTTCATAGAATTATAGAATGGTTTGGGTTGGACAGGACCTTTAAAGATCAGAGTTCTATCCCTCTGCCACGGGCAGAGACACCTTCCAGGCTGCTCAAAGCCCCATCCAACCTGGCCTTGAACACTGCCAGGGAGGGGGCAGCCACAGCTTCTCTGGGCAACCTGGGCCAGTGCCTCATCACCCTCAGAGTGAAGAATTTCTTTCTTATATCCAATTTAATTCTACCCTCTTTCAGTCTAAACCCTTCATTTTCTCATCTTTCCATCACTCACTCCTCATCAGAAATATCCCATTAGAAGACTTCACTTCATTTATTTGTATATTTCTTGTAGGAAAAAACCTCTAGTAGAGGTAGTAGAGATACCTTTGTAGTAGACAGGTAATGCTCTTGCAATTGTCTTGGAAAAAAAACAAACCTATTTACTTAAATTGACTGATAAAACCTATTACAAGTACTCAAGGTAAGAAACTTCTCAGTGTAGAAGTACCACAATTCACCATTTTGCACATATAACGTAGAAGCACATACTTATCCTTCCCGTAAGACACTTAACACAGACTGATATCTTAATTCACACAAGTTTGACTTCAGATGCTAAAAGAATAAAGCTGGAGAACCTGCATTTAAGTTGTACCTGCATCTTCGCAATATCACTAGTCATGAGACCACTTATTTCAGGTGCTTGCATGAAAGTGTACAGAGACCAGGTATGAACTCTGTAACTGACTCAGCCTCTGGGAATAGAGAAGCCGCTACTGCTAGGTACCAGCATTTCATGCTTTAATCTCCATTCCCTTCTCATCCAGCGCCTGGACCAAGTTCCAAAATTGCCCTCATTCAGTTGAAGTAGGATTGCCAAGGAATAGAGTGGACAGGGCAGAAAGGCAATGCAGTTTGCTCTATGCTTTACATGGTCTTGCCACGGCCTCATACTCCTGCAGCTTTGGGCCATGGCACTGAAAGCCTTGGGAAAACTGACCTCTACTAAAGACGGAGTATTTCTCTGGGAATGGGAAATAAATCCTTGACACAAGTACTGGATTCTTCTTGCCAATCTAAAAAGACTAGGCATCTTGGAGCTTTTTCAAAGCAACTAACATTTACTCCTCCTATTTCTCTGGAGCATTTTTGGCTTCCTCAACTAGAGGAAGTAGCAATCAGCAAGAGCTGAGCTGAAATCAGTAAATTCAAAGATACAAACAACCATAAATTTTAAAGATTCAGCCTCAAAAGCAATCCTCAGTAAATCCTTATGCAAAGCGTTGAAAATGATGACTATTGAATAGAAGGACGTGGGGGACAATCTTAACTCCTTAGCAACAAAAGGATGAGAGGAGTTTTGAGCGGCTGATAAGTTCAGGCCAGATACTGTGACGTGTGCCAGCATAGCTGAGTCTGATACTCCTTCTTGCCTTCACACTACAAATGCATGTAACGAAAAGCAGCACCCTTGACAGACTGTCAGCAGGAGGGAAAGCAGCTCAGCTGATTTGCTGTGCCTACCTGGAGCTTAAGTAGCTGTTTGATTGTTTCATCTCGAGCCTTGTTTGCAGCTTCTATCTGACCTTCCAGGTCTTTCATATCCACCTCCATTTTCTTCTTGGCTGCCACAACAAGAGCCCTCTGTTTGCGCTCATCTTCCAGTTCTGCCTCCAGCTCTCGCACCTGTGAAATCAAGGGATTTAACAGGCTCAAGCTCCAGGAACAGCACAAACACAAAATCCTAACAAAATGGCTGATGAATCCGAAAGGCCTTTGCAGATCAGAATTAGCATTACTCGATTCGAAGAGCCTACAGAACTCAAGCTACATGGGAAGACACTGCAGACGGCAAAAAAATCCACAAACTGGAAGCAGAGATCTCTGAACTGACAAAAGGAAAATAAGGAAAAGAGCTCAGCATCTGAAGCATTTCCATTTCGTCTGTTCAGCTACTTCATGATCAGCTTCTGGCCCAGTACATCTGTCTACATTTAGGTATGACTTGGGGGCAGACGTTGCTAATTCTGATCGAACCACTAAGAGGAAAATACGACATAGAATCACCACACATTCTCAAGAACAAAAAAAAGAAATAATTCTCTTTGAAACAGATGTGCTACTAGAATGTATACACCAACAACTTTTCTTTTTTTCAAAAGAAAACAGAGAAGTAAAGTATCTAAGAAAGCAACTACCAAGAACTAAGATGAACTCATACAACAATAAAAGTGAGCCAGAAGTGCCACAGGTTACCAACATGAAGGAATATGTTTCTTTTGAATCAAGCCTCCCTCCTCATGCCAGGTCAGGAGCTCTTGTCCAGTGCAAGACAATAGCAATTCAGCATTGCAGGGAACTTCAAAAGCCTTCCAGGTCAATGCTTCTATTTATTTCTAGGAGATCTCTATACAGGTGATTCTCAGTAAGTTTTTGTTTTCTTGTGATAAATCGTGAAATATTAGGTGCTTTTTCCTTAAAGCTTTAGAAATGTTAATTTAGATCTATCTTCTCCTACAAGCATGAAATTTTAAAGGCATTTCTTTAGAATTCTAGTATCATAAAGCAGATCTGAAGAGACTCAAGTCTGGCAAATCTGGAATCTTTGCTACGTTTTTCATTTAAGAAACTGTTCACTTAATTACAGTCTTTCAGTCTATGTCGGCATCCATGGATTTGTTGCTGTACACCAAACAGGACGGGCTTGAAGGACACCCATGCAGCAACAGCCAAATCTACTTGCATATTGAGTGCTTTTGAGGCAAGATACAGTTGAATTGGAGGACCATCACTGGCAGACTAACATGAAGAGTGGCTAATCCACAACAAGACCTATTGTATTGTTGGTAAAGATCCGTGCTTGGGACTTCTATAGGATGGGATCTTTAAGCACAGAGTTTTATTTTCCTGGTAGCAAGTTCTCAAAGCCATAGAGCTTTGTCAAAAGATCATCACGCCCTTCCCACTATGAAGCACAGTAAGATACACACTTGTTTAACCAGCATCCTCTTTTTCTCTTCATTCTGTTCATCTCTGGCTTGCAGATCTCTCTCAAACTGGGCTTTCATAGCTTGCCTGTTCACCTCCAAACGAAGTTTAGCATCTTCTGTGGTCTGCAGTTCATCTTCCAGTTCCTCAAGCTGAGTCCTCATCTCTTCAACCTGTTGCTCTAAAGTTCTTTTTGATTTCTCCAGTTCATGGACCTAAGCCACAAACATTAATCAGACCCTCTCAAAATCAGCAGTTAACAGCAAAAGTAGACATTATATGAACTCAGTACACTACACTTTGTGATGCTCCAAACTGGACAATCAGAACAGGGAGAGCAGCATCTCTAAGATACAGATTAGAGAACCAAACAAACATCCGTGCAGATGAATGGAGAGATGAGCTGTGCAATATTCACAGAGAAAAAGTAGTAGTAGTAAGACAAGCTCTTAAATCCAGCATAAGTGCCATTAGGCATTTGGCCAGCAACTGCTGCTCTCCAAGTCTTCACATCTTTTGAACAGGCCTCATCTTAATAGAGACCACCCTCTTGTTCTGAGCATTAATTCCTCCAGAATTTTGGGTTACAAATCAGCCTCAAAACGTTCCATATTTGTGTCAAAAACACTTCTCCAACCAGGGAATTTTCCTGTGTTGTTCCCTGCGCAGTTCATAACAAAATAGGGTGTGGAAAGTTACTTACATTTTTGCCCACAGCATCTTTCGAGCTCATTAAGTCTTCCATATCTGCCCGCAACTGTTTGTTCTGTCTTTCAAACTCTTCCTTAGCTTCCAGGGCTTCTTCCAAAGCCCGAGCCAGAGACAGTGCTTTGGTTTCCTTCTCCCTTGCCTCTGCTTCAGCACCGATCTCTTTCCTCTGCATATCTGGCAGAAATGTTCTTTTCTTCTGCCAGCATCTGAATATCAGAAATAATTAATCCATCTCATCAGTTCTACAATCAGGTCCTTCCTGCCTCAGAGGTGTTTCAGTCACTGAAGTGGTTAATGCTCTAAGTTTAACTGGCATTCAGAAGCTGTCTAGTCTCTCAGTCTTGATCCAAAGGCTAGTAAGAAAACAGCTACAGCTACTCTGGAATGAGGTGAGGAAAGCAAGCTACTAATAAAGATGAAATAATTTTCCTATTATTTCCATCGTTCAGTCTTCACACCCTTTCTTAGTCTATCCTGAGGGATTACAATAATAGTCTGAAGTTTTTGTTCCAATAGAATTTCTTTTTTTTGTATATAAAGAGCTTATTACTTGATCTAACAAGACTCCAAGATGGCATTTAGCTCACTGAAATTAGAAGCAACAAGTTACTCCTAACAAAGGCCAAGCTGCTCCCAAAAGATTTATCAACCAACACAAACAAGATGCCATTCAAAAATCATAGAAATCAGCAAGATGACAGGAAACTAGACTACCTGATCAAACTTCCCGTAACTGCCACATGACTACTATGAATTTACTTCTCCCCGTCCCCTGAAAAGGCCAGTAACATTCAAGCCCTAAGCAGGAGGAGAAAACCGTTCTGTCACATGCTCTAATTCATGAAGTATAACGTGGGCACTAAATTAAGCAAACTTTTTAGGTTCCTACAGAGTACGTAGCATGACTGAAAGCAAAGTATAGAAAATGAATTTTTAGCACAAAACTCTAACAGCGCTGAATCTTGTATTGTGAAATTGTATTGAGTGGTAGAAACACCCAGACATTCACCAAGAAGGACACAATCTAATGCACTGCAAGTGCAAGACTGACTAGTTTGAAGTCTGTGAAAGAATGACGTGGAGAAGCTCTAGTAAGTTGTAGGTAAAAGTCTCAAACATTAAGTGCAGTGTAAGCTGAGTGATTGCTTCAACCTTTGCAGCTAACAGGGCAAAAAAAGGCCGTCTCTCACACAAGGCAATTCTGTTGCCTTCAAACCTCAAACGTTTAACCTTGTGGCAGACAACGGAGATAATCGGAGATAAGTGACAGCGATATGTAGCACGACTTGGAGCTCTTACATGAATTGCCAACAATGAGGGAACAGATGCCCGTAAAAGAAAGGGACGAGGACCTCAGACAGCAGAGACATAAACCTCCACAGACTTAAATGGTCCACTGAGGTACTGGAGAGATTGTTAGGTTTTTATATACTTCCAGTGACCAGTTTTAGTACTGACAACTGTGCACCACAGCTTCCAGAGACTCTCAAACCACCTTGCAAATTTTAGTGAGGCTTGAAATCTGGTTAAGCAGTAGTAAGGCTTCCCTGCTACCCAGGCAGGGAAAGGAAGTCCAGACTACTAGAAAGATTCCTACAAAGCTATAAGAAGCTCACTAATGACCTGGGGCAGTGAGGAAGAGAAACATCTCCAGGCTCCCACTTTTCTGTTCAACTCACTGGATGGCTTTTTACTCTTTTTTTTTTTTTAAAAACAAAACAAACACACTCTGGCCTTCCCCTTTTCTCTAGAAAGAAAAACAGATTTCTTGGATTTCAATCTCACCTCTTGGAGCTGGAGTATTTCTGCTTCAAGACCTTTGAGCTTCTTTTCACTTCCTTTGGACTGTGCAAAGATCTCATCTCTGGATGCACGGGCTTCTTCTAGCTCCCGCTGGTAGTCTTCCATTTGAGCCTGCAGTTGGAGAGCAGAGGAAAGAATAAGCCATGATACAGCAGGACAACCACAAGATTTATTAGTAGCTCTGAAGCTTTTTTGCCCTTAGGAGGCAAGACCTTCCTCCTAAAGTGGCTTCATTCCACTTAAATATCTTTATTTTCAGTTCTTATTTTCATAGAATTATAGAATGGTTTGGGTTGGACAGGACCTTTAAAGATCAGAGTTCTATCCCTCTGCCACGGGCAGAGACACCTTCCAGGCTGCTCAAAGCCCCATCCAACCTGGCCTTGAACACTGCCAGGGAGGGGGCAGCCACAGCTTCTCTGGGCAACCTGGGCCAGTGCCTCATCACCCTCAGAGTGAAGAATTTCTTTCTTATATCCAATTTAATTCTACCCTCTTTCAGTCTAAACCCTTCATTTTCTCATCTTTCCATCACTCACTCCTCATCAGAAATATCCCATTAGAAGACTTCACTTCATTTATTTGTATATTTCTTGTAGGAAAAAACCTCTAGTAGAGGTAGTAGAGATACCTTTGTAGTAGACAGGTAATGCTCTTGCAATTGTCTTGGAAAAAAACCAAACCTATTTACTTAAATTGACTGATAAAACCTATTACAAGTACTCAAGGTAAGAAACTTCTCAGTGTAGAAGTACCACAATTCACCATTTTGCACATATAACGTAGAAGCACATACTTATCCTTCCCGTAAGACACTTAACACAGACTGATATCTTAATTCACACAAGTTTGACTTCAGATGCTAAAAGAATAAAGCTGGAGAAACTGCATTTAAGTTGTACCTGCATCTTCGCAATACCACTAGTCATGAGACCACTTATTTCAGGTGCTTGCATGAAAGTGTACAGAGACCAGGTATGAACTCTGTAACTGACTCAGCCTCTGGGAATAGAGAAGCCGCTACTGCTAGGTACCAGCATTTCTTGCTTTAATCTCCATTCCCTTCTCATCCAGCGCCTGGACCAAGTTCCAAAATTGCCCTCATTCGGTTGAAGTAGGATTGCCAAGGAATAGAGTGGACAGGGCAGAAAGGCAATGCAGTTTGCTCTATGCTTTACATGGTCTTGCCACGGCCTCATACTCCTGCAGCTTTGGGCCATGGCACTGAAAGCCTTGGGAAAACTGACCTCTACTAAAGACGGAGTATTTCTCTGGGAATGGGAAATAAATCCTTGACACAAGTACTGGATTCTTCTTGCCAATCTAAAAAGACTAGGCATCTTGGAGCTTTTTCAAAGCAACTAAAATTTACTCCTCCTATTTCTCTGGAGCATTTTTGGCTTCCTCAACTAGAGGAAGTAGCAATCAGCAAGAGCTGAGCTGAAATCAGTAAATTCAAAGATACAAACAACCATAAATTTTAAAGATTCAGCCTCAAAAGCAATCCTCAGTAAATCCTTAGGCAAAGCGTTGAAAATGATGACTATTGAATAGAAGGACGTGGGGGACAATCTTAACTCCTTAGCAACAAAAGGATGAGAGGAGTTTTGAGCGGCTGATAAGTTCAGGCCAGATACTGTGACGTGTGCCAGCATAGCTGAGTCTGATACTCCTTCTTGCCTTCACACTACAAATGCATGTAACGAAAAGCAGCACCCTTGACAGACTGTCAGCAGGAGGGAAAGCAGCTCAGCTGATTTGCTGTGCCTACCTGGAGCTTAAGTAGCTGTTTGATTGCTTCATCTCGAGCCTTGTTTGCAGCTTCTATCTGACCTTCCAGGTCTTTCATATCCACCTCCATTTTCTTCTTGGCTGCCACAACAAGAGCCCTCTGTTTGCGCTCATCTTCCAGTTCTGCCTCCAGCTCTCGCACCTGTGAAATCAAGGGATTTAACAGGCTCAAGCTCCAGGAACAGCGCAAACACAAAATCCTAACAAAATGGCTGATGAATCCGAAAGGCCTTTGCAGATCAGAATTAGCATTACTCGATTCGAAGAGCCTACAGAACTCAAGCTACATGGGAAGACACTGCAGACGGCAAAAAAATCCACAAACTGGAAGCAGAGATCTCTGAACTGACAAAAGGAAAATAAGGAAAAGAGCTCAGCATCTGAAGCATTTCCATTTCATCTGTTCAGCTACTTCATGATCAGCTTCTGGCCCAGTACATCTGTCTACATTTAGGTATGACTTGGGGGCAGACGTTGCTAATTCTGATCGAACCACTAAGAGGAAAATACGACATAGAATCACCACACATTCTCAAGAACAAAAAAAAAAGAAATAATTCTCTTTGAAACAGATGTGCTACTAGAATGTATACACCAACTACTTTTCTTTTTTTCAAAAGAAAACAGAGAAGCAAAGTATCTAAGAAAGCAACTACCAAGAACTAAGATGAACTCATACAACAATAAAAGTGAGCCAGAAGTGCCACAGGTTACCAACATGAAGGAATATGTTTCTTTTGAATCAAGCCTCCCTCCTCATGCCAGGTCAGGAGCTCTTGTCCAGTGCAAGACAATAGCAATTCAGCATTGCAGGGAACTTCAAAAGCCTTCCAGGTCAATGCTTTTATTTATTTCTAGGAGATCTCTATACAGGTGATTCTCAGTAAGTTTTTGTTTTCTTGTGATAAATCGTGAAATATTAGGTGCTTTTTCCTTAAAGCTTTAGAAATGTTAATTTAGATCTATCTTCTCCTACAAGCATGAAATTTTAAAGGCATTTCTTTAGAATTCTAGTATCATAAAGCAGATCTGAAGAGACTCAAGTCTGGCAAATCTGGAATCTTTGCTACGTTTTTCATTTAAGAAACTGTTCACTTAATTACAGTCTTTCAGTCTATGTCGGCATCCATGGATTTGTTGCTGTACACCAAACAGGACGGGCTTGAAGGACACCCATGCAGCAACAGCCAAATCTACTTGCATATTGAGTGCTTTTGAGGCAAGATACAGTTGAATTGGAGGACCATCACTGGCAGACTAACATGAAGAGTGGCTAATCCACAACAAGACCTATTGTATTGTTGGTAAAGATCCGTGCTTGGGACTTCTATAGGATGGGATCTTTAAGCACAGAGTTTTATTTTCCTGGTAGCAAGTTCTCAAAGCCATAGAGCTTTGTCAAAAGATCATCACGCCCTTCCCACTATGAAGCACAGTAAGATACACACTTGTTTAACCAGCATCCTCTTTTTCTCTTCATTCTGTTCATCTCTGGCTTGCAGATCTCTCTCAAACTGGGCTTTCATAGCTTGCCTGTTCACCTCCAAACGAAGTTTAGCATCTTCTGTGGTCTGCAGTTCATCTTCCAGTTCCTCAAGCTGAGTCCTCATCTCTTCAACCTGTTGCTATAAAGTTCTTTTTGATTTCTCCAGTTCATGGACCTAAGCCACAAACATTAATCAGACCCTCTCAAAATCAGCAGTTAACAGCAAAAGTAGACATTATATGAACTCAGTACACTACACTTTGTGATGCTCCAAACTGGACAATCAGAACAGGGAGAGCAGCATCTCTAAGATACAGATTAGAGAACCAAACAAACATCCGTGCAGATGAATGGAGAGATGAGCTGTGCAATATTCACAGAGAAAAAGTAGTAGTAGTAAGACAAGCTCTTAAATCCAGCATAAGTGCCATTAGGCATTTGGCCAGCAACTGCTGCTCTCCAAGTCTTCACATCTTTTGAACAGGCCTCATCTTAATAGAGACCACCCTCTTGTTCTGAGCATTAATTCCTCCAGAATTTTGGGTTACAAATCAGCCTCAAAACGTTCCATATTTGTGTCAAAAACACTTCTCCAACCAGGGAATTTTCCTGTGTTGTTCCCTGCGCAGTTCATAACAAAATAGGGTGTGGAAAGTTACTTACATTTTTGCCCACAGCATCTTTCGAGCTCATTAAGTCTTCCATATCTGCCCGCAACTGTTTGTTCTGTCTTTCAAACTCTTCCTTAGCTTCCAGGGCTTCTTCCAAAGCCCGAGCCAGAGACAGTGCTTTGGTTTCCTTCTCCCTTGCCTCTGCTTCAGCACCGATCTCTTTCCTCTGCATATCTGGCAGAAATGTTCTTTTCTTCTGCCAGCATCTGAATATCAGAAATAATTAATCCATCTCATCAGTTCTACAATCAGGTCCTTCCTGCCTCAGAGGTGTTTCAGTCACTGAAGTGGTTAATGCTCTAAGTTTAACTGGCATTCAGAAGCTGTCTAGTCTCTCAGTCTTGATCCAAAGGCTAGTAAGAAAACAGCTACAGCTACTCTGGAATGAGGTGAGGAAAGCAAGCTACTAATAAAGATGAAATAATTTTCCTATTATTTCCATCGTTCAGTCTTCACACCCTTTCTTAGTCTATCCTGAGGGATTACAATAATAGTCTGAAGTTTTTGTTCCAATAGAATTTCTTTTTTTTGTATATAAAGAGCTTATTACTTGATCTAACAAGACTCCAAGATGGCATTTAGCTCACTGAAATTAGAAGCAACAAGTTACTCCTAACAAAGGCCAAGCTGCTCCCAAAAGATTTATCAACCAACACAAACAAGATGCCATTCAAAAATCATAGAAATCAGCAAGATGACAGGAAACTAGACTACCTGATCAAACTTCCCGTAACTGCCACATGACTACTATGAATTTACTTCTCCCCGTCCCCTGAAAAGGCCAGTAACATTCAAGCCCTAAGCAGGAGGAGAAAACCGTTCTGTCACATGCTCTAATTCATTAAGTATAACGTGGGCACTAAATTAAGCAAACTTTTTAGGTTCCTACAGAGTACGTAGCATGACTGAAAGCAAAGTATAGAAAATGAATTTTTAGCACAAAACTCTAACAGCGCTGAATCTTGTATTGTGAAATTGTATTGAGTGGTAGAAACACCCAGACATTCACCAAGAAGGACACAATCTAATGCACTGCAAGTGCAAGACTGACTAGTTTGAAGTCTGTGAAAGAATGACGTGGAGAAGCTCTAGTAAGTTGTAGGTAAAAGTCTCAAACATTAAGTGCAGTGTAAGCTGAGTGATTGCTTCAACCTTTGCAGCTAACAGGGCAAAAAAAGGCCGTCTCTCACACAAGGCAATTCTGTTGCCTTCAAACCTCAAACGTTTAACCTTGTGGCAGACAACGGAGATAATCGGAGATAAGTGACAGCGATATGTAGCACGACTTGGAGCTCTTACATGAATTGCCAACAATGAGGGAACAGATGCCCGTAAAAGAAAGGGACGAGGACCTCAGACAGCAGAGACATAAACCTCCACAGACTTAAATGGTCCACTGAGGTACTGGAGAGATTGTTAGGTTTTTATATACTTCCAGTGACCAGTTTTAGTACTGACAACTGTGCACCACAGCTTCCAGAGACTCTCAAACCACCTTGCAAATTTTAGTGAGGCTTGAAATCTGGTTAAGCAGTAGTAAGGCTTCCCTGCTACCCAGGCAGGGAAAGGAAGTCCAGACTACTAGAAAGATTCCTACAAAGCTATAAGAAGCTCACTAATGACCTGGGGCAGTGAGGAAGAGAAACATCTCCAGGCTCCCACTTTTCTGTTCAACTCACTGGATGGCTTTTTACTCTTTTTTTTTTTTTAAAAACAAAACAAACACACTCTGGCCTTCCCCTTTTCTCTAGAAAGAAAAACAGATTTCTTGGATTTCAATCTCACCTCTTGGAGCTGGAGTATTTCTGCTTCAAGACCTTTGAGCTTCTTTTCACTTCCTTTGGACTGTGCAAAGATCTCATCTCTGGATGCACGGGCTTCTTCTAGCTCCCGCTGGTAGTCTTCCATTTGAGCCTGCAGTTGGAGAGCAGAGGAAAGAATAAGCCATGATACAGCAGGACAACCACAAGATTTATTAGTAGCTCTGAAGCTTTTTTGCCCTTAGGAGGCAAGACCTTCCTCCTAAAGTGGCTTCATTCCACTTAAATATCTTTATTTTCAGTTCTTATTTTCATAGAATTATAGAATGGTTTGGGTTGGACAGGACCTTTAAAGATCAGAGTTCTATCCCTCTGCCACGGGCAGAGACACCTTCCAGGCTGCTCAAAGCCCCATCCAACCTGGCCTTGAACACTGCCAGGGAGGGGGCAGCCACAGCTTCTCTGGGCAACCTGGGCCAGTGCCTCATCACCCTCAGAGTGAAGAATTTCTTTCTTATATCCAATTTAATTCTACCCTCTTTCAGTCTAAACCCTTCATTTTCTCATCTTTCCATCACTCACTCCTCATCAGAAATATCCCATTAGAAGACTTCACTTCATTTATTTGTATATTTCTTGTAGGAAAAAACCTCTAGTAGAGGTAGTAGAGATACCTTTGTAGTAGACAGGTAATGCTCTTGCAATTGTCTTGGAAAAAAACCAAACCTATTTACTTAAATTGACTGATAAAACCTATTACAAGTACTCAAGGTAAGAAACTTCTCAGTGTAGAAGTACCACAATTCACCATTTTGCACATATAACGTAGAAGCACATACTTATCCTTCCCGTAAGACACTTAACACAGACTGATATCTTAATTCACACAAGTTTGACTTCAGATGCTAAAAGAATAAAGCTGGAGAAACTGCATTTAAGTTGTACCTGCATCTTCGCAATACCACTAGTCATGAGACCACTTATTTCAGGTGCTTGCATGAAAGTGTACAGAGACCAGGTATGAACTCTGTAACTGACTCAGCCTCTGGGAATAGAGAAGCCGCTACTGCTAGGTACCAGCATTTCTTGCTTTAATCTCCATTCCCTTCTCATCCAGCGCCTGGACCAAGTTCCAAAATTGCCCTCATTCGGTTGAAGTAGGATTGCCAAGGAATAGAGTGGACAGGGCAGAAAGGCAATGCAGTTTGCTCTATGCTTTACATGGTCTTGCCACGGCCTCATACTCCTGCAGCTTTGGGCCATGGCACTGAAAGCCTTGGGAAAACTGACCTCTACTAAAGACGGAGTATTTCTCTGGGAATGGGAAATAAATCCTTGACACAAGTACTGGATTCTTCTTGCCAATCTAAAAAGACTAGGCATCTTGGAGCTTTTTCAAAGCAACTAAAATTTACTCCTCCTATTTCTCTGGAGCATTTTTGGCTTCCTCAACTAGAGGAAGTAGCAATCAGCAAGAGCTGAGCTGAAATCAGTAAATTCAAAGATACAAACAACCATAAATTTTAAAGATTCAGCCTCAAAAGCAATCCTCAGTAAATCCTTATGCAAAGCGTTGAAAATGATGACTATTGAATAGAAGGACGTGGGGGACAATCTTAACTCCTTAGCAACAAAAGGATGAGAGGAGTTTTGAGCGGCTGATAAGTTCAGGCCAGATACTGTGACGTGTGCCAGCATAGCTGAGTCTGATACTCCTTCTTGCCTTCACACTACAAATGCATGTAACGAAAAGCAGCACCCTTGACAGACTGTCAGCAGGAGGGAAAGCAGCTCAGCTGATTTGCTGTGCCTACCTGGAGCTTAAGTAGCTGTTTGATTGCTTCATCTCGAGCCTTGTTTGCAGCTTCTATCTGACCTTCCAGGTCTTTCATATCCACCTCCATTTTCTTCTTGGCTGCCACAACAAGAGCCCTCTGTTTGCGCTCATCTTCCAGTTCTGCCTCCAGCTCTCGCACCTGTGAAATCAAGGGATTTAACAGGCTCAAGCTCCAGGAACAGCGCAAACACAAAATCCTAACAAAATGGCTGATGAATCCGAAAGGCCTTTGCAGATCAGAATTAGCATTACTCGATTCGAAGAGCCTACAGAACTCAAGCTACATGGGAAGACACTGCAGACGGCAAAAAAATCCACAAACTGGAAGCAGAGATCTCTGAACTGACAAAAGGAAAATAAGGAAAAGAGCTCAGCATCTGAAGCATTTCCATTTCATCTGTTCAGCTACTTCATGATCAGCTTCTGGCCCAGTACATCTGTCTACATTTAGGTATGACTTGGGGGCAGACGTTGCTAATTCTGATCGAACCACTAAGAGGAAAATACGACATAGAATCACCACACATTCTCAAGAACAAAAAAAAAAGAAATAATTCTCTTTGAAACAGATGTGCTACTAGAATGTATACACCAACTACTTTTCTTTTTTTCAAAAGAAAACAGAGAAGCAAAGTATCTAAGAAAGCAACTACCAAGAACTAAGATGAACTCATACAACAATAAAAGTGAGCCAGAAGTGCCACAGGTTACCAACATGAAGGAATATGTTTCTTTTGAATCAAGCCTCCCTCCTCATGCCAGGTCAGGAGCTCTTGTCCAGTGCAAGACAATAGCAATTCAGCATTGCAGGGAACTTCAAAAGCCTTCCAGGTCAATGCTTTTATTTATTTCTAGGAGATCTCTATACAGGTGATTCTCAGTAAGTTTTTGTTTTCTTGTGATAAATCGTGAAATATTAGGTGCTTTTTCCTTAAAGCTTTAGAAATGTTAATTTAGATCTATCTTCTCCTACAAGCATGAAATTTTAAAGGCATTTCTTTAGAATTCTAGTATCATCAAGCAGATCTGAAGAGACTCAAGTCTGGCAAATCTGGAATCTTTGCTACGTTTTTCATTTAAGAAACTGTTCACTTAATTACAGTCTTTCAGTCTATGTCGGCATCCATGGATTTGTTGCTGTACACCAAACAGGACGGGCTTGAAGGACACCCATGCAGCAACAGCCAAATCTACTTGCATATTGAGTGCTTTTGAGGCAAGATACAGTTGAATTGGAGGACCATCACTGGCAGACTAACATGAAGAGTGGCTAATCCACAACAAGACCTATTGTATTGTTGGTAAAGATCCGTGCTTGGGACTTCTATAGGATGGGATCTTTAAGCACAGAGTTTTATTTTCCTGGTAGCAAGTTCTCAAAGCCATAGAGGTTTGTCAAAAGATCATCACGCCCTTCCTCTATGAAGCACAGTAAAGATACACATTTTTTAACCAGCATCCTCTTTTTCTCTTCATTCTGTTCATCTCTGGCTTGCAGATCTCTCTCAAACTGGGCTTTCATAGCTTGCATGTTCACATCCAAACGAAGTTTAGCATCTTCTGTGGCCTGCAGTTCATCTTCCAGTTCCTCAAGCTGAGTCCTCATCTCTTCAACCTGTTGCTTTAAAGTTCTTTTTGATTTCTCCAGTTCATGGACCTAAGCCACAAACATTAATCAGACCCTCTCAAAATCAGCAGTTAACAGCAAAAGTAGACATTATATGAACTCAGTACACTACACTTTGTGATGCTCCAAACTGGACAATCAGAACAGGGAGAGCAGCATCTCTAAGATACAGATTAGAGAACCAAACAAACATCCGTGCAGATGAATGGAGAGATGAGCTGTGCAATATTCACAGAGAAAAAGTAGTAGTAGTAAGACAAGCTCTTAAATCCAGCACAAGTGCCATTAGGCATTTGGCCAGCAACTGCTGCTCTCCAAGTCTTCACATCTTTTGAACAGGCCTCATCTTAATAGAGACCACCCTCTTGTTCTGAGCATTAATTCCTCCAGAATTTTGGGTTACAAATCAGCCTCAAAACGTTCCATATTTGTGTCAAAAACACTTCTCCAACCAGGGAATTTTCCTGTGTTGTTCCCTGCGCAGTTCATAACAAAATAGGGTGTGGAAAGTTACTTACATTTTTGCCCACAGCATCTTTCGAGCTCATTAAGTCTTCCATATCTGCCCGCAACTGTTTGTTCTGTCTTTCAAACTCTTCCTTAGCTTCCAGGGCTTCTTCCAAAGCCCGAGCCAGAGACAGTGCTTTGGTTTCCTTCTCCCTTGCCTCTGCTTCAGCACGATCTCTTTCCTCTGCATATCTGGCAGAAATGTTCTTTTCTTCTGCCAGCATCTGAATATCAGAAATAATTAATCCATCTCATCAGTTCTACAATCAGGTCCTTCCTGCCTCAGAGGTGTTTCAGTCACTGAAGTGGTTAATGCTCTAAGTTTAACTGGCATTCAGAAGCTGTCTAGTCTCTCAGTCTTGATCCAAAGGCTAGTAAGAAAACAGCTACAGCTACTCTGGAATGAGGTGAGGAAAGCAAGCTACTAATAAAGATGAAATAATTTTCCTATTATTTCCATCGTTCAGTCTTCACACCCTTTCTTAGTCTATCCTGAGGGATTACAATAATAGTCTGAAGTTTTTGTTCCAATAGAATTTCTTTTTTTTGTATATAAAGAGCTTATTACTTGATCTAACAAGACTCCAAGATGGCATTTAGCTCACTGAAATTAGAAGCAACAAGTTACTCCTAACAAAGGCCAAGCTGCTCCCAAAAGATTTATCAACCAACACAAACAAGATGCCATTCAAAAATCATAGAAATCAGCAAGATGACAGGAAACTAGACTACCTGATCAAACTTCCCGTAACTGCCACATGACTACTATGAATTTACTTCTCCCCGTCCCCTGAAAAGGCCAGTAACATTCAAGCCCTAAGCAGGAGGAGAAAACCGTTCTGTCACATGCTCTAATTCATTAAGTATAACGTGGGCACTAAATTAAGCAATTTTTTTAGGTTCCTACAGAGTACGTAGCATGACTGAAAGCAAAGTATAGAAAATGAATTTTTAGCACAAAACTCTAACAGCGCTGAATCTTGTGTTGTGAAATTGTATTGAGTGGTAGAAACACCCAGACATTCACCAAGAAGGACACAATCTAATGCACTGCAAGTGCAAGACTGACTAGTTTGAAGTCGGTGAAAGAATGACATGGAGAAGCTCTAGTAAGTTGTAGGTAAAAGTCTCAAACATTAAGTGCAGTGTAAGCTGACTGATTGCTTCAACCTTTGCAGCTAACAGGGCAAAAAGAGGCCGTCTCTCACACAAGGCAATTCTGTTGCCTTCAAACCTCAAACGTTTAACCTTGTGGCAGACAACGGAGATAATCGGAGATAAGTGACAGCGATATGTAGCACGACTTGGAGCTCTTACATGAATTGCCAACAATGAGGGAACAGATGCCCGTAAAAGAAAGGGACGAGGACCTCAGACAGCAGAGACATAAACCTCCACAGACTTAAATGGTCCACTGAGGTACTGGAGAGATTGTTAGGTTTTTATATACTTCCAGTGACCAGTTTTAGTGCTGACAACTGTGCACCACAGCTTCCAGAGACTCTCAAACCACCTTGCAAATTTTAGTGAGGCTTGAAATCTGGTTAAGCAGTAGTAAGGCTTCCCTGCTACCCAGGCAGGGAAAGGAAGTCCAGACTACTAGAAAGATTCCTACAAAGCTATAAGAAGCTCACTAATGACCTGGGGCAGTGAGGAAGAGAAACATCTCCAGGCTCCCACTTTTCTGTTCAACTCACTGGATGGCTTTTTACTCTTTTTTTTTTTTTAAAAACAAAACAAACACACTCTGGCCTTCCCCTTTTCTCTAGAAAGAAAAACAGATTTCTTGGATTTCAATCTCACCTCTTGGAGCTGGAGTATTTCTGCTTCAAGACCTTTGAGCTTCTTTTCACTTCCTTTGGACTGTGCAAAGATCTCATCTCTGGATGCACGGGCTTCTTCTAGCTCCCGCTGGTAGTCTTCCATTTGAGCCTGCAGTTGGAGAGCAGAGGAAAGAATAAGCCATGATACAGCAGGACAACCACAAGATTTATTAGTAGCTCTGAAGCTTTTTTGCCCTTAGGAGGCAAGACCTTCCTCCTAAAGTGGCTTCATTCCACTTAAATATCTTTATTTTCAGTTCTTATTTTCATAGAATTATAGAATGGTTTGGGTTGGACAGGACCTTTAAAGATCAGAGTTCTATCCCTCTGCCACGGGCAGAGACACCTTCCAGGCTGCTCAAAGCCCCATCCAACCTGGCCTTGAACACTGCCAGGGAGGGGGCAGCCACAGCTTCTCTGGGCAACCTGGGCCAGTGCCTCATCACCCTCAGAGTGAAGAATTTCTTTCTTATATCCAATTTAATTCTACCCTCTTTCAGTCTAAACCCTTCATTTTCTCATCTTTCCATCACTCACTCCTCATCAGAAATATCCCATTAGAAGACTTCACTTCATTTATTTGTATATTTCTTGTAGGAAAAAACCTCTAGTAGAGGTAGTAGAGATACCTTGGTAGTAGACAGGTAATGCTCTTGCAATTGTCTTGGAAAAAAAACAAACCCATTTACTTAAATTGACTGATAAAACCTATTACAAGTACTCAAGGTAAGAAACTTCTCAGTGTAGAAGTACCACAATTCACCATTTTGCACATATAACGTAGAAGCACATACTTATCCTTCCCGTAAGACACTTAACACAGACTGATATCTTAATTCACACAAGTTTGACTTCAGATGCTAAAAGAATAAAGCTGGAGAACCTGCATTTAAGTTGTACCTGCATCTTCGCAATACCACTAGTCATGAGACCACTTGTTTCAGGTGCTTGCATGAAAGTGTACAGAGACCAGGTATGAACTCTGTAACTGACTCAGCCTCTGGGAATAGAGAAGCCGCTACTGCTAGGTACCAGCATTTCTTGCTTTAATCTCCATTCCCTTCTCATCCAGCGCCTGGACCAAGTTCCAAAATTGCCCTCATTCAGTTGAAGTAGGATTGCCAAGGAATAGAGTGGACAGGGCAGAAAGGCAATGCAGTTTGCTCTATGCTTTACATGGTCTTGCCACGGCCTCATACTCCTGCAGCTTTGGGCCATGGCACTGAAAGCCTTGGGAAAACTGACCTCTACTAAAGACGGAGTATTTCTCTGGGAATGGGAAATAAATCCTTGACACAAGTACTGGATTCTTCTTGTCAATCTAAAAAGACTAGGCATCTTGGAGCTTTTTCAAAGCAACTAACATTTACTCCTCCTATATCTCTGGAGCATTTTTGGCTTCCTCAACTAGAGGAAGTAGCAATCAGCAAGAGCTGAGCTGAAATCAGTAAATTCAAAGATACAAACAACCATAAATTTTAAAGATTCAGCCTCAAAAGCAATCCTCAGTAAATCCTTATGCAAAGCGTTGAAAATGATGACTATTGAATAGAAGGACGTGGGGGACAATCTTAACTCCTTAGCAACAAAAGGATGAGAGGAGTTTTGAGCGGCTGATAAGTTCAGGCCAGATACTGTGACGTGTGCCAGCATAGCTGAGTCTGATACTCCTTCTTGCCTTCACACTACAAATGCATGTAACGAAAAGCAGCACCCTTGACAGACTGTCAGCAGGAGGGAAAGCAGCTCAGCTGATTTGCTGTGCCTACCTGGAGCTTAAGTAGCTGTTTGATTGCTTCATCTCGAGCCTTGTTTGCAGCTTCTATCTGACCTTCCAGGTCTTTCATATCCACCTCCATTTTCTTCTTGGCTGCCACAACAAGAGCCCTCTGTTTGCGCTCATCTTCCAGTTCTGCCTCCAGCTCTCGCACCTGTGAAATCAAGGGATTTAACAGGCTCAAGCTCCAGGAACAGCGCAAACACAAAATCCTAACAAAATGGCTGATGAATCCGAAAGGCCTTTGCAGATCAGAATTAGCATCACTCGATTCGAAGAGCCTACAGAACTCAAGCTACATGGGAAGACACTGCAGACGGCAAAAAAATCCACAAACTGGAAGCAGAGATCTCTGAACTGACAAAAGGAAAATAAGGAAAAGAGCTCAGCATCTGAAGCATTTCCATTTCATCTGTTCAGCTACTTCATGATCAGCTTCTGGCCCAGTACATCTGTCTACATTTAGGTATGACTTGGGGGCAGACGTTGCTAATTCTGATCGAACCACTAAGAGGAAAATACGACATAGAATCACCACACATTCTCAAGAACAAAAAAAAAAAGAAATAATTCTCTTTGAAACAGATGTGCTACTAGAATGTATACACCAACAACTTTTCTTTTTTTCAAAAGAAAACAGAGAAGCAAAGTATCTAAGAAAGCAACTACCAAGAACTAAGATGAACTCATACAACAATAAAAGTGAGCCAGAAGTGCCACAGGTTACCAACATGAAGGAATATGTTTCTTTTGAATCAAACCTCCCTCCTCATGCCAGGTCAGGAGCTCTTGTCCAGTGCAAGACAATAGCAATTCAGCATTGCAGGGAACTTCAAAAGCCTTCCAGGTCAATGCTTTTATTTATTTCTAGGAGATCTCTATACAGGTGATTCTCAGTAAGTTTTTGTTTTCTTGTGATAAATCTTGAAATATTAGGTGCTTTTTCCTTAGAGCTTTAGAAATGTTAATTTAGATCTATCTTCTCCTACAAGCATGAAATTTTAAAGGCATTTCTTTAGAATTCTAGTATCATAAAGCAGATCTGAAGAGACTCAAGTCTGGCAAATCTGGAATCTTTGCTACGTTTTTCATTTAAGAAACTGTTCACTTAATTACAGTCTTTCAGTCTATGTCGGCATCCATGGATTTGTTGCTGTACACCAAACAGGACGGGCTTGAAGGACACCCATGCAGCAACAGCCAAATCTACTTGCATATTGAGTGCTTTTGAGGCAAGATACAGTTGAATTGGAGGACCATCACTGGCAGACTAACATGAAGAGTGGCTAATCCACAACAAGACCTATTGTATTGTTGGTAAAGATCCGTGCTTGGGACTTCTATAGGATGGGATCTTTAAGCACAGAGTTTTATTTTCCTGGTAGCAAGTTCTCAAAGCCATAGAGCTTTGTCAAAAGATCATCACGCCCTTCCCACTATGAAGCACAGTAAGATACACACTTGTTTAACCAGCATGCTCTTTTTCTCTTCATTCTGTTCATCTCTGGCTTGCAGATCTCTCTCAAACTGGGCTTTCATAGCTTGCCTGTTCACCTCCAAACGAAGTTTAGCATCTTCTGTGGCCTGCAGTTCATCTTCCAGTTCCTCAAGCTGAGTCCTCATCTCTTCAACCTGTTGCTCTAAAGTTCTTTTTGATTTCTCCAGTTCATGGACCTAAGCCACAAACATTAATCAGACCCTCTCAAAATCAGCAGTTAACAGCAAAAGTAGACATTATATGAACTCAGTACACTACACTTTGTGATGCTCCAAACTGGACAATCAGAACAGGGAGAGCAGCATCTCTAAGATACAGATTAGAGAACCAAACAAACATCCGTGCAGATGAATGGAGAGATGAGCTGTGCAATATTCACAGTGAAAAAGTAGTAGTAGTAAGACAAGCTCTTAAATCCAGCACAAGTGCCATTAGGCATTTGGCCAGCAACTGCTGCTCTCCAAGTCTTCACATCTTTTGAACAGGCCTCATCTTAATAGAGACCACCCTCTTGTTCTGAGCATTAATTCCTCCAGAATTTTGGGTTACAAATCAGCCTCAAAACGTTCCATATTTGTGTCAAAAACACTTCTCCAACCAGGGAATTTTCCTGTGTTGTTCCCTGCGCAGTTCATAACAAAATAGGGTGTGGAAAGTTACTTACATTTTTGCCCACAGCATCTTTCGAGCTCATTAAGTCTTCCATATCTGCCCGCAACTGTTTGTTCTGTCTTTCAAACTCTTCCTTAGCTTCCAGGGCTTCTTCCAAAGCCCGAGCCAGAGACAGTGCTTTGGTTTCCTTCTCCCTTGCCTCTGCTTCAGCACGATCTCTTTCCTCTGCATATCTGGCAGAAATGTTCTTTTCTTCTGCCAGCATCTGAATATCAGAAATAATTAATCCATCTCATCAGTTCTACAATCAGGTCCTTCCTGCCTCAGAGGTGTTTCAGTCACTGAAGTGGTTAATGCTCTAAGTTTAACTGGCATTCAGAAGCTGTCTAGTCTCTCAGTCTTGATCCAAAGGCTAGTAAGAAAACAGCTACAGCTACTCTGGAATGAGGTGAGGAAAGCAAGCTACTAATAAAGATGAAATAATTTTCCTATTATTTCCATCGTTCAGTCTTCACACCCTTTCTTAGTCTATCCTGAGGGATTACAATAGTAGTCTGAAGTTTTTGTTCCAATAGAATTTCTTTTTTGTATATAAAGAGCTTATTACTTGATCTAACAAGACTCCAAGATGGCATTTAGCTCACTGAAATTAGAAGCAACAAGTTACTCCTAACAAAGGCCAAGCTGCTCCCAAAAGATTTATCAACCAACACAAACAAGATGCCATTCAAAAATCATAGAAATCAGCAAGATGACAGGAAACTAGACTACCTGATCAAACTTCCCGTAACTGCCACATGACTACTATGAATTTACTTCTCCCCGTCCCCTGAAAAGGCCAGTAACATTCAAGCCCTAAGCAGGAGGAGAAAACCGTTCTGTCACATGCTCTAATTCATGAAGTATAACGTGGGCACTAAATTAAGCAAACTTTTTAGGTTCCTACAGAGTACGTAGCATGACTGAAAGCAAAGTATAGAAAATGAATTTTTAGCACAAAACTCTAACAGCGCTGAATCTTGTATTGTGAAATTGTATTGAGTGGTAGAAACACCCAGACATTCACCAAGAAGGACACAATCTAATGCACTGCAAGTGCAAGACTGACTAGTTTGAAGTCTGTGAAAGAATGACATGGAGAAGCTCTAGTAAGTTGTAGGTAAAAGTCTCAAACATTAAGTGCAGTGTAAGCTGAGTGATTGCTTCAACCTTTGCAGCTAACAGGGCAAAAAGAGGCCGTCTCTCACACAAGGCAATTCTGTTGCCTTCAAACCTCAAACGTTTAACCTTGTGGCAGACAACGGAGATAATCGGAGATAAGTGACAGCGATATGTAGCACGACTTGGAGCTCTTACATGAATTGCCAACAATGAGGGAACAGATGCCCGTAAAAGAAAGGGACGAGGACCTCAGACAGCAGAGACATAAACCTCCACAGACTTAAATGGTCCACTGAGGTACTGGAGAGATTGTTAGGTTTTTATATACTTCCAGTGACCAGTTTTAGTACTGACAACTGTGCACCACAGCTTCCAGAGACTCTCAAACCACCTTGCAAATTTTAGTGAGGCTTGAAATCTGGTTAAGCAGTAGTAAGGCTTCCCTGCTACCCAGGCAGGGAAAGGAAGTCCAGACTACTAGAAAGATTCCTACAAAGCTATAAGAAGCTCACTAATGACCTGGGGCAGTGAGGAAGAGAAACATCTCCAGGCTCCCACTTTTCTGTTCAACTCACTGGATGGCTTTTTACTCTTTTTTTTTTTTTTAAAAAAAAAACAAACACACTCTGGCCTTCCCCTTTTCTCTAGAAAGAAAAACAGAATTCTTGGATTTCAATCTCACCTCTTGGAGCTGGAGTATTTCTGCTTCAAGACCTTTGAGCTTCTTTTCACTTTCTTTGGACTGTGCAAAGATCTCATCTCTGGATGCACGGGCTTCTTCTAGCTCCCGCTGGTAGTCTTTCATTTGAGCCTGCAGTTGGAGAGCAGAGGAAAGAATAAGCCATAATACAGCGGGACAACCACAAGATTTATTAGTAGCTCTGAAGCTTTTTTGCCCTTAGGAGGCAAGACCTTCCTCCTAAAGTGGCTTCATTCCACTTAAATATCTTTATTTTCAGTTCTTATTTTCATAGAATTATAGAATGGTTTGGGTTGGACAGGACCTTTAAAGATCAGAGTTCTATCCCTCTGCCACGGGCAGAGACACCTTCCATGCTGCTCAAAGCCCCATCCAACCTGGCCTTGAACACTGCCAGGGAGGGGGCAGCCACAGCTTCTCTGGGCAACCTGGGCCAGTGCCTCATCACCCTCAGAGTGAAGAATTTCTTTCTTATATCCAATTTAATTCTACCCTCTTTCAGTCTAAACCCTTCATTTTCTCATCTTTCCATCACTCACTCCTCATCAGAAATATCCCATTAGAAGACTTCACTTCATTTATTTGTATATTTCTTGTAGGAAAAAACCTCTAGTAGAGGTAGTAGAGATACCTTTGTAGTAGACAGGTAATGCTCTTGCAATTGTCTTGGAAAAAAACCAAACCTATTTACTTAAATTGACTGATAAAACCTATTACAAGTACTCAAGGTAAGAAACTTCTCAGTGTAGAAGTACCACAATTCACCATTTTGCACATATAACGTAGAAGCACATACTTATCCTTCCCGTAAGACACTTAACACAGACTGATATCTTAATTCACACAAGTTTGACTTCAGATGCTAAAAGAATAAAGCTGGAGAAACTGCATTGAAGTTGTACCTGCATCTTCGCAATACCACTAGTCATGAGACCACTTATTTCAGGTGCTTGCATGAAAGTGTACAGAGACCAGGTATGAACTCTGTAACTGACTCAGCCTCTGGGAATAGAGAAGCCGCTACTGCTAGGTACCAGCATTTCTTGCTTTAATCTCCATTCCCTTCTCATCCAGCGCCTGGACCAAGTTCCAAAATTGCCCTCATTCAGTTGAAGTAGGATTGCCAAGGAATAGAGTGGACAGGGCAGAAAGGCAATGCAGTTTGCTCTATGCTTTACATGGTCTTGCCACGGCCTCATACTCCTGCAGCTTTGGGCCATGGCACTGAAAGCCTTGGGAAAACTGACCTCTACTAAAGACGGAGTATTTCTCTGGGAATGGGAAATAAATCCTTGACACAAGTACTGGATTCTTCTTGCCAATCTAAAAAGACTAGGCATCTTGGAGCTTTTTCAAAGCAACTAAAATTTACTCCTCCTATTTCTCTGGAGCATTTTTGGCTTCCTCAACTAGAGGAAGTAGCAATCAGCAAGAGCTGAGCTGAAATCAGTAAATTCAAAGATACAAACAACCATAAATTTTAAAGATTCAGCCTCAAAAGCAATCCTCAGTAAATCCTTATGCAAAGCGTTGAAAATGATGACTATTGAATAGAAGGACGTGGGGGACAATCTTAACTCCTTAGCAACAAAAGGATGAGAGGAGTTTTGAGCGGCTGATAAGTTCAGGCCAGATACTGTGACGTGTGCCAGCATAGCTGAGTCTGATACTCCTTCTTGCCTTCACACTACAAATGCATGTAACGAAAAGCAGCACCCTTGACAGACTGTCAGCAGGAGGGAAAGCAGCTCAGCTGATTTGCTGTGCCTACCTGGAGCTTAAGTAGCTGTTTGATTGCTTCATCTCGAGCCTTGTTTGCAGCTTCTATCTGACCTTCCAGGTCTTTCATATCCACCTCCATTTTTTTCTTGGCTGCCACAACAAGAGCCCTCTGTTTGCGCTCATCTTCCAGTTCTGCCTCCAGCTCTCGCACCTGTGAAATCAAGGGATTTAACAGGCTCAAGCTCCAGGAACAGCGCAAACACAAAATCCTAACAAAATGGCTGATGAATCCGAAAGGCCTTTGCAGATCAGAATTAGCATTACTCGATTCGAAGAGCCTACAGAACTCAAGCTACATGGGAAGACACTGCAGACGGCAAAAAAATCCACAAACTGGAAGCAGAGATCTCTGAACTGACAAAAGGAAAATAAGGAAAAGAGCTCAGCATCTGAAGCATTTCCATTTCATCTGTTCAGCTACTTCATGATCAGCTTCTGGCCCAGTACATCTGTCTACATTTAGGTATGACTTGGGGGCAGACGTTGCTAATTCTGATCGAACCACTAAGAGGAAAATACGACATAGAATCACCACACATTCTCAAGTAGAAAAAAAAAAAGAAATAATTCTCTTTGAAACAGATGTGCTACTAGAATGTATACACCAACAACTTTTCTTTTTTTCAAAAGAAAACAGAGAAGCAAAGTATCTAAGAAAGCAACTACCAAGAACTAAGATGAACTCATACAACAATAAAAGTGAGCCAGAAGTGCCACAGGTTACCAACATGAAGGAATATGTTTCTTTTGAATCAAACCTCCCTCCTCATGCCAGGTCAGGAGCTCTTGTCCAGTGCAAGACAATAGCAATTCAGCATTGCAGGGAACTTCAAAAGCCTTCCAGGTCAATGCTTTTATTTATTTCTAGGAGATCTCTATACAGGTGATTCTCAGTAAGTTTTTGTTTTCTTGTGATAAATCTTGAAATATTAGGTGCTTTTTCCTTAGAGCTTTAGAAATGTTAATTTAGATCTATCTTCTCCTACAAGCATGAAATTTTAAAGGCATTTCTTTAGAATTCTAGTATCATAAAGCAGATCTGAAGAGACTCAAGTCTGGCAAATCTGGAATCTTTGCTACGTTTTTCATTTAAGAAACTGTTCACTTAATTACAGTCTTTCAGTCTATGTCGGCATCCATGGATTTGTTGCTGTACACCAAACAGGACGGGCTTGAAGGACACCCATGCAGCAACAGCCAAATCTACTTGCATATTGAGTGCTTTTGAGGCAAGATACAGTTGAATTGGAGGACCATCACTGGCAGACTAACATGAAGAGTGGCTAATCCACAACAAGACCTATTGTATTGTTGGTAAAGATCCGTGCTTGGGACTTCTATAGGATGGGATCTTTAAGCACAGAGTTTTATTTTCCTGGTAGCAAGTTCTCAAAGCCATAGAGCTTTGTCAAAAGATCATCACGCCCTTCCCACTATGAAGCACAGTAAGATACACACTTGTTTAACCAGCATGCTCTTTTTCTCTTCATTCTGTTCATCTCTGGCTTGCAGATCTCTCTCAAACTGGGCTTTCATAGCTTGCCTGTTCACCTCCAAACGAAGTTTAGCATCTTCTGTGGCCTGCAGTTCATCTTCCAGTTCCTCAAGCTGAGTCCTCATCTCTTCAACCTGTTGCTCTAAAGTTCTTTTTGATTTCTCCAGTTCATGGACCTAAGCCACAAACATTAATCAGACCCTCTCAAAATCAGCAGTTAACAGCAAAAGTAGACATTATATGAACTCAGTACACTACACTTTGTGATGCTCCAAACTGGACAATCAGAACAGGGAGAGCAGCATCTCTAAGATACAGATTAGAGAACCAAACAAACATCCGTGCAGATGAATGGAGAGATGAGCTGTGCAATATTCACAGTGAAAAAGTAGTAGTAGTAAGACAAGCTCTTAAATCCAGCACAAGTGCCATTAGGCATTTGGCCAGCAACTGCTGCTCTCCAAGTCTTCACATCTTTTGAACAGGCCTCATCTTAATAGAGACCACCCTCTTGTTCTGAGCATTAATTCCTCCAGAATTTTGGGTTACAAATCAGCCTCAAAACGTTCCATATTTGTGTCAAAAACACTTCTCCAACCAGGGAATTTTCCTGTGTTGTTCCCTGCGCAGTTCATAACAAAATAGGGTGTGGAAAGTTACTTACATTTTTGCCCACAGCATCTTTCGAGCTCATTAAGTCTTCCATATCTGCCCGCAACTGTTTGTTCTGTCTTTCAAACTCTTCCTTAGCTTCCAGGGCTTCTTCCAAAGCCCGAGCCAGAGACAGTGCTTTGGTTTCCTTCTCCCTTGCCTCTGCTTCAGCACGATCTCTTTCCTCTGCATATCTGGCAGAAATGTTCTTTTCTTCTGCCAGCATCTGAATATCAGAAATAATTAATCCATCTCATCAGTTCTACAATCAGGTCCTTCCTGCCTCAGAGGTGTTTCAGTCACTGAAGTGGTTAATGCTCTAAGTTTAACTGGCATTCAGAAGCTGTCTAGTCTCTCAGTCTTGATCCAAAGGCTAGTAAGAAAACAGCTACAGCTACTCTGGAATGAGGTGAGGAAAGCAAGCTACTAATAAAGATGAAATAATTTTCCTATTATTTCCATCGTTCAGTCTTCACACCCTTTCTTAGTCTATCCTGAGGGATTACAATAATAGTCTGAAGTTTTTGTTCCAATAGAATTTCTTTTTTGTATATAAAGAGCTTATTACTTGATCTAACAAGACTCCAAGATGGCATTTAGCTCACTGAAATTAGAAGCAACAAGTTACTCCTAACAAAGGCCAAGCTGCTCCCAAAAGATTTATCAACCAACACAAACAAGATGCCATTCAAAAATCATAGAAATCAGCAAGATGACAGGAAACTAGACTACCTGATCAAACTTCCCGTAACTGCCACATGACTACTATGAATTTACTTCTCCCCGTCCCCTGAAAAGGCCAGTAACATTCAAGCCCTAAGCAGGAGGAGAAAACCGTTCTGTCACATGCTCTAATTCATGAAGTATAACGTGGGCACTAAATTAAGCAAACTTTTTAGGTTCCTACAGAGTACGTAGCATGACTGAAAGCAAAGTATAGAAAATGAATTTTTAGCACAAAACTATAACAGCGCTGAATCTTGTATTGTGAAATTGTATTGAGTGGTAGAAACACCCAGACATTCACCAAGAAGGACACAATCTAATGCACTGCAAGTGCAAGACTGACTAGTTTGAAGTCTGTGAAAGAATGACATGGAGAAGCTCTAGTAAGTTGTAGGTAAAAGTCTCAAACATGAAGTGCAGTGTAAGCTGAGTGATTGCTTCAACCTTTGCAGCTAACAGGGCAAAAAGAGGCCGTCTCTCACAGAAGGCAATTCTGTTGCCTTCAAACCTCAAACGTTTAACCTTGTGGCAGACAACGGAGATAATCGGAGATAAGTGACAGCGATATGTAGCACGACTTGGAGCTCTTACATGAATTGCCAACAATGAGGGAACAGATGCCCGTAAAAGAAAGGGACGAGGACCTCAGACAGCAGAGACATAAACCTCCACAGACTTAAATGGTCCACTGAGGTACTGGAGAGATTGTTAGGTTTTTATATACTTCCAGTGACCAGTTTTAGTACTGACAACTGTGCACCACAGCTTCCAGAGACTCTCAAACCACCTTGCAAATTTTAGTGAGGCTTGAAATCTGGTTAAGCAGTAGTAAGGCTTCCCTGCTACCCAGGCAGGGAAAGGAAGTCCAGACTACTAGAAAGATTCCTACAAAGCTATAAGAAGCTCACTAATGACCTGGGGCAGTGAGGAAGAGAAACATCTCCAGGCTCCCACTTTTCTGTTCAACTCACTGGATGGCTTTTTACTCTTTTTTTTTTTTTTAAAAAAAAACAAACACACTCTGGCCTTCCCCTTTTCTCTAGAAAGAAAAACAGAATTCTTGGATTTCAATCTCACCTCTTGGAGCTGGAGTATTTCTGCTTCAAGACCTTTGAGCTTCTTTTCACTTTCTTTGGACTGTGCAAAGATCTCATCTCTGGATGCACGGGCTTCTTCTAGCTCCCGCTGGTAGTCTTTCATTTGAGCCTGCAGTTGGAGAGCAGAGGAAAGAATAAGCCATAATACAGCCGGACAAACACAAGATTTATTAGTAGCTCTGAAGCTTTTTTGCCCTTAGGAGGCAAGACCTTCCTCCTAAAGTGGCTTCATTCCACTTAAATATCTTTATTTTCAGTTCTTATTTTCATAGAATTATAGAATGGTTTGGGTTGGACAGGACCTTTAAAGATCAGAGTTCTATCCCTCTGCCACGGGCAGAGACACCTTCCATGCTGCTCAAAGCCCCATCCAACCTGGCCTTGAACACTGCCAGGGAGGGGGCAGCCACAGCTTCTCTGGGCAACCTGGGCCAGTGCCTCATCACCCTCAGAGTGAAGAATTTCTTTCTTATATCCAATTTAATTCTACCCTCTTTCAGTCTAAACCCTTCATTTTCTCATCTTTCCATCACTCACTCCTCATCAGAAATATCCCATTAGAAGACTTCACTTCATTTATTTGTATATTTCTTGTAGGAAAAAACCTCTAGTAGAGGTAGTAGAGATACCTTTGTAGTAGACAGGTAATGCTCTTGCAATTGTCTTGGAAAAAAACCAAACCTATTTACTTAAATTGACTGATAAAACCTATTACAAGTACTCAAGGTAAGAAACTTCTCAGTGTAGAAGTACCACAATTCACCATTTTGCACATATAACGTAGAAGCACATACTTATCCTTCCCGTAAGACACTTAACACAGACTGATATCTTAATTCACACAAGTTTGACTTCAGATGCTAAAAGAATAAAGCTGGAGAAACTGCATTGAAGTTGTACCTGCATCTTCGCAATACCACTAGTCATGAGACCACTTATTTCAGGTGCTTGCATGAAAGTGTACAGAGACCAGGTATGAACTCTGTAACTGACTCAGCCTCTGGGAATAGAGAAGCCGCTACTGCTAGGTACCAGCATTTCTTGCTTTAATCTCCATTCCCTTCTCATCCAGCGCCTGGACCAAGTTCCAAAATTGCCCTCATTCAGTTGAAGTAGGATTGCCAAGGAATAGAGTGGACAGGGCAGAAAGGCAATGCAGTTTGCTCTATGCTTTACATGGTCTTGCCACGGCCTCATACTCCTGCAGCTTTGGGCCATGGCACTGAAAGCCTTGGGAAAACTGACCTCTACTAAAGACGGAGTATTTCTCTGGGAATGGGAAATAAATCCTTGACACAAGTACTGGATTCTTCTTGCCAATCTAAAAAGACTAGGCATCTTGGAGCTTTTTCAAAGCAACTAAAATTTACTCCTCCTATTTCTCTGGAGCATTTTTGGCTTCCTCAACTAGAGGAAGTAGCAATCAGCAAGAGCTGAGCTGAAATCAGTAAATTCAAAGATACAAACAACCATAAATTTTAAAGATTCAGCCTCAAAAGCAATCCTCAGTAAATCCTTATGCAAAGCGTTGAAAATGATGACTATTGAATAGAAGGACGTGGGGGACAATCTTAACTCCTTAGCAACAAAAGGATGAGAGGAGTTTTGAGCGGCTGATAAGTTCAGGCCAGATACTGTGACGTGTGCCAGCATAGCTGAGTCTGATACTCCTTCTTGCCTTCACACTACAAATGCATGTAACGAAAAGCAGCACCCTTGACAGACTGTCAGCAGGAGGGAAAGCAGCTCAGCTGATTTGCTGTGCCTACCTGGAGCTTAAGTAGCTGTTTGATTGCTTCATCTCGAGCCTTGTTTGCAGCTTCTATCTGACCTTCCAGGTCTTTCATATCCACCTCCATTTTTTTCTTGGCTGCCACAACAAGAGCCCTCTGTTTGCGCTCATCTTCCAGTTCTGCCTCCAGCTCTCGCACCTGTGAAATCAAGGGATTTAACAGGCTCAAGCTCCAGGAACAGCGCAAACACAAAATCCTAACAAAATGGCTGATGAATCCGAAAGGCCTTTGCAGATCAGAATTAGCATTACTCGATTCGAAGAGCCTACAGAACTCAAGCTACATGGGAAGACACTGCAGACGGCAAAAAAATCCACAAACTGGAAGCAGAGATCTCTGAACTGACAAAAGGAAAATAAGGAAAAGAGCTCAGCATCTGAAGCATTTCCATTTCATCTGTTCAGCTACTTCATGATCAGCTTCTGGCCCAGTACATCTGTCTACATTTAGGTATGACTTGGGGGCAGACGTTGCTAATTCTGATCGAACCACTAAGAGGAAAATACGACATAGAATCACCACACATTCTCAAGAAAAAAAAAAAGAAATAATTCTCTTTGAAACAGATGTGCTACTAGAATGTATACACCAACAACTTTTCTTTTTTTCAAAAGAAAACAGAGAAGCAAAGTATCTAAGAAAGCAACTACCAAGAACTAAGATGAACTCATACAACAATAAAAGTGAGCCAGAAGTGCCACAGGTTACCAACATGAAGGAATATGTTTCTTTTGAATCAAACCTCCCTCCTCATGCCAGGTCAGGAGCTCTTGTCCAGTGCAAGACAATAGCAATTCAGCATTGCAGGGAACTTCAAAAGCCTTCCAGGTCAATGCTTTTATTTATTTCTAGGAGATCTCTATACAGGTGATTCTCAGTAAGTTTTTGTTTTCTTGTGATAAATCTTGAAATATTAGGTGCTTTTTCCTTAAAGCTTTAGAAATGTTAATTTAGATCTATCTTCTCCTACAAGCATGAAATTTTAAAGGCATTTCTTTAGAATTCTAGTATCATAAAGCAGATCTGAAGAGACTCAAGTCTGGCAAATCTGGAATCTTTGCTACGTTTTTCATTTAAGAAACTGTTCACTTAATTACAGTCTTTCAGTCTATGTCGGCATCCATGGATTTGTTGCTGTACACCAAACAGGACGGGCTTGAAGGACACCCATGCAGCAACAGCCAAATCTACTTGCATATTGAGTGCTTTTGAGGCAAGATACAATTGAATTGGAGGACCATCACTGGCAGACTAACATGAAGAGTGGCTAATCCACAACAAGACCTATTGTATTGTTGGTAAAGATCCGTGCTTGGGACTTCTATAGGATGGGATCTTTAAGCACAGAGTTTTATTTTCCTGGTAGCAAGTTCTCAAAGCCATAGAGCTTTGTCAAAAGATCATCACGCCCTTCCCACTATGAAGCACAGTAAGATACACACTTGTTTAACCAGCATCCTCTTTTTCTCTTCATTCTGTTCATCTCTGGCTTGCAGATCTCTCTCAAACTGGGCTTTCATAGCTTGCCTGTTCACCTCCAAACGAAGTTTAGCATCTTCTGTGGCCTGCAGTTCATCTTCCAGTTCCTCAAGCTGAGTCCTCATCTCTTCAACCTGTTGCTCTAAAGTTCTTTTTGATTTCTCCAGTTCATGGACCTAAGCCACAAACATTAATCAGACCCTCTCAAAATCAGCAGTTAACAGCAAAAGTAGACATTATATGAACTCAGTACACTACACTTTGTGATGCTCCAAACTGGACAATCAGAACAGGGAGAGCAGCATCTCTAAGATACAGATTAGAGAACCAAACAAACATCCGTGCAGATGAATGGAGAGATGAGCTGTGCAATATTCACAGAGAAAAAGTAGTAGTAGTAAGACAAGCTCTTAAATCCAGCACAAGTGCCATTAGGCATTTGGCCAGCAACTGCTGCTCTCCGAGTCTTCACATCTTTTGAACAGGCCTCATCTTAATAGAGACCACCCTCTTGTTCTGAGCATTAATTCCTCCAGAATTTTGGGTTACAAATCAGCCTCAAAACGTTCCATATTTGTGTCAAAAACACTTCTCCAACCAGGGAATTTTCCTGTGTTGTTCCCTGCGCAGTTCATAACAAAATAGGGTGTGGAAAGTTACTTACATTTTTGCCCACAGCATCTTTCGAGCTCATTAAGTCTTCCATATCTGCCCGCAACTGTTTGTTCTGTCTTTCAAACTCTTCCTTAGCTTCCAGGGCTTCTTCCAAAGCCCGAGCCAGAGACAGTGCTTTGGTTTCCTTCTCCCTTGCCTCTGCTTCAGCACGATCTCTTTCCTCTGCATATCTGGCAGAAATGTTCTTTTCTTCTGCCAGCATCTGAATATCAGAAATAATTAATCCATCTCATCAGTTCTATAATCAGGTCCTTCCTGCCTCAGAGGTGTTTCAGTCACTGAAGTGGTTAATGCTCTAAGTTTAACTGGCATTCAGAAGCTGTCTAGTCTCTCAGTCTTGATCCAAAGGCTAGTAAGAAAACAGCTACAGCTACTCTGGAATGAGGTGAGGAAAGCAAGCTACTAATAAAGATGAAATAATTTTCCTATTATTTCCATCGTTCAGTCTTCACACCCTTTCTTAGTCTATCCTGAGGGATTACAGTAATAGTCTGAAGTTTTTGTTCCAATAGAATTTCTTTTTTTTGTATATAAAGAGCTTATTACTTGATCTAACAAGACTCCAAGATGGCATTTAGCTCACTGAAATTAGAAGCAACAAGTTACTCCTAACAAAGGCCAAGCTGCTCCCAAAAGATTTATCAACCAACACAAACAAGATGCCATTCAAAAATCATAGAAATCAGCAAGATGACAGGAAACTAGACTACCTGATCAAACTTCCCGTAACTGCCACATGACTACTATGAATTTACTTCTCCCCGTCCCCTGAAAAGGCCAGTAACATTCAAGCCCTAAGCAGGAGGAGAAAACCGTTCTGTCACATGCTCTAATTCATGAAGTATAACGTGGGCACTAAATTAAGCAAACTTTTTAGGTTCCTACAGAGTACGTAGCATGACTGAAAGCAAAGTATAGAAAATGAATTTTTAGCACAAAACTCTAACAGCGCTGAATCTTGTATTGTGAAATTGTATTGAGTGGTAGAAACACCCAGACATTCACCAAGAAGGACACAATCTAATGCACTGCAAGTGCAAGACTGACTAGTTTGAAGTCTGTGAAAGAATGACATGGAGAAGCTCTAGTAAGTTGTAGGTAAAAGTCTCAAACATTAAGTGCAGTGTAAGCTGAGTGATTGCTTCAACCTTTGCAGCTAACAGGGCAAAAAGAGGCCGTCTCTCACACAAGGCAATTCTGTTGCCTTCAAACCTCAAACGTTTAACCTTGTGGCAGACAACGGAGATAATCGGAGATAAGTGACAGCGATATGTAGCACGACTTGGAGCTCTTACATGAATTGCCAACAATGAGGGAACAGATGCCCGTAAAAGAAAGGGACGAGGACCTCAGACAGCAGAGACATAAACCTCCACAGACTTAAATGGTCCACTGAGGTACTGGAGAGATTGTTAGGTTTTTATATACTTCCAGTGACCAGTTTTAGTACTGACAACTGTGCACCACAGCTTCCAGAGACTCTCAAACCACCTTGCAAATTTTAGTGAGGCTTGAAATCTGGTTAAGCAGTAGTAAGGCTTCCCTGCTACCCAGGCAGGGAAAGGAAGTCCAGACTACTAGAAAGATTCCTACAAAGCTATAAGAAGCTCACTAATGACCTGGGGCAGTGAGGAAGAGAAACATCTCCAGGCTCCCACTTTTCTGTTCAACTCACTGGATGGCTTTTTACTCTTTTTTTTTTTTAAAAAAAAAAACAAACACACTCTGGCCTTCCCCTTTTCTCTAGAAAGAAAAACAGAATTCTTGGATTTCAATCTCACCTCTTGGAGCTGGAGTATTTCTGCTTCAAGACCTTTGAGCTTCTTTTCACTTTCTTTGGACTGTGCAAAGATCTCATCTCTGGATGCACGGGCTTCTTCTAGCTCCCGCTGGTAGTCTTTCATTTGAGCCTGCAGTTGGAGAGCAGAGGAAAGAATAAGCCATAATACAGCGGGACAACCACAAGATTTATTAGTAGCTCTGAAGCTTTTTTGCCCTTAGGAGGCAAGACCTTCCTCCTAAAGTGGCTTCATTCCACTTAAATATCTTTATTTTCAGTTCTTATTTTCATAGAATTATAGAATGGTTTGGGTTGGACAGGACCTTTAAAGATCAGAGTTCTATCCCTCTGCCACGGGCAGAGACACCTTCCATGCTGCTCAAAGCCCCATCCAACCTGGCCTTGAACACTGCCAGGGAGGGGGCAGCCACAGCTTCTCTGGGCAACCTGGGCCAGTGCCTCATCACCCTCAGAGTGAAGAATTTCTTTCTTATATCCAATTTAATTCTACCCTCTTTCAGTCTAAACCCTTCATTTTCTCATCTTTCCATCACTCACTCCTCATCAGAAATATCCCATTAGAAGACTTCACTTCATTTATTTGTATATTTCTTGTAGGAAAAAACCTCTAGTAGAGGTAGTAGAGATACCTTTGTAGTAGACAGGTAATGCTCTTGCAATTGTCTTGGAAAAAAACCAAACCTATTTACTTAAATTGACTGATAAAACCTATTACAAGTACTCAAGGTAAGAAACTTCTCAGTGTAGAAGTACCACAATTCACCATTTTGCACATATAACGTAGAAGCACATACTTATCCTTCCCGTAAGACACTTAACACAGACTGATATCTTAATTCACACAAGTTTGACTTCAGATGCTAAAAGAATAAAGCTGGAGAAACTGCATTGAAGTTGTACCTGCATCTTCGCAATACCACTAGTCATGAGACCACTTATTTCAGGTGCTTGCATGAAAGTGTACAGAGACCAGGTATGAACTCTGTAACTGACTCAGCCTCTGGGAATAGAGAAGCCGCTACTGCTAGGTACCAGCATTTCTTGCTTTAATCTCCATTCCCTTCTCATCCAGCGCCTGGACCAAGTTCCAAAATTGCCCTCATTCAGTTGAAGTAGGATTGCCAAGGAATAGAGTGGACAGGGCAGAAAGGCAATGCAGTTTGCTCTATGCTTTACATGGTCTTGCCACAGCCTCATACTCCTGCAGCTTTGGGCCATGGCACTGAAAGCCTTGGGAAAACTGACCTCTACTAAAGACCGAGTATTTCTTTGGGAATGGGAAATAAATCCTTGACACAAGTACTGGATTCTTCTTGCCAATCTAAAAAGACTAGGCATCTTGGAGCTTTTTCAAAGCAACTAAAATTTACTCCTCCTATTTCTCTGGAGCATTTTTGGCTTCCTCAACTAGAGGAAGTAGCAATCAGCAAGAGCTGAGCTGAAATCAGTAAATTCAAAGATACAAACAACCATAAATTTTAAAGATTCAGCCTCAAAAGCAATCCTCAGTAAATCCTTATGCAAAGCGTTGAAAATGATGACTATTGAATAGAAGGACGTGGGGGACAATCTTAACTCCTTAGCAACAAAAGGATGAGAGGAGTTTTGAGCGGCTGATAAGTTCAGGCCAGATACTGTGACGTGTGCCAGCATAGCTGAGTCTGATACTCCTTCTTGCCTTCACACTACAAATGCATGTAACGAAAAGCAGCACCCTTGACAGACTGTCAGCAGGAGGGAAAGCAGCTCAGCTGATTTGCTGTGCCTACCTGGAGCTTAAGTAGCTGTTTGATTGTTTCATCTAGAGCCTTGTTTGCAGCTTCTATCTGACCTTCCACCTCTTTCATATCCATCTCCATTTTCTTCTTGGCTGCCACAGCAAGAGCCCTCTGTTTGCACTCATCTTCCAGTTCTGCCTCCAGCTCTCGCACCTGTGAAATCAAGGGATTTAACAGGCTCAAGCTCCAGGAACAGAGCAAACACAAAATCCTAACAAAATGGCTGATGAATCCGAAAGGCCTTTGCAGATCAGAATTAGCATTACTCGATTCGAAGAGCCTACAGAACTCAAGCTACATGGGAAGACACTGCAGACGGCAAAAAAATCCACAAACTGGAAGCAGAGATCTCTGAACTGACAAAAGGAAAATAAGGAAAAGAGCTCAGCATCTGAAGCATTTCCATTTCATCTGTTCAGCTACTTCATGATCAGCTTCTGGCCCAGTACATCTGTCTACATTTAGGTATGACTTGGGGGCAGACGTTGCTAATTCTGATCGAACCACTAAGAGGAAAATACGACATAGAATCACCACACATTCTCAAGAACAAAAAAAAAAGAAATAATTCTCTTTGAAACAGATGTGCTACTAGAATGTATACACCAACTACTTTTCTTTTTTTCAAAAGAAAACAGAGAAGCAAAGTATCTAAGAAAGCAACTACCAAGAACTAAGATGAACTCATACAACAATAAAAGTGAGCCAGAAGTGCCACAGGTTACCAACATGAAGGAATATGTTTCTTTTGAATCAAGCCTCCCTCCTCATGCCAGGTCAGGAGCTCTTGTCCAGTGCAAGACAATAGCAATTCAGCATTGCAGGGAACTTCAAAAGCCTTCCAGGTCAATGCTTTTATTTATTTCTAGGAGATCTCTATACAGGTGATTCTCAGTAAGTTTTTGTTTTCTTGTGATAAATCTTGAACTATTAGGTGCTTTTTCCTTAAAGCTTTAGAAATGTTAATTTAGATCTATCTTCTCCTACAAGCATGAAATTTTAAAGGCATTTCTTTAGAATTCTAGTATCATAAAGCAGATCTGAAGAGACTCAAGTCTGGCAAATCTGGAATCTTTGCTACGTTTTTCATTTAAGAAACTGTTCACTTAATTACAGTCTTTCAGTCTATGTCGGCATCCATGGATTTGTTGCTGTACACCAAACAGGACGGGCTTGAAGGACACCCATGCAGCAACAGCCAAATCTACTTGCATATTGAGTGCTTTTGAGGCAAGATACAGTTGAATTGGAGGACCATCACTGGCAGACTAACATGAAGAGTGGCTAATCCACAACAAGACCTATTGTATTGTTGGTAAAGATCCGTGCTTGGGACTTCTATAGGATGGGATCTTTAAGCACAGAGTTTTATTTTCCTGGTAGCAAGTTCTCAAAGCCATAGAGCTTTGTCAAAAGATCATCACGCCCTTCCCACTATGAAGCACAGTAAGATACACACTTGTTTAACCAGCATCCTCTTTTTCTCTTCATTCTGTTCATCTCTGGCTTGCAGATCTCTCTCAAACTGGGCTTTCATAGCTTGCCTGTTCACCTCCAAACGAAGTTTAGCATCTTCTGTGGCCTGCAGTTCATCTTCCAGTTCCTCAAGCTGAGTCCTCATCTCTTCAACCTGTTGCTCTAAAGTTCTTTTTGATTTCTCCAGTTCATGGACCTAAGCCACAAACATTAATCAGACCCTCTCAAAATCAGCAGTTAACAGCAAAAGTAGACATTATATGAACTCAGTACACTACACTTTGTGATGCTCCAAACTGGACAATCAGAACAGGGAGAGCAGCATCTCTAAGATACAGATTAGAGAACCAAACAAACATCCGTGCAGATGAATGGAGAGATGAGCTGTGCAATATTCACAGAGAAAAAGTAGTAGTAGTAAGACAAGCTCTTAAATCCAGCATAAGTGCCATTAGGCATTTGGCCAGCAACTGCTGCTCTCCAAGTCTTCACATCTTTTGAACAGGCCTCATCTTAATAGAGACCACCCTCTTGTTCTGAGCATTAATTCCTCCAGAATTTTGGGTTACAAATCAGCCTCAAAACGTTCCATATTTGTGTCAAAAACACTTCTCCAACCAGGGAATTTTCCTGTGTTGTTCCCTGCGCAGTTCATAACAAAATAGGGTGTGGAAAGTTACTTACATTTTTGCCCACAGCATCTTTCGAGCTCATTAAGTCTTCCATATCTGCCCGCAACTGTTTGTTCTGTCTTTCAAACTCTTCCTTAGCTTCCAGGGCTTCTTCCAAAGCCCGAGCCAGAGACAGTGCTTTGGTTTCCTTCTCCCTTGCCTCTGCTTCAGCACGATCTCTTTCCTCTGCATATCTGGCAGAAATGTTCTTTTCTTCTGCCAGCATCTGAATATCAGAAATAATTAATCCATCTCATCAGTTCTATAATCAGGTCCTTCCTGCCTCAGAGGTGTTTCAGTCACTGAAGTGGTTAATGCTCTAAGTTTAACTGGCATTCAGAAGCTGTCTAGTCTCTCAGTCTTGATCCAAAGGCTAGTAAGAAAACAGCTACAGCTACTCTGGAATGAGGTGAGGAAAGCAAGCTACTAATAAAGATGAAATAATTTTCCTATTATTTCCATCGTTCAGTCTTCACACCCTTTCTTAGTCTATCCTGAGGGATTACAGTAATAGTCTGAAGTTTTTGTTCCAATAGAATTTCTTTTTTTTGTATATAAAGAGCTTATTACTTGATCTAACAAGACTCCAAGATGGCATTTAGCTCACTGAAATTAGAAGCAACAAGTTACTCCTAACAAAGGCCAAGCTGCTCCCAAAAGATTTATCAACCAACACAAACAAGATGCCATTCAAAAATCATAGAAATCAGCAAGATGACAGGAAACTAGACTACCTGATCAAACTTCCCGTAACTGCCACATGACTACTATGAATTTACTTCTCCCCGTCCCCTGAAAAGGCCAGTAACATTCAAGCCCTAAGCAGGAGGAGAAAACCGTTCTGTCACATGCTCTAATTCATGAAGTATAACGTGGGCACTAAATTAAGCAAACTTTTTAGGTTCCTACAGAGTACGTAGCATGACTGAAAGCAAAGTATAGAAAATGAATTTTTAGCACAAAACTCTAACAGCGCTGAATCTTGTATTGTGAAATTGTATTGAGTGGTAGAAACACCCAGACATTCACCAAGAAGGACACAATCTAATGCACTGCAAGTGCAAGACTGACTAGTTTGAAGTCTGTGAAAGAATGACGTGGAGAAGCTCTAGTAAGTTGTAGGTAAAAGTCTCAAACATTAAGTGCAGTGTAAGCTGACTGATTGCTTCAACCTTTGCAGCTAACAGGGCAAAAAAAGGCCGTCTCTCACAGAAGGCAATTCTGTTGCCTTCAAACCTCAAACGTTTAACCTTGTGGCAGACAACGGAGATAATCGGAGATAAGTGACAGCGATATGTAGCACGACTTGGAGCTCTTACATGAATTGCCAACAATGAGGGAACAGATGCCCGTAAAAGAAAGGGACGAGGACCTCAGACAGCAGAGACATAAACCTCCACAGACTTAAATGGTCCACTGAGGTACTGGAGAGATTGTTAGGTTTTTATATACTTCCAGTGACCAGTTTTAGTACTGACAACTGTGCACCACAGCTTCCAGAGACTCTCAAACCACCTTGCAAATTTTAGTGAGGCTTGAAATCTGGTTAAGCAGTAGTAAGGCTTCCCTGCTACCCAGGCAGGGAAAGGAAGTCCAGACTACTAGAAAGATTCCTACAAAGCTATAAGAAGCTCACTAATGACCTGGGGCAGTGAGGAAGAGAAACATCTCCAGGCTCCCACTTTTCTGTTCAACTCACTGGATGGCTTTTTACTCTTTTTTTTTTTAAAAAAAAAACAAACACACTCTGGCCTTCCCCTTTTCTCTAGAAAGAAAAACAGAATTCTTGGATTTCAATCTCACCTCTTGGAGCTGGAGTATTTCTGCTTCAAGACCTTTGAGCTTCTTTTCACTGTCTTTGGACTGTGCAAAGATCTCATCTCTGGATGCACGGTCTTCTTCTAGCTCCCGCTGGTAGTCTTCCATTTGAGCCTGCAGTTGGAGAGCAGAGGAAAGAATAAGCCATAATACAGCCGGACAACCACAAGATTTATTAGTAGCTCTGAAGCTTTTTTGCCCTTAGGAGGCAAGACCTTCCTCCTAAAGTGGCTTCATTCCACTTAAATATCTTTATTTTCAGTTCTTATTTTCATAGAATTATAGAATGGTTTGGGTTGGACAGGACCTTTAAAGATCAGAGTTCTATCCCTCTGCCACGGGCAGAGACACCTTCCAGGCTGCTCAAAGCCCCATCCAACCTGGCCTTGAACACTGCCAGGGAGGGGGCAGCCACAGCTTCTCTGGGCAACCTGGGCCAGTGCCTCATCACCCTCAGAGTGAAGAATTTCTTTCTTATATCCAATTTAATTCTACCCTCTTTCAGTCTAAACCCTTCATTTTCTCATCTTTCCATCACTCACTCCTCATCAGAAATATCCCATTAGAAGACTTCACTTCATTTATTTGTATATTTCTTGTAGGAAAAAACCTCTAGTAGAGGTAGTAGAGATACCTTTGTAGTAGACAGGTAATGCTCTTGCAATTGTCTTGGAAAAAAACCAAACCTATTTACTTAAATTGACTGATAAAACCTATTACAAGTACTCAAGGTAAGAAACTTCTCAGTGTAGAAGTACCACAATTCACCATTTTGCACATATAACGTAGAAGCACATACTTATCCTTCCCGTAAGACACTTAACACAGACTGATATCTTAATTCACACAAGTTTGACTTCAGATGCTAAAAGAATAAAGCTGGAGAAACTGCATTGAAGTTGTACCTGCATCTTCGCAATACCACTAGTCATGAGACCACTTATTTCAGGTGCTTGCATGAAAGTGTACAGAGACCAGGTATGAACTCTGTAACTGACTCAGCCTCTGGGAATAGAGAAGCCGCTACTGCTAGGTACCAGCATTTCTTGCTTTAATCTCCATTCCCTTCTCATCCAGCGCCTGGACCAAGTTCCAAAATTGCCCTCATTCAGTTGAAGTAGGATTGCCAAGGAATAGAGTGGACAGGGCAGAAAGGCAATGCAGTTTGCTCTATGCTTTACATGGTCTTGCCACAGCCTCATACTCCTGCAGCTTTGGGCCATGGCACTGAAAGCCTTGGGAAAACTGACCTCTACTAAAGACCGAGTATTTCTTTGGGAATGGGAAATAAATCCTTGACACAAGTACTGGATTCTTCTTGCCAATCTAAAAAGACTAGGCATCTTGGAGCTTTTTCAAAGCAACTAAAATTTACTCCTCCTATTTCTCTGGAGCATTTTTGGCTTCCTCAACTAGAGGAAGTAGCAATCAGCAAGAGCTGAGCTGAAATCAGTAAATTCAAAGATACAAACAACCATAAATTTTAAAGATTCAGCCTCAAAAGCAATCCTCAGTAAATCCTTATGCAAAGCGTTGAAAATGATGACTATTGAATAGAAGGACGTGGGGGACAATCTTAACTCCTTAGCAACAAAAGGATGAGAGGAGTTTTGAGCGGCTGATAAGTTCAGGCCAGATACTGTGACGTGTGCCAGCATAGCTGAGTCTGATACTCCTTCTTGCCTTCACACTACAAATGCATGTAACGAAAAGCAGCACCCTTGACAGACTGTCAGCAGGAGGGAAAGCAGCTCAGCTGATTTGCTGTGCCTACCTGGAGCTTAAGTAGCTGTTTGATTGTTTCATCTAGAGCCTTGTTTGCAGCTTCTATCTGACCTTCCACCTCTTTCATATCCATCTCCATTTTCTTCTTGGCTGCCACAGCAAGAGCCCTCTGTTTGCACTCATCTTCCAGTTCTGCCTCCAGCTCTCGCACCTGTGAAATCAAGGGATTTAACAGGCTCAAGCTCCAGGAACAGAGCAAACACAAAATCCTAACAAAATGGCTGATGAATCCGAAAGGCCTTTGCAGATCAGAATTAGCATTACTCGATTCGAAGAGCCTACAGAACTCAAGCTACATGGGAAGACACTGCAGACGGCAAAAAAATCCACAAACTGGAAGCAGAGATCTCTGAACTGACAAAAGGAAAATAAGGAAAAGAGCTCAGCATCTGAAGCATTTCCATTTCATCTGTTCAGCTACTTCATGATCAGCTTCTGGCCCAGTACATCTGTCTACATTTAGGTATGACTTGGGGGCAGACGTTGCTAATTCTGATCGAACCACTAAGAGGAAAATACGACATAGAATCACCACACATTCTCAAGAACAAAAAAAAAAGAAATAATTCTCTTTGAAACAGATGTGCTACTAGAATGTATACACCAACTACTTTTCTTTTTTTCAAAAGAAAACAGAGAAGCAAAGTATCTAAGAAAGCAACTACCAAGAACTAAGATGAACTCATACAACAATAAAAGTGAGCCAGAAGTGCCACAGGTTACCAACATGAAGGAATATGTTTCTTTTGAATCAAGCCTCCCTCCTCATGCCAGGTCAGGAGCTCTTGTCCAGTGCAAGACAATAGCAATTCAGCATTGCAGGGAACTTCAAAAGCCTTCCAGGTCAATGCTTTTATTTATTTCTAGGAGATCTCTATACAGGTGATTCTCAGTAAGTTTTTGTTTTCTTGTGATAAATCTTGAACTATTAGGTGCTTTTTCCTTAAAGCTTTAGAAATGTTAATTTAGATCTATCTTCTCCTACAAGCATGAAATTTTAAAGGCATTTCTTTAGAATTCTAGTATCATAAAGCAGATCTGAAGAGACTCAAGTCTGGCAAATCTGGAATCTTTGCTACGTTTTTCATTTAAGAAACTGTTCACTTAATTACAGTCTTTCAGTCTATGTCGGCATCCATGGATTTGTTGCTGTACACCAAACAGGACGGGCTTGAAGGACACCCATGCAGCAACAGCCAAATCTACTTGCATATTGAGTGCTTTTGAGGCAAGATACAGTTGAACTGGAGGACCATCACTGGCAGACTAACATGAAGAGTGGCTAATCCACAACAAGACCTATTGTATTGTTGGTAAAGATCCGTGCTTGGGACTTCTATAGGATGGGATCTTTAAGCACAGAGTTTTATTTTCCTGGTAGCAAGTTCTCAAAGCCATAGAGCTTTGTCAAAAGATCATCACGCCCTTCCCACTATGAAGCACAGTAAGATACACACTTGTTTAACCAGCATCCTCTTTTTCTCTTCATTCTGTTCATCTCTGGCTTGCAGATCTCTCTCAAACTGGGCTTTCATAGCTTGCCTGTTCACCTCCAAACGAAGTTTAGCATCTTCTGTGGCCTGCAGTTCATCTTCCAGTTCCTCAAGCTGAGTCCTCATCTCTTCAACCTGTTGCTCTAAAGTTCTTTTTGATTTCTCCAGTTCATGGACCTAAGCCACAAACATTAATCAGACCCTCTCAAAATCAGCAGTTAACAGCAAAAGTAGACATTATATGAACTCAGTACACTACACTTTGTGATGCTCCAAACTGGACAATCAGAACAGGGAGAGCAGCATCTCTAAGATACAGATTAGAGAACCAAACAAACATCCGTGCAGATGAATGGAGAGATGAGCTGTGCAATATTCACAGAGAAAAAGTAGTAGTAGTAAGACAAGCTCTTAAATCCAGCACAAGTGCCATTAGGCATTTGGCCAGCAACTGCTGCTCTCCGAGTCTTCACATCTTTTGAACAGGCCTCATCTTAATAGAGACCACCCTCTTGTTCTGAGCATTAATTCCTCCAGAATTTTGGGTTACAAATCAGCCTCAAAACGTTCCATATTTGTGTCAAAAACACTTCTCCAACCAGGGAATTTTCCTGTGTTGTTCCCTGCGCAGTTCATAACAAAATAGGGTGTGGAAAGTTACTTACATTTTTGCCCACAGCATCTTTCGAGCTCATTAAGTCTTCCATATCTGCCCGCAACTGTTTGTTCTGTCTTTCAAACTCTTCCTTAGCTTCCAGGGCTTCTTCCAAAGCCCGAGCCAGAGACAGTGCTTTGGTTTCCTTCTCCCTTGCCTCTGCTTCAGCACGATCTCTTTCCTCTGCATATCTGGCAGAAATGTTCTTTTCTTCTGCCAGCATCTGAATATCAGAAATAATTAATCCATCTCATCAGTTCTATAATCAGGTCCTTCCTGCCTCAGAGGTGTTTCAGTCACTGAAGTGGTTAATGCTCTAAGTTTAACTGGCATTCAGAAGCTGTCTAGTCTCTCAGTCTTGATCCAAAGGCTAGTAAGAAAACAGCTACAGCTACTCTGGAATGAGGTGAGGAAAGCAAGCTACTAATAAAGATGAAATAATTTTCCTATTATTTCCATCGTTCAGTCTTCACACCCTTTCTTAGTCTATCCTGAGGGATTACAGTAATAGTCTGAAGTTTTTGTTCCAATAGAATTTCTTTTTTTTGTATATAAAGAGCTTATTACTTGATCTAACAAGACTCCAAGATGGCATTTAGCTCACTGAAATTAGAAGCAACAAGTTACTCCTAACAAAGGCCAAGCTGCTCCCAAAAGATTTAGCAACCAACACAAACAAGATGCCATTCAAAAATCATAGAAATCAGCAAGATGACAGGAAACTAGACTACCTGATCAAACTTCCCGTAACTGCCACATGACTACTATGAATTTACTTCTCCCCGTCCCCTGAAAAGGCCAGTAACATTCAAGCCCTAAGCAGGAGGAGAAAACCGTTCTGTCACATGCTCTAATTCATGAAGTATAACGTGGGCACTAAATTAAGCAAACTTTTTAGGTTCCTACAGAGTACGTAGCATGACTGAAAGCAAAGTATAGAAAATGAATTTTTAGCACAAAACTCTAACAGCGCTGAATCTTGTATTGTGAAATTGTATTGAGTGGTAGAAACACCCAGACATTCACCAAGAAGGACACAATCTAATGCACTGCAAGTGCAAGACTGACTAGTTTGAAGTCTGTGAAAGAATGACGTGGAGAAGCTCTAGTAAGTTGTAGGTAAAAGTCTCAAACATTAAGTGCAGTGTAAGCTGACTGATTGCTTCAACCTTTGCAGCTAACAGGGCAAAAAAAGGCCGTCTCTCACAGAAGGCAATTCTGTTGCCTTCAAACCTCAAACGTTTAACCTTGTGGCAGACAACGGAGATAATCGGAGATAAGTGACAGCGATATGTAGCACGACTTGGAGCTCTTACATGAATTGCCAACAATGAGGGAACAGATGCCCGTAAAAGAAAGGGACGAGGACCTCAGACAGCAGAGACATAAACCTCCACAGACTTAAATGGTCCACTGAGGTACTGGAGAGATTGTTAGGTTTTTATATACTTCCAGTGACCAGTTTTAGTACTGACAACTGTGCACCACAGCTTCCAGAGACTCTCAAACCACCTTGCAAATTTTAGTGAGGCTTGAAATCTGGTTAAGCAGTAGTAAGGCTTCCCTGCTACCCAGGCAGGGAAAGGAAGTCCAGACTACTAGAAAGATTCCTACAAAGCTATAAGAAGCTCACTAATGACCTGGGGCAGTGAGGAAGAGAAACATCTCCAGGCTCCCACTTTTCTGTTCAACTCACTGGATGGCTTTTTACTCTTTTTTTTTTTAAAAAAAAAACAAACACACTCTGGCCTTCCCCTTTTCTCTAGAAAGAAAAACAGAATTCTTGGATTTCAATCTCACCTCTTGGAGCTGGAGTATTTCTGCTTCAAGACCTTTGAGCTTCTTTTCACTGTCTTTGGACTGTGCAAAGATCTCATCTCTGGATGCACGGTCTTCTTCTAGCTCCCGCTGGTAGTCTTCCATTTGAGCCTGCAGTTGGAGAGCAGAGGAAAGAATAAGCCATAATACAGCCGGACAACCACAAGATTTATTAGTAGCTCTGAAGCTTTTTTGCCCTTAGGAGGCAAGACCTTCCTCCTAAAGTGGCTTCATTCCACTTAAATATCTTTATTTTCAGTTCTTATTTTCATAGAATTATAGAATGGTTTGGGTTGGACAGGACCTTTAAAGATCAGAGTTCTATCCCTCTGCCACGGGCAGAGACACCTTCCAGGCTGCTCAAAGCCCCATCCAACCTGGCCTTGAACACTGCCAGGGAGGGGGCAGCCACAGCTTCTCTGGGCAACCTGGGCCAGTGCCTCATCACCCTCAGAGTGAAGAATTTCTTTCTTATATCCAATTTAATTCTACCCTCTTTCAGTCTAAACCCTTCATTTTCTCATCTTTCCATCACTCACTCCTCATCAGAAATATCCCATTAGAAGACTTCACTTCATTTATTTGTATATTTCTTGTAGGAAAAAACCTCTAGTAGAGGTAGTAGAGATACCTTTGTAGTAGACAGGTAATGCTCTTGCAATTGTCTTGGAAAAAAAACAAACCTATTTACTTAAATTGACTGATAAAACCTATTACAAGTACTCAAGGTAAGAAACTTCTCAGTGTAGAAGTACCACAATTCACCATTTTGCACATATAACGTAGAAGCACATACTTATCCTTCCCGTAAGACACTTAACACAGACTGATATCTTAATTCACACAAGTTTGACTTCAGATGCTAAAAGAATAAAGCTGGAGAAACTGCATTGAAGTTGTACCTGCATCTTCGCAATACCACTAGTCATGAGACCACTTATTTCAGGTGCTTGCATGAAAGTGTACAGAGACCAGGTATGAACTCTGTAACTGACTCAGCCTCTGGGAATAGAGAAGCCGCTACTGCTAGGTACCAGCATTTCTTGCTTTAATCTCCATTCCCTTCTCATCCAGCGCCTGGACCAAGTTCCAAAATTGCCCTCATTCAGTTGAAGTAGGATTGCCAAGGAATAGAGTGGACAGGGCAGAAAGGCAATGCAGTTTGCTCTATGCTTTACATGGTCTTGCCACAGCCTCATACTCCTGCAGCTTTGGGCCATGGCACTGAAAGCCTTGGGAAAACTGACCTCTACTAAAGACCGAGTATTTCTTTGGGAATGGGAAATAAATCCTTGACACAAGTACTGGATTCTTCTTGCCAATCTAAAAAGACTAGGCATCTTGGAGCTTTTTCAAAGCAACTAAAATTTACTCCTCCTATTTCTCTGGAGCATTTTTGGCTTCCTCAACTAGAGGAAGTAGCAATCAGCAAGAGCTGAGCTGAAATCAGTAAATTCAAAGATACAAACAACCATAAATTTTAAAGATTCAGCCTCAAAAGCAATCCTCAGTAAATCCTTATGCAAAGCGTTGAAAATGATGACTATTGAATAGAAGGACGTGGGGGACAATCTTAACTCCTTAGCAACAAAAGGATGAGAGGAGTTTTGAGCGGCTGATAAGTTCAGGCCAGATACTGTGACGTGTGCCAGCATAGCTGAGTCTGATACTCCTTCTTGCCTTCACACTACAAATGCATGTAACGAAAAGCAGCACCCTTGACAGACTGTCAGCAGGAGGGAAAGCAGCTCAGCTGATTTGCTGTGCCTACCTGGAGCTTAAGTAGCTGTTTGATTGTTTCATCTAGAGCCTTGTTTGCAGCTTCTATCTGACCTTCCACCTCTTTCATATCCATCTCCATTTTCTTCTTGGCTGCCACAGCAAGAGCCCTCTGTTTGCACTCATCTTCCAGTTCTGCCTCCAGCTCTCGCACCTGTGAAATCAAGGGATTTAACAGGCTCAAGCTCCAGGAACAGAGCAAACACAAAATCCTAACAAAATGGCTGATGAATCCGAAAGGCCTTTGCAGATCAGAATTAGCATTACTCGATTCGAAGAGCCTACAGAACTCAAGCTACATGGGAAGACACTGCAGACGGCAAAAAAATCCACAAACTGGAAGCAGAGATCTCTGAACTGACAAAAGGAAAATAAGGAAAAGAGCTCAGCATCTGAAGCATTTCCATTTCATCTGTTCAGCTACTTCATGATCAGCTTCTGGCCCAGTACATCTGTCTACATTTAGGTATGACTTGGGGGCAGACGTTGCTAATTCTGATCGAACCACTAAGAGGAAAATACGACATAGAATCACCACACATTCTCAAGAACAAAAAAAAAAGAAATAATTCTCTTTGAAACAGATGTGCTACTAGAATGTATACACCAACTACTTTTCTTTTTTTCAAAAGAAAACAGAGAAGCAAAGTATCTAAGAAAGCAACTACCAAGAACTAAGATGAACTCATACAACAATAAAAGTGAGCCAGAAGTGCCACAGGTTACCAACATGAAGGAATATGTTTCTTTTGAATCAAGCCTCCCTCCTCATGCCAGGTCAGGAGCTCTTGTCCAGTGCAAGACAATAGCAATTCAGCATTGCAGGGAACTTCAAAAGCCTTCCAGGTCAATGCTTTTATTTATTTCTAGGAGATCTCTATACAGGTGATTCTCAGTAAGTTTTTGTTTTCTTGTGATAAATCTTGAACTATTAGGTGCTTTTTCCTTAAAGCTTTAGAAATGTTAATTTAGATCTATCTTCTCCTACAAGCATGAAATTTTAAAGGCATTTCTTTAGAATTCTAGTATCATAAAGCAGATCTGAAGAGACTCAAGTCTGGCAAATCTGGAATCTTTGCTACGTTTTTCATTTAAGAAACTGTTCACTTAATTACAGTCTTTCAGTCTATGTCGGCATCCATGGATTTGTTGCTGTACACCAAACAGGACGGGCTTGAAGGACACCCATGCAGCAACAGCCAAATCTACTTGCATATTGAGTGCTTTTGAGGCAAGATACAGTTGAACTGGAGGACCATCACTGGCAGACTAACATGAAGAGTGGCTAATCCACAACAAGACCTATTGTATTGTTGGTAAAGATCCGTGCTTGGGACTTCTATAGGATGGGATCTTTAAGCACAGAGTTTTATTTTCCTGGTAGCAAGTTCTCAAAGCCATAGAGCTTTGTCAAAAGATCATCACGCCCTTCCCACTATGAAGCACAGTAAGATACACACTTGTTTAACCAGCATCCTCTTTTTCTCTTCATTCTGTTCATCTCTGGCTTGCAGATCTCTCTCAAACTGGGCTTTCATAGCTTGCCTGTTCACCTCCAAACGAAGTTTAGCATCTTCTGTGGCCTGCAGTTCATCTTCCAGTTCCTCAAGCTGAGTCCTCATCTCTTCAACCTGTTGCTCTAAAGTTCTTTTTGATTTCTCCAGTTCATGGACCTAAGCCACAAACATTAATCAGACCCTCTCAAAATCAGCAGTTAACAGCAAAAGTAGACATTATATGAACTCAGTACACTACACTTTGTGATGCTCCAAACTGGACAATCAGAACAGGGAGAGCAGCATCTCTAAGATACAGATTAGAGAACCAAACAAACATCCGTGCAGATGAATGGAGAGATGAGCTGTGCAATATTCACAGAGAAAAAGTAGTAGTAGTAAGACAAGCTCTTAAATCCAGCACAAGTGCCATTAGGCATTTGGCCAGCAACTGCTGCTCTCCGAGTCTTCACATCTTTTGAACAGGCCTCATCTTAATAGAGACCACCCTCTTGTTCTGAGCATTAATTCCTCCAGAATTTTGGGTTACAAATCAGCCTCAAAACGTTCCATATTTGTGTCAAAAACACTTCTCCAACCAGGGAATTTTCCTGTGTTGTTCCCTGCGCAGTTCATAACAAAATAGGGTGTGGAAAGTTACTTACATTTTTGCCCACAGCATCTTTCGAGCTCATTAAGTCTTCCATATCTGCCCGCAACTGTTTGTTCTGTCTTTCAAACTCTTCCTTAGCTTCCAGGGCTTCTTCCAAAGCCCGAGCCAGAGACAGTGCTTTGGTTTCCTTCTCCCTTGCCTCTGCTTCAGCACGATCTCTTTCCTCTGCATATCTGGCAGAAATGTTCTTTTCTTCTGCCAGCATCTGAATATCAGAAATAATTAATCCATCTCATCAGTTCTATAATCAGGTCCTTCCTGCCTCAGAGGTGTTTCAGTCACTGAAGTGGTTAATGCTCTAAGTTTAACTGGCATTCAGAAGCTGTCTAGTCTCTCAGTCTTGATCCAAAGGCTAGTAAGAAAACAGCTACAGCTACTCTGGAATGAGGTGAGGAAAGCAAGCTACTAATAAAGATGAAATAATTTTCCTATTATTTCCATCGTTCAGTCTTCACACCCTTTCTTAGTCTATCCTGAGGGATTACAGTAATAGTCTGAAGTTTTTGTTCCAATAGAATTTCTTTTTTTTGTATATAAAGAGCTTATTACTTGATCTAACAAGACTCCAAGATGGCATTTAGCTCACTGAAATTAGAAGCAACAAGTTACTCCTAACAAAGGCCAAGCTGCTCCCAAAAGATTTATCAACCAACACAAACAAGATGCCATTCAAAAATCATAGAAATCAGCAAGATGACAGGAAACTAGACTACCTGATCAAACTTCCCGTAACTGCCACATGACTACTATGAATTTACTTCTCCCCGTCCCCTGAAAAGGCCAGTAACATTCAAGCCCTAAGCAGGAGGAGAAAACCGTTCTGTCACATGCTCTAATTCATGAAGTATAACGTGGGCACTAAATTAAGCAAACTTTTTAGGTTCCTACAGAGTACGTAGCATGACTGAAAGCAAAGTATAGAAAATGAATTTTTAGCACAAAACTCTAACAGCGCTGAATCTTGTATTGTGAAATTGTATTGAGTGGTAGAAACACCCAGACATTCACCAAGAAGGACACAATCTAATGCACTGCAAGTGCAAGACTGACTAGTTTGAAGTCTGTGAAAGAATGACGTGGAGAAGCTCTAGTAAGTTGTAGGTAAAAGTCTCAAACATTAAGTGCAGTGTAAGCTGACTGATTGCTTCAACCTTTGCAGCTAACAGGGCAAAAAAAGGCCGTCTCTCACACAAGGCAATTCTGTTGCCTTCAAACCTCAAACGTTTAACCTTGTGGCAGACAACGGAGATAATCGGAGATAAGTGACAGCGATATGTAGCACGACTTGGAGCTCTTACATGAATTGCCAACAATGAGGGAACAGATGCCCGTAAAAGAAAGGGACGAGGACCTCAGACAGCAGAGACATAAACCTCCACAGACTTAAATGGTCCACTGAGGTACTGGAGAGATTGTTAGGTTTTTATATACTTCCAGTGACCAGTTTTAGTACTGACAACTGTGCACCACAGCTTCCAGAGACTCTCAAACCACCTTGCAAATTTTAGTGAGGCTTGAAATCTGGTTAAGCAGTAGTAAGGCTTCCCTGCTACCCAGGCAGGGAAAGGAAGTCCAGACTACTAGAAAGATTCCTACAAAGCTATAAGAAGCTCACTAATGACCTGGGGCAGTGAGGAAGAGAAACATCTCCAGGCTCCCACTTTTCTGTTCAACTCACTGGATGGCTTTTTACTCTTTTTTTTTTTAAAAAAAAAACAAACACACTCTGGCCTTCCCCTTTTCTCTAGAAAGAAAAACAGAATTCTTGGATTTCAATCTCACCTCTTGGAGCTGGAGTATTTCTGCTTCAAGACCTTTGAGCTTCTTTTCACTTTCTTTGGACTGTGCAAAGATCTCATCTCTGGATGCACGGTCTTCTTCTAGCTCCCGCTGGTAGTCTTCCATTTGAGCCTGCAGTTGGAGAGCAGAGGAAAGAATAAGCCATAATACAGCCGGACAACCACAAGATTTATTAGTAGCTCTGAAGCTTTTTTGCCCTTAGGAGGCAAGACCTTCCTCCTAAAGTGGCTTCATTCCACTTAAATATCTTTATTTTCAGTTCTTATTTTCATAGAATTATAGAATGGTTTGGGTTGGACAGGACCTTTAAAGATCAGAGTTCTATCCCTCTGCCACGGGCAGAGACACCTTCCAGGCTGCTCAAAGCCCCATCCAACCTGGCCTTGAACACTGCCAGGGAGGGGGCAGCCACAGCTTCTCTGGGCAACCTGGGCCAGTGCCTCATCACCCTCAGAGTGAAGAATTTCTTTCTTATATCCAATTTAATTCTACCCTCTTTCAGTCTAAACCCTTCATTTTCTCATCTTTCCATCACTCACTCCTCATCAGAAATATCCCATTAGAAGACTTCACTTCATTTATTTGTATATTTCTTGTAGGAAAAAACCTCTAGTAGAGGTAGTAGAGATACCTTTGTAGTAGACAGGTAATGCTCTTGCAATTGTCTTGGAAAAAAAACAAACCGATTTACTTAAATTGACTGATAAAACCTATTACAAGTACTCAAGGTAAGAAACTTCTCAGTGTAGAAGTACCACAATTCACCATTTTGCACATATAACGTAGAAGCACATACTTATCCTTCCCGTAAGACACTTAACACAGACTGATATCTTAATTCACACAAGTTTGACTTCAGATGCTAAAAGAATAAAGCTGGAGAAACTGCATTTAAGTTGTACCTGCATCTTCGCAATACCACTAGTCATGAGACCACTTATTTCAGGTGCTTGCATGAAAGTGTACAGAGACCAGGTATGAACTCTGTAACTGACTCAGCCTCTGGGAATAGAGAAGCCGCTACTGCTAGGTACCAGCATTTCTTGCTTTAATCTCCATTCCCTTCTCATCCAGCGCCTGGACCAAGTTCCAAAATTGCCCTCATTCAGTTGAAGTAGGATTGCCAAGGAATAGAGTGGACAGGGCAGAAAGGCAATGCAGTTTGCTCTATGCTTTACATGGTCTTGCCACAGCCTCATACTCCTGCAGCTTTGGGCCATGGCACTGAAAGCCTTGGGAAAACTGACCTCTACTAAAGACCGAGTATTTCTCTGGGAATGGGAAATAAATCCTTGACACAAGTACTGGATTCTTCTTGCCAATCTAAAAAGACTAGGCATCTTGGAGCTTTTTCAAAGCAACTAAAATTTACTCCTCCTATTTCTCTGGAGCATTTTTGGCTTCCTCAACTAGAGGAAGTAGCAATCAGCAAGAGCTGAGCTGAAATCAGTAAATTCAAAGATACAAACAACCATAAATTTTAAAGATTCAGCCTCAAAAGCAATCCTCAGTAAATCCTTATGCAAAGCGTTGAAAATGATGACTGTTGAATAGAAGGACGTGGGGGACAATCTTAACTCCTTAGCAACAAAAGGATGAGAGGAGTTTTGAGCGGCTGATAAGTTCAGGCCAGATACTGTGACGTGTGCCAGCATAGCTGAGTCTGATACTCCTTCTTGCCTTCACACTACAAATGCATGTAACGAAAAGCAGCACCCTTGACAGACTGTCAGCAGGAGGGAAAGCAGCTCAGCTGATTTGCTGTGCCTACCTGGAGCTTAAGTAGCTGTTTGATTGTTTCATCTAGAGCCTTGTTTGCAGCTTCTATCTGACCTTCCACCTCTTTCATATCCATCTCCATTTTCTTCTTGGCTGCCACAGCAAGAGCCCTCTGTTTGCACTCATCTTCCAGTTCTGCCTCCAGCTCTCGCACCTGTGAAATCAAGGGATTTAACAGGCTCAAGCTCCAGGAACAGAGCAAACACAAAATCCTAACAAAATGGCTGATGAATCCGAAAGGCCTTTGCAGACCAGAATTAGCATTACTCGATTCGAAGAGCCTACAGAACTCAAGCTACATGGGAAGACACTGCAGACGGCAAAAAAATCCACAAACTGGAAGCAGAGATCTCTGAACTGACAAAAGGAAAATAAGGAAAAGAGCTCAGCATCTGAAGCATTTCCATTTCATCTGTTCAGCTACTTCATGATCAGCTTCTGGCCCAGTACATCTGTCTACATTTAGGTATGACTTGGGGGCAGACGTTGCTAATTCTGATCGAACCACTAAGAGGAAAATACGACATAGAATCACCACACATTCTCAAGAAAAAAAAAAAGAAATAATTCTCTTTGAAACAGATGTGCTACTAGAATGTATACACCAACAACTTTTCTTTTTTTCAAAAGAAAACAGAGAAGCAAAGTATCTAAGAAAGCAACTACCAAGAACTAAGATGAACTCATACAACAACAAAAGTGAGCCAGAAGTGCCACAGGTTACCAACATGAAGGAATATGTTTCTTTTGAATCAAGCCTCCCTCCTCATGCCAGGTCAGGAGCTCTTGTCCAGTGCAAGACAATAGCAATTCAGCATTGCAGGGAACTTCAAAAGCCTTCCAGGTCAATGCTTTTATTTATTTCTAGGAGATCTCTATACAGGTGATTCTCAGTAAGTTTTTGTTTTCTTGTGATAAATCTTGAAATATTAGGTGCTTTTTCCTTAAAGCTTTAGAAATGTTAATTTAGATCTATCTTCTCCTACAAGCATGAAATTTTAAAGGCATTTCTTTAGAATTCTAGTATCATCAAGCAGATCTGAAGAGACTCAAGTCTGGCAAATCTGGAATCTTTGCTACGTTTTTCATTTAAGAAACTGTTCACTTAATTACAGTCTTTCAGTCTATGCCGGCATCCATGGATTTGTTGCTGTACACCAAACAGGACGGGCTTGAAGGACACCCATGCAGCAACAGCCAAATCTACTTGCATATTGAGTGCTTTTGAGGCAAGATACAGTTGAACTGGAGGACCATCACTGGCAGACTAACATGAAGAGTGGCTAATCCACAACAAGACCTATTGTATTGTTGGTAAAGATCCGTGCTTGGGACTTCTATAGGATGGGATCTTTAAGCACAGAGTTTTATTTTCCTGGTAGCAAGTTCTCAAAGCCATAGAGCTTTGTCAAAAGATCATCACGCCCTTCCCACTATGAAGCACAGTAAGATACACACTTGTTTAACCAGCATGCTCTTTTTCTCTTCATTCTGTTCATCTCTGGCTTGCAGATCTCTCTCAAACTGGGCTTTCATAGCTTGCCTGTTCACCTCCAAACGAAGTTTAGCATCTTCTGTGGCCTGCAGTTCATCTTCCAGTTCCTCAAGCTGAGTCCTCATCTCTTCAACCTGTTGCTCTAAAGTTCTTTTTGATTTCTCCAGTTCATGGACCTAAGCCACAAACATTAATCAGACCCTCTCAAAATCAGCAGTTAACAGCAAAAGTAGACATTATATGAACTCAGTACACTACACTTTGTGATGCTCCAAACTGGACAATCAGAACAGGGAGAGCAGCATCTCTAAGATACAGATTAGAGAACCAAACAAACATCCGTGCAGATGAATGGAGAGATGAGCTGTGCAATATTCACAGAGAAAAAGTAGTAGTAGTAAGACAAGCTCTTAAATCCAGCACAAGTGCCATTAGGCATTTGGCCAGCAACTGCTGCTCTCCGAGTCTTCACATCTTTTGAACAGGCCTCATCTTAATAGAGACCACCCTCTTGTTCTGAGCATTAATTCCTCCAGAATTTTGGGTTACAAATCAGCCTCAAAACGTTCCATATTTGTGTCAAAAACACTTCTCCAACCAGGGAATTTTCCTGTGTTGTTCCCTGCGCAGTTCATAACAAAATAGGGTGTGGAAAGTTACTTACATTTTTGCCCACAGCATCTTTCGAGCTCATTAAGTCTTCCATATCTGCCCGCAACTGTTTGTTCTGTCTTTCAAACTCTTCCTTAGCTTCCAGGGCTTCTTCCAAAGCCCGAGCCAGAGACAGTGCTTTGGTTTCCTTCTCCCTTGCCTCTGCTTCAGCACGATCTCTTTCCTCTGCATATCTGGCAGAAATGTTCTTTTCTTCTGCCAGCATCTGAATATCAGAAATAATTAATCCATCTCATCAGTTCTATAATCAGGTCCTTCCTGCCTCAGAGGTGTTTCAGTCACTGAAGTGGTTAATGCTCTAAGTTTAACTGGCATTCAGAAGCTGTCTAGTCTCTCAGTCTTGATCCAAAGGCTAGTAAGAAAACAGCTACAGCTACTCTGGAATGAGGTGAGGAAAGCAAGCTACTAATAAAGATGAAATAATTTTCCTATTATTTCCATCGTTCAGTCTTCACACCCTTTCTTAGTCTATCCTGAGGGATTACAGTAATAGTCTGAAGTTTTTGTTCCAATAGAATTTCTTTTTTTTGTATATAAAGAGCTTATTACTTGATCTAACAAGACTCCAAGATGGCATTTAGCTCACTGAAATTAGAAGCAACAAGTTACTCCTAACAAAGGCCAAGCTGCTCCCAAAAGATTTATCAACCAACACAAACAAGATGCCATTCAAAAATCATAGAAATCAGCAAGATGACAGGAAACTAGACTACCTGATCAAACTTCCCGTAACTGCCACATGACTACTATGAATTTACTTCTCCCCGTCCCCTGAAAAGGCCAGTAACATTCAAGCCCTAAGCAGGAGGAGAAAACCGTTCTGTCACATGCTCTAATTCATGAAGTATAACGTGGGCACTAAATTAAGGAAACTTTTTAGGTTCCTACAGAGTACGTAGCATGACTGAAAGCAAAGTATAGAAAATGAATTTTTAGCACAAAACTCTAACAGCGCTGAATCTTGTATTGTGAAATTGTATTGAGTGGTAGAAACACCCAGACATTCACCAAGAAGGACACAATCTAATGCACTGCAAGTGCAAGACTGACTAGTTTGAAGTCTGTGAAAGAATGACGTGGAGAAGCTCTAGTAAGTTGTAGGTAAAAGTCTCAAACATTAAGTGCAGTGTAAGCTGACTGATTGCTTCAACCTTTGCAGCTAACAGGGCAAAAAAAGGCCGTCTCTCACAGAAGGCAATTCTGTTGCCTTCAAACCTCAAACGTTTAACCTTGTGGCAGACAACGGAGATAATCGGAGATAAGTGACAGCGATATGTAGCACGACTTGGAGCTCTTACATGAATTGCCAACAATGAGGGAACAGATGCCCGTAAAAGAAAGGGACGAGGACCTCAGACAGCAGAGACATAAACCTCCACAGACTTAAATGGTCCACTGAGGTACTGGAGAGATTGTTAGGTTTTTATATACTTCCAGTGACCAGTTTTAGTACTGACAACTGTGCACCACAGCTTCCAGAGACTCTCAAACCACCTTGCAAATTTTAGTGAGGCTTGAAATCTGGTTAAGCAGTAGTAAGGCTTCCCTGCTACCCAGGCAGGGAAAGGAAGTCCAGACTACTAGAAAGATTCCTACAAAGCTATAAGAAGCTCACTAATGACCTGGGGCAGTGAGGAAGAGAAACATCTCCAGGCTCCCACTTTTCTGTTCAACTCACTGGATGGCTTTTTACTCTTTTTTTTTTTAAAAAAAAACAAACACACTCTGGCCTTCCCCTTTTCTCTAGAAAGAAAAACAGAATTCTTGGATTTCAATCTCACCTCTTGGAGCTGGAGTATTTCTGCTTCAAGACCTTTGAGCTTCTTTTCACTTTCTTTGGACTGTGCAAAGATCTCATCTCTGGATGCACGGTCTTCTTCTAGCTCCCGCTGGTAGTCTTCCATTTGAGCCTGCAGTTGGAGAGCAGAGGAAAGAATAAGCCATAATACAGCCGGACAACCACAAGATTTATTAGTAGCTCTGAAGCTTTTTTGCCCTTAGGAGGCAAGACCTTCCTCCTAAAGTGGCTTCATTCCACTTAAATATATTTATTTTCAGTTCTTATTTTCATAGAATTATAGAATGGTTTGGGTTGGACAGGACCTTTAAAGATCAGAGTTCTATCCCTCTGCCACGGGCAGAGACACCTTCCAGGCTGCTCAAAGCCCCATCCAACCTGGCCTTGAACACTGCCAGGGAGGGGGCAGCCACAGCTTCTCTGGGCAACCTGGGCCAGTGCCTCATCACCCTCAGAGTGAAGAATTTCTTTCTTATATCCAATTTAATTCTACCCTCTTTCAGTCTAAACCCTTCATTTTCTCATCTTTCCATCACTCACTCCTCATCAGAAATATCCCATTAGAAGACTTCACTTCATTTATTTGTATATTTCTTGTAGGAAAAAACCTCTAGTAGAGGTAGTAGAGATACCTTGGTAGTAGACAGGTAATGCTCTTGCAATTGTCTTGGAAAAAAAACAAACCTATTTACTTAAATTGACTGATAAAACCTATTACAAGTACTCAAGGTAAGAAACTTCTCAGTGTAGAAGTACCACAATTCACCATTTTGCACATATAACGTAGAAGCACATACTTATCCTTCCCGTAAGACACTTAACACAGACTGATATCTTAATTCACACAAGTTTGACTTCAGATGCTAAAAGAATAAAGCTGGAGAAACTGCATTGAAGTTGTACCTGCATCTTCGCAATACCACTAGTCATGAGACCACTTATTTCAGGTGCTTGCATGAAAGTGTACAGAGACCAGGTATGAACTCTGTAACTGACTCAGCCTCTGGGAATAGAGAAGCCGCTACTGCTAGGTACCAGCATTTCTTGCTTTAATCTCCATTCCCTTCTCATCCAGCGCCTGGACCAAGTTCCAAAATTGCCCTCATTCAGTTGAAGTAGGATTGCCAAGGAATAGAGTGGACAGGGCAGAAAGGCAATGCAGTTTGCTCTATGCTTTACATGGTCTTGCCACAGCCTCATATTCCTGCAGCTTTGGGCCATGGCACTGAAAGCCTTGGGAAAACTGACCTCTACTAAAGACGGAGTATTTCTCTGGGAATGGGAAATAAATCCTTGACACAAGTACTGGATTCTTCTTGCCAATCTAAAAAGACTAGGCATCTTGGAGCTTTTTCAAAGCAACTAAAATTTACTCCTCCTATTTCCCTGGAGCATTTTTGGCTTCCTCAACTAGAGGAAGTAGCAATCAGCAAGAGCTGAGCTGAAATCAGTAAATTCAAAGATACAAACAACCATAAATTTTAAAGATTCAGCCTCAAAAGCAATCCTCAGTAAATCCTTATGCAAAGCGTTGAAAATGATGACTGTTGAATAGAAGTACGTGGGGGACAATCTTAACTCCTTAGCAACAAAAGGATGAGAGGAGTTTTGAGCGGCTGATAAGTTCAGGCCAGATACTGTGACGTGTGCCAGCATAGCTGAGTCTGATACTCCTTCTTGCCTTCACTCTACAAATGCATGTAACGAAAAGCAGCACCCTTGACAGACTGTCAGCAGGAGGGAAAGCAGCTCAGCTGATTTGCTGTGCCTACCTGGAGCTTAAGTAGCTGTTTGATTGTTTCATCTAGAGCCTTGTTTGCAGCTTCTATCTGACCTTCCACCTCTTTCATATCCATCTCCATTTTCTTCTTGGCTGCCACAGCAAGAGCCCTCTGTTTGCACTCATCTTCCAGTTCTGCCTCCAGCTCTCGCACCTGTGAAATCAAGGGATTTAACAGGCTCAAGCTCCAGGAACAGAGCAAACACAAAATCCTAACAAAATGGCTGATGAATCCGAAAGGCCTTTGCAGATCAGAATTAGCATTACTCGATTCGAAGAGCCTACAGAACTCAAGCTACATGGGAAGACACTGCAGACGGCAAAAAAAATCCACAAACTGGAAGCAGAGATCTCTGAACTGACAAAAGGAAAATAAGGAAAAGAGCTCAGCATCTGAAGCATTTCCATTTCATCTGTTCAGCTACTTCATGATCAGCTTCTGGCCCAGTACATCTGTCTACATTTAGGTATGACTTGGGGGCAGACGTTGCTAATTCTGATCGAACCACTAAGAGGAAAATACGACATAGAATCACCACACATTCTCAAGAAAAAAAAAAAGAAATAATTCTCTTTGAAACAGATGTGCTACTAGAATGTATACACCAACAACTTTTCTTTTTTTCAAAAGAAAACAGAGAAGCAAAGTATCTAAGAAAGCAACTACCAAGAACTAAGATGAACTCATACAACAACAAAAGTGAGCCAGAAGTGCCACAGGTTACCAACATGAAGGAATATGTTTCTTTTGAATCAAGCCTCCCTCCTCATGCCAGGTCAGGAGCTCTTGTCCAGTGCAAGACAATAGCAATTCAGCATTGCAGGGAACTTCAAAAGCCTTCCAGGTCAATGCTTTTATTTATTTCTAGGAGATCTCTATACAGGTGATTCTCAGTAAGTTTTTGTTTTCTTGTGATAAATCTTGAAATATTAGGTGCTTTTTCCTTAAAGCTTTAGAAATGTTAATTTAGATCTATCTTCTCCTACAAGCATGAAATTTTAAAGGCATTTCTTTAGAATTCTAGTATCATCAAGCAGATCTGAAGAGACTCAAGTCTGGCAAATCTGGAATCTTTGCTACGTTTTTCATTTAAGAAACTGTTCACTTAATTACAGTCTTTCAGTCTATGCCGGCATCCATGGATTTGTTGCTGTACACCAAACAGGACGGGCTTGAAGGACACCCATGCAGCAACAGCCAAATCTACTTGCATATTGAGTGCTTTTGAGGCAAGATACAGTTGAACTGGAGGACCATCACTGGCAGACTAACATGAAGAGTGGCTAATCCACAACAAGACCTACTGTATTGTTGGTAAAGATCCGTGCTTGGGACTTCTATAGGATGGGATCTTTAAGCACAGAGTTTTATTTTCCTGGTAGCAAGTTCTCAAAGCCATAGAGCTTTGTCAAAAGATCATCACGCCCTTCCCACTATGAAGCACAGTAAGATACACACTTGTTCAACCAGCATCCTCTTTTTCTCTTCATTCTGTTCATCTCTGGCTTGCAGATCTCTCTCAAACTGGGCTTTCATAGCTTGCATGTTCACCTCCAAACGAAGTTTAGCATCTTCTGTGGCCTGCAGTTCATCTTCCAGTTCCTCAAGCTGAGTCCTCATCTCTTCAACCTGTTGCTCTAAAGTTCTTTTTGATTTCTCCAGTTCATGGACCTAAGCCACAAACATTAATCAGACCCTCTCAAAATCAGCAGTTAACAGCAAAAGTAGACATTATATGAACTCAGTACACTACACTTTGTGATGCTCCAAACTGGACAATCAGAACAGGGAGAGCAGCATCTCTAAGATACAGATTAGAGAACCAAACAAACATCCGTGCAGATGAATGGAGAGATGAGCTGTGCAATATTCACAGAGAAAAAGTAGTAGTAGTAAGACAAGCTCTTAAATCCAGCACAAGTGCCATTAGGCATTTGGCCAGCAACTGCTGCTCTCCGAGTCTTCACATCTTTTGAACAGGCCTCATCTTAATAGAGACCACCCTCTTGTTCTGAGCATTAATTCCTCCAGAATTTTGGGTTACAAATCAGCCTCAAAACGTTCCATATTTGTGTCAAAAACACTTCTCCAACCAGGGAATTTTCCTGTGTTGTTCCCTGTGCAGTTCATAACAAAATAGGGTGTGGAAAGTTACTTACATTTTTGCCCACAGCATCTTTCGAGCTCATTAAGTCTTCCATATCTGCCCGCAACTGTTCGTTCTGTCTTTCAAACTCTTCCTTAGCTTCCAGGGCTTCTTCCAAAGCCCGAGCCAGAGACAGTGCTTTGGTTTCCTTCTCCCTTGCCTCTGCTTCAGCACGATCTCTTTCCTCTTCATATCTGGCAGAAATGTTCTTTTCTTCTGCCAGCATCTGAATATCAGAAATAATTAATCCATCTCATCAGTTCTATAATCAGGTCCTTCCTGCCTCAGAGGTGTTTCAGTCACTGAAGTGGTTAATGCTCTAAGTTTAACTGGCATTCAGAAGCTGTCTAGTCTCTCAGTCTTGATCCAAAGGCTAGTAAGAAAACAGCTACAGCTACTCTGGAATGAGGTGAGGAAAGCAAGCTACTAATAAAGATGAAATAATTTTCCTATTATTTCCATCGTTCAGTCTTCACACCCTTTCTTAGTCTATCCTGAGGGATTACAGTAATAGTCTGAAGTTTTTGTTCCAATAGAATTTCTTTTTTTTGTATATAAAGAGCTTATTACTTGATCTAACAAGACTCCAAGATGGCATTTAGCTCACTGAAATTAGAAGCAACAAGTTACTCCTAACAAAGGCCAAGCTGCTCCCAAAAGATTTATCAACCAACACAAACAAGATGCCATTCAAAAATCATAGAAATCAGCAAGATGACAGGAAACTAGACTACCTGATCAAACTTCCCGTAACTGCCACATGACTACTATGAATTTACTTCTCCCCGTCCCCTGAAAAGGCCAGTAACATTCAAGCCCTAAGCAGGAGGAGAAAACCGTTCTGTCACATGCTCTAATTCATGAAGTATAACGTGGGCACTAAATTAAGCAAACTTTTTAGGTTCCTACAGAGTACGTAGCATGACTGAAAGCAAAGTATAGAAAATGAATTTTTAGCACAAAACTCTAACAGCGCTGAATCTTGTATTGTGAAATTGTATTGAGTGGTAGAAACACCCAGACATTCACCAAGAAGGACACAATCTAATGCACTGCAAGTGCAAGACTGACTAGTTTGAAGTCTGTGAAAGAATGACGTGGAGAAGCTCTAGTAAGTTGTAGGTAAAAGTCTCAAACATTAAGTGCAGTGTAAGCTGACTGATTGCTTCAACCTTTGCAGCTAACAGGGCAAAAAAAGGCCGTCTCTCACACAAGGCAATTCTGTTGCCTTCAAACCTCAAACGTTTAACCTTGTGGCAGACAACGGAGATAATCGGAGATAAGTGACAGCGATATGTAGCACGACTTGGAGCTCTTACATGAATTGCCAACAATGAGGGAACAGATGCCCGTAAAAGAAAGGGACGAGGACCTCAGACAGCAGAGACATAAACCTCCACAGACTTAAATGGTCCACTGAGGTACTGGAGAGATTGTTAGGTTTTTATATACTTCCAGTGACCAGTTTTAGTACTGACAACTGTGCACCACAGCTTCCAGAGACTCTCAAACCACCTTGCAAATTTTAGTGAGGCTTGAAATCTGGTTAAGCAGTAGTAAGGCTTCCCTGCTACCCAGGCAGGGAAAGGAAGTCCAGACTACTAGAAAGATTCCTACAAAGCTATAAGAAGCTCACTAATGACCTGGGGCAGTGAGGAAGAGAAACATCTCCAGGCTCCCACTTTTCTGTTCAACTCACTGGATGGCTTTTTACTCTTTTTTTTTTAAAAAAAAAAACAAACACACTCTGGCCTTCCCCTTTTCTCTAGAAAGAAAAACAGAATTCTTGGATTTCAATCTCACCTCTTGGAGCTGGAGTATTTCTGCTTCAAGACCTTTGAGCTTCTTTTCACTTTCTTTGGACTGTGCAAAGATCTCATCTCTGGATGCACGGGCTTCTTCTAGCTCCCGCTGGTAGTCTTCCATTTGAGCCTGCAGTTGGAGAGCAGAGGAAAGAATAAGCCATAATACAGCCGGACAACCACAAGATTTATTAGTAGCTCTGAAGCTTTTTTGCCCTTAGGAGGCAAGACCTTCCTCCTAAAGTGGCTTCATTCCACTTAAATATCTTTATTTTCAGTTCTTATTTTCATAGAATTATAGAATGGTTTGGGTTGGACAGGACCTTTAAAGATCAGAGTTCTATCCCTCTGCCACGGGCAGAGACACCTTCCAGGCTGCTCAAAGCCCCATCCAACCTGGCCTTGAACACTGCCAGGGAGGGGGCAGCCACAGCTTCTCTGGGCAACCTGGGCCAGTGCCTCATCACCCTCAGAGTGAAGAATTTCTTTCTTATATCCAATTTAATTCTACCCTCTTTCAGTCTAAACCCTTCATTTTCTCATCTTTCCATCACTCACTCCTCATCAGAAATATCCCATTAGAAGACTTCACTTCATTTATTTGTATATTTCTTGTAGGAAAAAACCTCTAGTAGAGGTAGTAGAGATACCTTGGTAGTAGACAGGTAATGCTCTTGCAATTGTCTTGGAAAAAAACCAAACCTATTTACTTAAATTGACTGATAAAACCTATTACAAGTACTCAAGGTAAGAAACTTCTCAGTGTAGAAGTACCACAATTCACCATTTTGCACATATAACGTAGAAGCACATACTTATCCTTCCCGTAAGACACTTAACACAGACTGATATCTTAATTCACACAAGTTTGACTTCAGATGCTAAAAGAATAAAGCTGGAGAAACTGCATTGAAGTTGTACCTGCATCTTCGCAATACCACTAGTCATGAGACCACTTATTTCAGGTGCTTGCATGAAAGTGTACAGAGACCAGGTATGAACTCTGTAACTGACTCAGCCTCTGGGAATAGAGAAGCCGCTACTGCTAGGTACCAGCATTTCTTGCTTTAATCTCCATTCCCTTCTCATCCAGCGCCTGGACCAAGTTCCAAAATTGCCCTCATTCAGTTGAAGTAGGATTGCCAAGGAATAGAGTGGACAGGGCAGAAAGGCAATGCAGTTTGCTCTATGCTTTACATGGTCTTGCCACAGCCTCATACTCCTGCAGCTTTGGGCCATGGCACTGAAAGCCTTGGGAAAACTGATCTCTACTAAAGACGGAGTATTTCTCTGGGAATGGGAAATAAATCCTTGACACAAGTACTGGATTCTTCTTGCCAATCTAAAAAGACTAGGCATCTTGGAGCTTTTTCAAAGCAACTAAAATTTACTCCTCCTATTTCTCTGGAGCATTTTTGGCTTCCTCAACTAGAGGAAGTAGCAATCAGCAAGAGCTGAGCTGAAATCAGTAAATTCAAAGATACAAACAACCATAAATTTTAAAGATTCAGCCTCAAAAGCAATCCTCAGTAAATCCTTATGCAAAGCGTTGAAAATGATGACTATTGAATAGAAGGACGTGGGGGACAATCTTAACTCCTTAGCAACAAAAGGATGAGAGGAGTTTTGAGCGGCTGATAAGTTCAGGCCAGATACTGTGACGTGTGCCAGCATAGCTGAGTCTGATACTCCTTCTTGCCTTCACACTACAAATGCATGTAACGAAAAGCAGCACCCTTGACAGACTGTCAGCAGGAGGGAAAGCAGCTCAGCTGATTTGCTGTGCCTACCTGGAGCTTAAGTAGCTGTTTGATTGTTTCATCTAGAGCCTTGTTTGCAGCTTCTATCTGACCTTCCACCTCTTTCATATCCATCTCCATTTTCTTCTTGGCTGCCACAGCAAGAGCCCTCTGTTTGCACTCATCTTCCAGTTCTGCCTCCAGCTCTCGCACCTGTGAAATCAAGGGATTTAACAGGCTCAAGCTCCAGGAACAGAGCAAACACAAAATCCTAACAAAATGGCTGATGAATCCGAAAGGCCTTTGCAGATCAGAATTAGCATTACTCGATTCGAAGAGCCTACAGAACTCAAGCTACATGGGAAGACACTGCAGACGGCAAAAAAAATCCACAAACTGGAAGCAGAGATCTCTGAACTGACAAAAGGAAAATAAGGAAAAGAGCTCAGCATCTGAAGCATTTCCATTTCATCTGTTCAGCTACTTCATGATCAGCTTCTGGCCCAGTACATCTGTCTACATTTAGGTATGACTTGGGGGCAGACGTTGCTAATTCTGATCGAACCACTAAGAGGAAAATACGACATAGAATCACCACACATTCTCAAGAAAAAAAAAAAGAAATAATTCTCTTTGAAACAGATGTGCTACTAGAATGTATACACCAACAACTTTTCTTTTTTTCAAAAGAAAACAGAGAAGCAAAGTATCTAAGAAAGCAACTACCAAGAACTAAGATGAACTCATACAACAACAAAAGTGAGCCAGAAGTGCCACAGGTTACCAACATGAAGGAATATGTTTCTTTTGAATCAAGCCTCCCTCCTCATGCCAGGTCAGGAGCTCTTGTCCAGTGCAAGACAATAGCAATTCAGCATTGCAGGGAACTTCAAAAGCCTTCCAGGTCAATGCTTTTATTTATTTCTAGGAGATCTCTATACAGGTGATTCTCAGTAAGTTTTTGTTTTCTTGTGATAAATCTTGAAATATTAGGTGCTTTTTCCTTAAAGCTTTAGAAATGTTAATTTAGATCTATCTTCTCCTACAAGCATGAAATTTTAAAGGCATTTCTTTAGAATTCTAGTATCATAAAGCAGATCTGAAGAGACTCAAGTCTGGCAAATCTGGAATCTTTGCTACGTTTTTCATTTAAGAAACTGTTCACTTAATTACAGTCTTTCAGTCTATGCCGGCATCCATGGATTTGTTGCTGTACACCAAACAGGACGGGCTTGAAGGACACCCATGCAGCAACAGCCAAATCTACTTGCATATTGAGTGCTTTTGAGGCAAGATACAGTTGAATTGGAGGACCATCACTGGCAGACTAACATGAAGAGTGGCTAATCCACAACAAGACCTACTGTATTGTTGGTAAAGATCCGTGCTTGGGACTTCTATAGGATGGGATCTTTAAGCACAGAGTTTTATTTTCCTGGTAGCAAGTTCTCAAAGCCATAGAGCTTTGTCAAAAGATCATCACGCCCTTCCCACTATGAAGCACAGTAAGATACACACTTGTTCAACCAGCATCCTCTTTTTCTCTTCATTCTGTTCATCTCTGGCTTGCAGATCTCTCTCAAACTGGGCTTTCATAGCTTGCATGTTCACCTCCAAATGAAGTTTAGCATCTTCTGTGGCCTGCAGTTCATCTTCCAGTTCCTCAAGCTGAGTCCTCATCTCTTCAACCTGTTGCTCTAAAGTTCTTTTTGATTTCTCCAGTTCATGGACCTAAGCCACAAACATTAATCAGACCCTCTCAAAATCAGCAGTTAACAGCAAAAGTAGACATTATATGAACTCAGTACACTACACTTTGTGATGCTCCAAACTGGACAATCAGAACAGGGAGAGCAGCATCTCTAAGATACAGATTAGAGAACCAAACAAACATCCGTGCAGATGAATGGAGAGATGAGCTGTGCAATATTCACAGAGAAAAAGTAGTAGTAGTAAGACAAGCTCTTAAATCCAGCACAAGTGCCATTAGGCATTTGGCCAGCAACTGCTGCTCTCCGAGTCTTCACATCTTTTGAACAGGCCTCATCTTAATAGAGACCACCCTCTTGTTCTGAGCATTAATTCCTCCAGAATTTTGGGTTACAAATCAGCCTCAAAACGTTCCATATTTGTGTCAAAAACACTTCTCCAACCAGGGAATTTTCCTGTGTTGTTCCCTGTGCAGTTCATAACAAAATAGGGTGTGGAAAGTTACTTACATTTTTGCCCACAGCATCTTTCGAGCTCATTAAGTCTTCCATATCTGCCCGCAACTGTTTGTTCTGTCTTTCAAACTCTTCCCTAGCTTCCAGGGCTTCTTCCAAAGCCCGAGCCAGAGACAGTGCTTTGGTTTCCTTCTCCCTTGCCTCTGCTTCAGCACGATCTCTTTCCTCTGCATATCTGGCAGAAATGTTCTTTTCTTCTGCCAGCATCTGAATATCAGAAATAATTAATCCATCTCATCAGTTCTATAATCAGGTCCTTCCTGCCTCAGAGGTGTTTCAGTCACTGAAGTGGTTAATGCTCTAAGTTTAACTGGCATTCAGAAGCTGTCTAGTCTCTCAGTCTTGATCCAAAGGCTAGTAAGAAAACAGCTACAGCTACTCTGGAATGAGGTGAGGAAAGCAAGCTACTAATAAAGATGAAATAATTTTCCTATTATTTCCATCGTTCAGTCTTCACACCCTTTCTTAGTCTATCCTGAGGGATTACAGTAATAGTCTGAAGTTTTTGTTCCAATAGAATTTCTTTTTTTTGTATATAAAGAGCTTATTACTTGATCTAACAAGACTCCAAGATGGCATTTAGCTCACTGAAATTAGAAGCAACAAGTTACTCCTAACAAAGGCCAAGCTGCTCCCAAAAGATTTATCAACCAACACAAACAAGATGCCATTCAAAAATCATAGAAATCAGCAAGATGACAGGAAACTAGACTACCTGATCAAACTTCCCGTAACTGCCACATGACTACTATGAATTTACTTCTCCCCGTCCCCTGAAAAGGCCAGTAACATTCAAGCCCTAAGCAGGAGGAGAAAACCGTTCTGTCACATGCTCTAATTCATGAAGTATAACGTGGGCACTAAATTAAGCAAACTTTTTAGGTTCCTACAGAGTACGTAGCATGACTGAAAGCAAAGTATAGAAAATGAATTTTTAGCACAAAACTCTAACAGCGCTGAATCTTGTATTGTGAAATTGTATTGAGTGGTAGAAACACCCAGACATTCACCAAGAAGGACACAATCTAATGCACTGCAAGTGCAAGACTGACTAGTTTGAAGTCTGTGAAAGAATGACGTGGAGAAGCTCTAGTAAGTTGTAGGTAAAAGTCTCAAACATTAAGTGCAGTGTAAGCTGACTGATTGCTTCAACCTTTGCAGCTAACAGGGCAAAAAAAGGCCGTCTCTCACACAAGGCAATTCTGTTGCCTTCAAACCTCAAACGTTTAACCTTGTGGCAGACAACGGAGATAATCGGAGATAAGTGACAGCGATATGTAGCACGACTTGGAGCTCTTACATGAATTGCCAACAATGAGGGAACAGATGCCCGTAAAAGAAAGGGACGAGGACCTCAGACAGCAGAGACATAAACCTCCACAGACTTAAATGGTCCACTGAGGTACTGGAGAGATTGTTAGGTTTTTATATACTTCCAGTGACCAGTTTTAGTACTGACAACTGTGCACCACAGCTTCCAGAGACTCTCAAACCACCTTGCAAATTTTAGTGAGGCTTGAAATCTGGTTAAGCAGTAGTAAGGCTTCCCTGCTACCCAGGCAGGGAAAGGAAGTCCAGACTACTAGAAAGATTCCTACAAAGCTATAAGAAGCTCACTAATGACCTGGGGCAGTGAGGAAGAGAAACATCTCCAGGCTCCCACTTTTCTGTTCAACTCACTGGATGGCTTTTTACTCTTTTTTTTTTTAAAAAAAAAACAAACACACTCTGGCCTTCCCCTTTTCTCTAGAAAGAAAAACAGAATTCTTGGATTTCAATCTCACCTCTTGGAGCTGGAGTATTTCTGCTTCAAGACCTTTGAGCTTCTTTTCACTTTCTTTGGACTGTGCAAAGATCTCATCTCTGGATGCACGGTCTTCTTCTAGCTCCCGCTGGTAGTCTTCCATTTGAGCCTGCAGTTGGAGAGCAGAGGAAAGAATAAGCCATAATACAGCCGGACAACCACAAGATTTATTAGTAGCTCTGAAGCTTTTTTGCCCTTAGGAGGCAAGACCTTCCTCCTAAAGTGGCTTCATTCCACTTAAATATCTTTATTTTCAGTTCTTATTTTCATAGAATTATAGAATGGTTTGGGTTGGACAGGACCTTTAAAGATCAGAGTTCTATCCCTCTGCCACGGGCAGAGACACCTTCCAGGCTGCTCAAAGCCCCATCCAACCTGGCCTTGAACACTGCCAGGGAGGGGGCAGCCACAGCTTCTCTGGGCAACCTGGGCCAGTGCCTCATCACCCTCAGAGTGAAGAATTTCTTTCTTATATCCAATTTAATTCTACCCTCTTTCAGTCTAAACCCTTCATTTTCTCATCTTTCCATCACTCACTCCTCATCAGAAATATCCCATTAGAAGACTTCACTTCATTTATTTGTATATTTCTTGTAGGAAAAAACCTCTAGTAGAGGTAGTAGAGATACCTTTGTAGTAGACAGGTAATGCTCTTGCAATTGTCTTGGAAAAAAAACAAACCTATTTACTTAAATTGACTGATAAAACCTATTACAAGTACTCAAGGTAAGAAACTTCTCAGTGTAGAAGTACCACAATTCACCATTTTGCACATATAACGTAGAAGCACATACTTATCCTTCCCGTAAGACACTTAACACAGACTGATATCTTAATTCACACAAGTTTGACTTCAGATGCTAAAAGAATAAAGCTGGAGAAACTGCATTGAAGTTGTACCTGCATCTTCGCAATACCACTAGTCATGAGACCACTTATTTCAGGTGCTTGCATGAAAGTGTACAGAGACCAGGTATGAACTCTGTAACTGACTCAGCCTCTGGGAATAGAGAAGCCGCTACTGCTAGGTACCAGCATTTCTTGCTTTAATCTCCATTCCCTTCTCATCCAGCGCCTGGACCAAGTTCCAAAATTGCCCTCATTCAGTTGAAGTAGGATTGCCAAGGAATAGAGTGGACAGGGCAGAAAGGCAATGCAGTTTGCTCTATGCTTTACATGGTCTTGCCACAGCCTCATACTCCTGCAGCTTTGGGCCATGGCACTGAAAGCCTTGGGAAAACTGACCTCTACTAAAGACGGAGTATTTCTCTGGGAATGGGAAATAAATCCTTGACACAAGTACTGGATTCTTCTTGCCAATCTAAAAAGACTAGGCATCTTGGAGCTTTTTCAAAGCAACTAAAATTTACTCCTCCTATTTCTCTGGAGCATTTTTGGCTTCCTCAACTAGAGGAAGTAGCAATCAGCAAGAGCTGAGCTGAAATCAGTAAATTCAAAGATACAAACAACCATAAATTTTAAAGATTCAGCCTCAAAAGCAATCCTCAGTAAATCCTTATGCAAAGCGTTGAAAATGATGACTGTTGAATAGAAGTACGTGGGGGACAATCTTAACTCCTTAGCAACAAAAGGATGAGAGGAGTTTTGAGCGGCTGATAAGTTCAGGCCAGATACTGTGACGTGTGCCAGCATAGCTGAGTCTGATACTCCTTCTTGCCTTCACACTACAAATGCATGTAACGAAAAGCAGCACCCTTGACAGACTGTCAGCAGGAGGGAAAGCAGCTCAGCTGATTTGCTGTGCCTACCTGGAGCTTAAGTAGCTGTTTGATTGTTTCATCTAGAGCCTTGTTTGCAGCTTCTATCTGACCTTCCACCTCTTTCATATCCATCTCCATTTTCTTCTTGGCTGCCACAGCAAGAGCCCTCTGTTTGCACTCATCTTCCAGTTCTGCCTCCAGCTCTCGCACCTGTGAAATCAAGGGATTTAACAGGCTCAAGCTCCAGGAACAGAGCAAACACAAAATCCTAACAAAATGGCTGATGAATCCGAAAGGCCTTTGCAGATCAGAATTAGCATTACTCGATTCGAAGAGCCTACAGAACTCAAGCTACATGGGAAGACACTGCAGACGGCAAAAAAAATCCACAAACTGGAAGCAGAGATCTCTGAACTGACAAAAGGAAAATAAGGAAAAGAGCTCAGCATCTGAAGCATTTCCATTTCATCTGTTCAGCTACTTCATGATCAGCTTCTGGCCCAGTACATCTGTCTACATTTAGGTATGACTTGGGGGCAGACGTTGCTAATTCTGATCGAACCACTAAGAGGAAAATACGACATAGAATCACCACACATTCTCAAGAAAAAAAAAAAGAAATAATTCTCTTTGAAACAGATGTGCTACTAGAATGTATACACCAACAACTTTTCTTTTTTTCAAAAGAAAACAGAGAAGCAAAGTATCTAAGAAAGCAACTACCAAGAACTAAGATGAACTCATACAACAACAAAAGTGAGCCAGAAGTGCCACAGGTTACCAACATGAAGGAATATGTTTCTTTTGAATCAAGCCTCCCTCCTCATGCCAGGTCAGGAGCTCTTGTCCAGTGCAAGACAATAGCAATTCAGCATTGCAGGGAACTTCAAAAGCCTTCCAGGTCAATGCTTTTATTTATTTCTAGGAGATCTCTATACAGGTGATTCTCAGTAAGTTTTTGTTTTCTTGTGATAAATCTTGAAATATTAGGTGCTTTTTCCTTAAAGCTTTAGAAATGTTAATTTAGATCTATCTTCTCCTACAAGCATGAAATTTTAAAGGCATTTCTTTAGAATTCTAGTATCATCAAGCAGATCTGAAGAGACTCAAGTCTGGCAAATCTGGAATCTTTGCTACGTTTTTCATTTAAGAAACTGTTCACTTAATTACAGTCTTTCAGTCTATGCCGGCATCCATGGATTTGTTGCTGTACACCAAACAGGACGGGCTTGAAGGACACCCATGCAGCAACAGCCAAATCTACTTGCATATTGAGTGCTTTTGAGGCAAGATACAGTTGAACTGGAGGACCATCACTGGCAGACTAACATGAAGAGTGGCTAATCCACAACAAGACCTACTGTATTGTTGGTAAAGATCCGTGCTTGGGACTTCTATAGGATGGGATCTTTAAGCACAGAGTTTTATTTTCCTGGTAGCAAGTTCTCAAAGCCATAGAGCTTTGTCAAAAGATCATCACGCCCTTCCCACTATGAAGCACAGTAAGATACACACTTGTTCAACCAGCATCCTCTTTTTCTCTTCATTCTGTTCATCTCTGGCTTGCAGATCTCTCTCAAACTGGGCTTTCATAGCTTGCATGTTCACCTCCAAATGAAGTTTAGCATCTTCTGTGGCCTGCAGTTCATCTTCCAGTTCCTCAAGCTGAGTCCTCATCTCTTCAACCTGTTGCTCTAAAGTTCTTTTTGATTTCTCCAGTTCATGGACCTAAGCCACAAACATTAATCAGACCCTCTCAAAATCAGCAGTTAACAGCAAAAGTAGACATTATATGAACTCAGTACACTACACTTTGTGATGCTCCAAACTGGACAATCAGAACAGGGAGAGCAGCATCTCTAAGATACAGATTAGAGAACCAAACAAACATCCGTGCAGATGAATGGAGAGATGAGCTGTGCAATATTCACAGAGAAAAAGTAGTAGTAGTAAGACAAGCTCTTAAATCCAGCACAAGTGCCATTAGGCATTTGGCCAGCAACTGCTGCTCTCCGAGTCTTCACATCTTTTGAACAGGCCTCATCTTAATAGAGACCACCCTCTTGTTCTGAGCATTAATTCCTCCAGAATTTTGGGTTACAAATCAGCCTCAAAACGTTCCATATTTGTGTCAAAAACACTTCTCCAACCAGGGAATTTTCCTGTGTTGTTCCCTGCGCAGTTCATAACAAAATAGGGTGTGGAAAGTTACTTACATTTTTGCCCACAGCATCTTTCGAGCTCATTAAGTCTTCCATATCTGCCCGCAACTGTTTGTTCTGTCTTTCAAACTCTTCCTTAGCTTCCAGGGCTTCTTCCAAAGCCCGAGCCAGAGACAGTGCTTTGGTTTCCTTCTCCCTTGCCTCTGCTTCAGCACGATCTCTTTCCTCTGCATATCTGGCAGAAATGTTCTTTTCTTCTGCCAGCATCTGAATATCAGAAATAATTAATCCATCTCATCAGTTCTATAATCAGGTCCTTCCTGCCTCAGAGGTGTTTCAGTCACTGAAGTGGTTAATGCTCTAAGTTTAACTGGCATTCAGAAGCTGTCTAGTCTCTCAGTCTTGATCCAAAGGCTAGTAAGAAAACAGCTACAGCTACTCTGGAATGAGGTGAGGAAAGCAAGCTACTAATAAAGATGAAATAATTTTCCTATTATTTCCATCGTTCAGTCTTCACACCCTTTCTTAGTCTATCCTGAGGGATTACAGTAATAGTCTGAAGTTTTTGTTCCAATAGAATTTCTTTTTTTTGTATATAAAGAGCTTATTACTTGATCTAACAAGACTCCAAGATGGCATTTAGCTCACTGAAATTAGAAGCAACAAGTTACTCCTAACAAAGGCCAAGCTGCTCCCAAAAGATTTATCAACCAACACAAACAAGATGCCATTCAAAAATCATAGAAATCAGCAAGATGACAGGAAACTAGACTACCTGATCAAACTTCCCGTAACTGCCACATGACTACTATGAATTTACTTCTCCCCGTCCCCTGAAAAGGCCAGTAACATTCAAGCCCTAAGCAGGAGGAGAAAACCGTTCTGTCACATGCTCTAATTCATGAAGTATAACGTGGGCACTAAATTAAGCAAACTTTTTAGGTTCCTACAGAGTACGTAGCATGACTGAAAGCAAAGTATAGAAAATGAATTTTTAGCACAAAACTCTAACAGTGCTGAATCTTGTATTGTGAAATTGTATTGAGTGGTAGAAACACCCAGACATTCACCAAGAAGGACACAATCTAATGCACTGCAAGTGCAAGACTGACTAGTTTGAAGTCTGTGAAAGAATGACGTGGAGAAGCTCTAGTAAGTTGTAGGTAAAAGTCTCAAACATTAAGTGCAGTGTAAGCTGACTGATTGCTTCAAACTTTGCAGCTAACAGGGCAAAAAAAGGCCGTCTCTCACAGAAGGCAATTCTGTTGCCTTCAAACCTCAAACGTTTAACCTTGTGGCAGACAACGGAGATAATCGGAGATAAGTGACAGCGATATGTAGCACGACTTGGAGCTCTTACATGAATTGCCAACAATGAGGGAACAGATGCCCGTAAAAGAAAGGGACGAGGACCTCAGACAGCAGAGACATAAACCTCCACAGACTTAAATGGTCCACTGAGGTACTGGAGAGATTGTTAGGTTTTTATATACTTCCAGTGACCAGTTTTAGTACTGACAACTGTGCACCACAGCTTCCAGAGACTCTCAAACCACCTTGCAAATTTTAGTGAGGCTTGAAATCTGGTTAAGCAGTAGTAAGGCTTCCCTGCTACCCAGGCAGGGAAAGGAAGTCCAGACTACTAGAAAGATTCCTACAAAGCTATAAGAAGCTCACTAATGACCTGGGGCAGTGAGGAAGAGAAACATCTCCAGGCTCCCACTTTTCTGTTCAACTCACTGGATGGCTTTTTACTCTTTTTTTTTTAAAAAAAAAAACAAACACACTCTGGCCTTCCCCTTTTCTCTAGAAAGAAAAACAGAATTCTTGGATTTCAATCTCACCTCTTGGAGCTGGAGTATTTCTGCTTCAAGACCTTTGAGCTTCTTTTCACTTTCTTTGGACTGTGCAAAGATCTCATCTCTGGATGCACGGGCTTCTTCTAGCTCCCGCTGGTAGTCTTTCATTTGAGCCTGCAGTTGGAGAGCAGAGGAAAGAATAAGCCATGATACAGCAGGACAACCACAAGATTTATTAGTAGCTCTGAAGCTTTTTTGCCCTTAGGAGGCAAGACCTTCCTCCTAAAGTGGCTTCATTCCACTTAAATATATTTATTTTCAGTTCTTATTTTCATAGAATTATAGAATGGTTTGGGTTGGACAGGACCTTTAAAGATCAGAGTTCTATCCCTCTGCCACGGGCAGAGACACCTTCCAGGCTGCTCAAAGCCCCATCCAACCTGGCCTTGAACACTGCCAGGGAGGGGGCAGCCACAGCTTCTCTGGGCAACCTGGGCCAGTGCCTCATCACCCTCAGAGTGAAGAATTTCTTTCTTATATCCAATTTAATTCTACCCTCTTTCAGTCTAAACCCTTCATTTTCTCATCTTTCCATCACTCACTCCTCATCAGAAATATCCCATTAGAAGACTTCACTTCATTTATTTGTATATTTCTTGTAGGAAAAAACCTCTAGTAGAGGTAGTAGAGATACCTTTGTAGTAGACAGGTAATGCTCTTGCAATTGTCTTGGAAAAAAAACAAACCTATTTACTTAAATTGACTGATAAAACCTATTACAAGTACTCAAGGTAAGAAACTTCTCAGTGTAGAAGTACCACAATTCACCATTTTGCACATATAACGTAGAAGCACATACTTATCCTTCCCGTAAGACACTTAACACAGACTGATATCTTAATTCACACAAGTTTGACTTCAGATGCTAAAAGAATAAAGCTGGAGAAACTGCATTGAAGTTGTACCTGCATCTTCGCAATACCACTAGTCATGAGACCACTTATTTCAGGTGCTTGCATGAAAGTGTACAGAGACCAGGTATGAACTCTGTAACTGACTCAGCCTCTGGGAATAGAGAAGCCGCTACTGCTAGGTACCAGCATTTCTTGCTTTAATCTCCATTCCCTTCTCATCCAGCACCTGGACCAAGTTCCAAAATTGCCCTCATTCAGTTGAAGTAGGATTGCCAAGGAATAGAGTGGACAGGGCAGAAAGGCAATGCAGTTTGCTCTATGCTTTACATGGTCTTGCCACGGCCTCATACTCCTGCAGCTTTGGGCCATGGCACTGAAAGCCTTGGGAAAACTGACCTCTACTAAAGACGGAGTATTTCTCTGGGAATGGGAAATAAATCCTTGACACAAGTACTGGATTCTTCTTGCCAATCTAAAAAGACTAGGCATCTTGGAGCTTTTTCAAAGCAACTAAAATTTACTCCTCCTATTTCTCTGGAGCATTTTTGGCTTCCTCAACTAGAGGAAGTAGCAATCAGCAAGAGCTGAGCTGAAATCAGTAAATTCAAAGATACAAACAACCATAAATTTTAAAGATTCAGCCTCAAAAGCAATCCTCAGTAAATCCTTAGGCAAAGCGTTGAAAATGATGACTATTGAATAGAAGGACGTGGGGGACAATCTTAACTCCTTAGCAACAAAAGGATGAGAGGAGTTTTGAGCGGCTGATAAGTTCAGGCCAGATACTGTGACGTGTGCCAGCATAGCTGAGTCTGATACTCCTTCTTGCCTTCACACTACAAATGCATGTAACGAAAAGCAGCACCCTTGACAGACTGTCAGCAGGAGGGAAAGCAGCTCAGCTGATTTGCTGTGCCTACCTGGAGCTTAAGTAGCTGTTTGATTGCTTCATCTCGAGCCTTGTTTGCAGCTTCTATCTGACCTTCCAGGTCTTTCATATCCACCTCCATTTTCTTCTTGGCTGCCACAGCAAGAGCCCTCTGTTTGCACTCATCTTCCAGTTCTGCCTCCAGCTCTCGCACCTGTGAAATCAAGGGATTTAACAGGCTCAAGCTCCAGGAACAGAGCAAACACAAAATCCTAACAAAATGGCTGATGAATCCGAAAGGCCTTTGCAGATCAGAATTAGCATTACTCGATTCGAAGAGCCTACAGAACTCAAGCTACATGGGAAGACACTGCAGACGGCAAAAAAATCCACAAACTGGAAGCAGAGATCTCTGAACTGACAAAAGGAAAATAAGGAAAAGAGCTCAGCATCTGAAGCATTTCCATTTCATCTGTTCAGCTACTTCATGATCAGCTTCTGGCCCAGTACATCTGTCTACATTTAGGTATGACTTGGGGGCAGACGTTGCTAATTCTGATCGAACCACTAAGAGGAAAATACGACATAGAATCACCACACATTCTCAAGAAAAAAAAAAAGAAATAATTCTCTTTGAAACAGATGTGCTACTAGAATGTATACACCAACAACTTTTCTTTTTTTCAAAAGAAAACAGAGAAGCAAAGTATCTAAGAAAGCAACTACCAAGAACTAAGATGAACTCATACAACAACAAAAGTGAGCCAGAAGTGCCACAGGTTACCAACATGAAGGAATATGTTTCTTTTGAATCAAGCCTCCCTCCTCATGCCAGGTCAGGAGCTCTTGTCCAGTGCAAGACAATAGCAATTCAGCATTGCAGGGAACTTCAAAAGCCTTCCAGGTCAATGCTTTTATTTATTTCTAGGAGATCTCTATACAGGTGATTCTCAGTAAGTTTTTGTTTTCTTGTGATAAATCTTGAAATATTAGGTGCTTTTTCCTTAAAGCTTTAGAAATGTTAATTTAGATCTATCTTCTCCTACAAGCATGAAATTTTAAAGGCATTTCTTTAGAATTCTAGTATCATAAAGCAGATCTGAAGAGACTCAAGTCTGGCAAATCTGGAATCTTTGCTACGTTTTTCATTTAAGAAACTGTTCACTTAATTACAGTCTTTCAGTCTAAGGCGGCATCCATGGATTTGTTGCTGTACACCAAACAGGACGGGCTTGAAGGACACCCATGCAGCAACAGCCAAATCTACTTGCATATTGAGTGCTTTTGAGGCAAGATACAGTTGAACTGGAGGACCATCACTGGCAGACTAACATGAAGAGTGGCTAATCCACAACAAGACCTATTGTATTGTTGGTAAAGATTCATGCTTGGGACTTCTATAGGATGGGATCTTTAAGCACAGAGTTTTATTTTCCTGGTAGCAAGTTCTCAAAGCCATACAGCATTGTCAAAAGTTCATCACGCCCTTCCCACTATGAAGCACAGTAAGATACACATTGTTTAACCAGCATCCTCTTTTTCTCTTCATTCTGTTCATCTCTGGCTTGCAGATCTCTCTCAAACTGGGCTTTCATAGCTTGCATGTTCACCTCCAAACGAAGTTTAGCATCTTCTGTGGCCTGCAGTTCATCTTCCAGTTCCTCAAGCTCAGTCGTCATCTCTTCAACCTCTTGCTCTAAAGTTCTTTTTGATTTCTCCAGTTCATGGACCTAAGCCACAAACATTAATCAGACCCTCTCAAAATCAGCAGTTAACAGCAAAAGTAGACATTATATGAACTCAGTACACTACACTTTGTGATGCTCCAAACTGGACAATCAGAACAGGGAGAGCAGCATCTCTAAGATACAGATTAGAGAACCAAACAAACATCCGTGCAGATGAATGGAGAGATGAGCTGTGCAATATTCACAGAGAAAAAGTAGTAGTAGTAAGACAAGCTCTTAAATCCAGCACAAGTGCCATTAGGCATTTGGCCAGCAACTGCTGCTCTCCAAGTCTTCACATCTTTTGAACAGGCCTCATCTTAATAGAGACCACCCTCTTGTTCTGAGCATTAATTCCTCCAGAATTTTGGGTTACAAATCAGCCTCAAAACGTTCCATATTTGTGTCAAAAACACTTCTCCAACCAGGGAATTTTCCTGTGTTGTTCCCTGCGCAGTTCATAACAAAATAGGGTGTGGAAAGTTACTTACATTTTTGCCCACAGCATCTTTCGAGCTCATTAAGTCTTCCATATCTGCCCGCAACTGTTTGTTCTGTCTTTCAAACTCTTCCTTAGCTTCCAGGGCTTCTTCCAAAGCCCGAGCCAGAGACAGTGCTTTGGTTTCCTTCTCCCTTGCCTCTGCTTCAGCACGATCTCTTTCCTCTGCATATCTGGCAGAAATGTTCTTTTCTTCTGCCAGCATCTGAATATCAGAAATAATTAATCCATCTCATCAGTTCTATAATCAGGTCCTTCCTGCCTCAGAGGTGTTTCAGTCACTGAAGTGGTTAATGCTCTAAGTTTAACTGGCATTCAGAAGCTGTCTAGTCTCTCAGTCTTGATCCAAAGGCTAGTAAGAAAACAGCTACAGCTACTCTGGAATGAGGTGAGGAAAGCAAGCTACTAATAAAGATGAAATAATTTTCCTATTATTTCCATCGTTCAGTCTTCACACCCTTTCTTAGTCTATCCTGAGGGATTACAGTAATAGTCTGAAGTTTTTGTTCCAATAGAATTTCTTTTTTTTGTATATAAAGAGCTTATTACTTGATCTAACAAGACTCCAAGATGGCATTTAGCTCACTGAAATTAGAAGCAACAAGTTACTCCTAACAAAGGCCAAGCTGCTCCCAAAAGATTTATCAACCAACACAAACAAGATGCCATTCAAAAATCATAGAAATCAGCAAGATGACAGGAAACTAGACTACCTGATCAAACTTCCCGTAACTGCCACATGACTACTATGAATTTACTTCTCCCCGTCCCCTGAAAAGGCCAGTAACATTCAAGCCCTAAGCAGGAGGAGAAAACCGTTCTGTCACATGCTCTAATTCATGAAGTATAACGTGGGCACTAAATTAAGCAAACTTTTTAGGTTCCTACAGAGTACGTAGCATGACTGAAAGCAAAGTATAGAAAATGAATTTTTAGCACAAAACTCTAACAGCGCTGAATCTTGTATTGTGAAATTGTATTGAGTGGTAGAAACACCCAGACATTCACCAAGAAGGACACAATCTAATGCACTGCAAGTGCAAGACTGACTAGTTTGAAGTCTGTGAAAGAATGACGTGGAGAAGCTCTAGTAAGTTGTAGGTAAAAGTCTCAAACATTAAGTGCAGTGTAAGCTGACTGATTGCTTCAACCTTTGCAGCTAACAGGGCAAAAAAAGGCCGTCTCTCACACAAGGCAATTCTGTTGCCTTCAAACCTCAAACGTTTAACCTTGTGGCAGACAACGGAGATAATCGGAGATAAGTGACAGCGATATGTAGCACGACTTGGAGCTCTTACATGAATTGCCAACAATGAGGGAACAGATGCCCGTAAAAGAAAGGGACGAGGACCTCAGACAGCAGAGACATAAACCTCCACAGACTTAAATGGTCCACTGAGGTACTGGAGAGATTGTTAGGTTTTTATATACTTCCAGTGACCAGTTTTAGTACTGACAACTGTGCACCACAGCTTCCAGAGACTCTCAAACCACCTTGCAAATTTTAGTGAGGCTTGAAATCTGGTTAAGAAGTAGTAAGGCTTCCCTGCTACCCAGGCAGGGAAAGGAAGTCCAGACTACTAGAAAGATTCCTACAAAGCTATAAGAAGCTCACTAATGACCTGGGGCAGTGAGGAAGAGAAACATCTCCAGGCTCCCACTTTTCTGTTCAACTCACTGGATGGCTTTTTACTCTTTTTTTTTTTAAAAAAAAAACAAACACACTCTGGCCTTCCCCTTTTCTCTAGAAAGAAAAACAGAATTCTTGGATTTCAATCTCACCTCTTGGAGCTGGAGTATTTCTGCTTCAAGACCTTTGAGCTTCTTTTCACTTTCTTTGGACTGTGCAAAGATCTCATCTCTGGATGCACGGGCTTCTTCTAGCTCCCGCTGGTAGTCTTTCATTTGAGCCTGCAGTTGGAGAGCAGAGGAAAGAATAAGCCATAATACAGCCGGACAAACACAAGATTTATTAGTAGCTCTGAAGCTTTTTTGCCCTTAGGAGGCAAGACCTTCCTCCTAAAGTGGCTTCATTCCACTTAAATATCTTTATTTTCAGTTCTTATTTTCATAGAATTATAGAATGGTTTGGGTTGGACAGGACCTTTAAAGATCAGAGCTCTATCCCTCTGCCACGGGCAGAGACACCTTCCAGGCTGCTCAAAGCCCCATCCAACCTGGCCTTGAACACTGCCAGGGAGGGGGCAGCCACAGCTTCTCTGGGCAACCTGGGCCAGTGCCTCATCACCCTCAGAGTGAAGAATTTCTTTCTTATATCCAATTTAATTCTACCCTCTTTCAGTCTAAACCCTTCATTTTCTCATCTTTCCATCACTCACTCCTCATCAGAAATATCCCATTAGAAGACTTCACTTCATTTATTTGTATATTTCTTGTAGGAAAAAACCTCTAGTAGAGGTAGTAGAGATACCTTGGTAGTAGACAGGTAATGCTCTTGCAATTGTCTTGGAAAAAAACCAAACCTATTTACTTAAATTGACTGATAAAACCTATTACAAGTACTCAAGGTAAGAAACTTCTCAGTGTAGAAGTACCACAATTCACCATTTTGCACATATAACGTAGAAGCACATACTTATCCTTCCCGTAAGACACTTAACACAGACTGATATCTTAATTCACACAAGTTTGACTTCAGATGCTAAAAGAATAAAGCTGGAGAAACTGCATTGAAGTTGTACCTGCATCTTCGCAATACCACTAGTCATGAGACCACTTATTTCAGGTGCTTGCATGAAAGTGTACAGAGACCAGGTATGAACTCTGTAACTGACTCAGCCTCTGGGAATAGAGAAGCCGCTACTGCTAGGTACCAGCATTTCTTGCTTTAATCTCCATTCCCTTCTCATCCAGCGCCTGGACCAAGTTCCAAAATTGCCCTCATTCAGTTGAAGTAGGATTGCCAAGGAATAGAGTGGACAGGGCAGAAAGGCAATGCAGTTTGCTCTATGCTTTACATGGTCTTGCCACAGCCTCATACTCCTGCAGCTTTGGGCCATGGCACTGAAAGCCTTGGGAAAACTGACCTCTACTAAAGACGGAGTATTTCTCTGGGAATGGGAAATAAATCCTTGACACAAGTACTGGATTCTTCTTGCCAATCTAAAAAGACTAGGCATCTTGAAGCTTTTTCAAAGCAACTAAAATTTACTCCTCCTATTTCTCTGGAGCATTTTTGGCTTCCTCAACTAGAGGAAGTAGCAATCAGCAAGAGCTGAGCTGAAATCAGTAAATTCAAAGATACAAACAACCATAAATTTTAAAGATTCAGCCTCAAAAGCAATCCTCACTAAATCCTTATGCAAAGCGTTGAAAATGATGACTATTGAATAGAAGTACGTGGGGGACAATCTTAACTCCTTAGCAACAAAAGGATGAGAGGAGTTTTGAGCGGCTGATAAGTTCAGGCCAGATACTGTGACGTGTGCCAGCATAGCTGAGTCTGATACTCCTTCTTGCCTTCACACTACAAATGCATGTAACGAAAAGCAGCACCCTTGACAGACTGTCAGCAGGAGGGAAAGCAGCTCAGCTGATTTGCTGTGCCTACCTGGAGCTTAAGTAGCTGTTTGATTGTTTCATCTAGAGCCTTGTTTGCAGCTTCTATCTGACCTTCCACCTCTTTCTTATCCATCTCCATTTTCTTCTTGGCTGCCACAGCAAGAGCCCTCTGTTTGCACTCATCTTCCAGTTCTGCCTCCAGCTCTCGCACCTGTGAAATCAAGGGATTTAACAGGCTCAAGCTCCAGGAACAGAGCAAACACAAAATCCTAACAAAATGGCTGATGAATCCGAAAGGCCTTTGCAGATCAGAATTAGCATTACTCGATTCGAAGAGCCTACAGAACTCAAGCTACATGGGAAGACACTGCAGACGGCAAAAAAAATCCACAAACTGGAAGCAGAGATCTCTGAACTGACAAAAGGAAAATAAGGAAAAGAGCTCAGCATCTGAAGCATTTCCATTTCATCTGTTCAGCTACTTCATGATCAGCTTCTGGCCCAGTACATCTGTCTACATTTAGGTATGACTTGGGGGCAGACGTTGCTAATTCTGATCGAACCACTAAGAGGAAAATACGACATAGAATCACCACACATTCTCAAGAAAAAAAAAAAGAAATAATTCTCTTTGAAACAGATGTGCTACTAGAATGTATACACCAACAACTTTTCTTTTTTTCAAAAGAAAACAGAGAAGCAAAGTATCTAAGAAAGCAACTACCAAGAACTAAGATGAACTCATACAACAACAAAAGTGAGCCAGAAGTGCCACAGGTTACCAACATGAAGGAATATGTTTCTTTTGAATCAAGCCTCCCTCCTCATGCCAGGTCAGGAGCTCTTGTCCAGTGCAAGACAATAGCAATTCAGCATTGCAGGGAACTTCAAAAGCCTTCCAGGTCAATGCTTTTATTTATTTCTAGGAGATCTCTATACAGGTGATTCTCAGTAAGTTTTTGTTTTCTTGTGATAAATCTTGAAATATTAGGTGCTTTTTCCTTAAAGCTTTAGAAATGTTAATTTAGATCTATCTTCTCCTACAAGCATGAAATTTTAAAGGCATTTCTTTAGAATTCTAGTATCATCAAGCAGATCTGAAGAGACTCAAGTCTGGCAAATCTGGAATCTTTGCTACGTTTTTCATTTAAGAAACTGTTCACTTAATTACAGTCTTTCAGTCTATGCCGGCATCCATGGATTTGTTGCTGTACACCAAACAGGACGGGCTTGAAGGACACCCATGCAGCAACAGCCAAATCTACTTGCATATTGAGTGCTTTTGAGGCAAGATACAGTTGAACTGGAGGACCATCACTGGCAGACTAACATGAAGAGTGGCTAATCCACAACAAGACCTACTGTATTGTTGGTAAAGATCCGTGCTTGGGACTTCTATAGGATGGGATCTTTAAGCACAGAGTTTTATTTTCCTGGTAGCAAGTTCTCAAAGCCATAGAGCTTTGTCAAAAGATCATCACGCCCTTCCCACTATGAAGCACAGTAAGATACACACTTGTTCAACCAGCATCCTCTTTTTCTCTTCATTCTGTTCATCTCTGGCTTGCAGATCTCTCTCAAACTGGGCTTTCATAGCTTGCATGTTCACCTCCAAACGAAGTTTAGCATCTTCTGTGGCCTGCAGTTCATCTTCCAGTTCCTCAAGCTGAGTCCTCATCTCTTCAACCTGTTGCTCTAAAGTTCTTTTTGATTTCTCCAGTTCATGGACCTAAGCCACAAACATTAATCAGACCCTCTCAAAATCAGCAGTTAACAGCAAAAGTAGACATTATATGAACTCAGTACACTACACTTTGTGATGCTCCAAACTGGACAATCAGAACAGGGAGAGCAGCATCTCTAAGATACAGATTAGAGAACCAAACAAACATCCGTGCAGATGAATGGAGAGATGAGCTGTGCAATATTCACAGAGAAAAAGTAGTAGTAGTAAGACAAGCTCTTAAATCCAGCACAAGTGCCATTAGGCATTTGGCCAGCAACTGCTGCTCTCCGAGTCTTCACATCTTTTGAACAGGCCTCATCTTAATAGAGACCACCCTCTTGTTCTGAGCATTAATTCCTCCAGAATTTTGGGTTACAAATCAGCCTCAAAACGTTCCATATTTGTGTCAAAAACACTTCTCCAACCAGGGAATTTTCCTGTGTTGTTCCCTGTGCAGTTCATAACAAAATAGGGTGTGGAAAGTTACTTACATTTTTGCCCACAGCATCTTTCGAGCTCATTAAGTCTTCCATATCTGCCCGCAACTGTTCGTTCTGTCTTTCAAACTCTTCCTTAGCTTCCAGGGCTTCTTCCAAAGCCCGAGCCAGAGACAGTGCTTTGGTTTCCTTCTCCCTTGCCTCTGCTTCAGCACGATCTCTTTCCTCTTCATATCTGGCAGAAATGTTCTTTTCTTCTGCCAGCATCTGAATATCAGAAATAATTAATCCATCTCATCAGTTCTATAATCAGGTCCTTCCTGCCTCAGAGGTGTTTCAGTCACTGAAGTGGTTAATGCTCTAAGTTTAACTGGCATTCAGAAGCTGTCTAGTCTCTCAGTCTTGATCCAAAGGCTAGTAAGAAAACAGCTACAGCTACTCTGGAATGAGGTGAGGAAAGCAAGCTACTAATAAAGATGAAATAATTTTCCTATTATTTCCATCGTTCAGTCTTCACACCCTTTCTTAGTCTATCCTGAGGGATTACAGTAATAGTCTGAAGTTTTTGTTCCAATAGAATTTCTTTTTTTTGTATATAAAGAGCTTATTACTTGATCTAACAAGACTCCAAGATGGCATTTAGCTCACTGAAATTAGAAGCAACAAGTTACTCCTAACAAAGGCCAAGCTGCTCCCAAAAGATTTAGCAACCAACACAAACAAGATGCCATTCAAAAATCATAGAAATCAGCAAGATGACAGGAAACTAGACTACCTGATCAAACTTCCCGTAACTGCCACATGACTACTATGAATTTACTTCTCCCCGTCCCCTGAAAAGGCCAGTAACATTCAAGCCCTAAGCAGGAGGAGAAAACCGTTCTGTCACATGCTCTAATTCATGAAGTATAACGTGGGCACTAAATTAAGCAAACTTTTTAGGTTCCTACAGAGTACGTAGCATGACTGAAAGCAAAGTATAGAAAATGAATTTTTAGCACAAAACTCTAACAGCGCTGAATCTTGTATTGTGAAATTGTATTGAGTGGTAGAAACACCCAGACATTCACCAAGAAGGACACAATCTAATGCACTGCAAGTGCAAGACTGACTAGTTTGAAGTCTGTGAAAGAATGACGTGGAGAAGCTCTAGTAAGTTGTAGGTAAAAGTCTCAAACATTAAGTGCAGTGTAAGCTGACTGATTGCTTCAACCTTTGCAGCTAACAGGGCAAAAAAAGGCCGTCTCTCACACAAGGCAATTCTGTTGCCTTCAAACCTCAAACGTTTAACCTTGTGGCAGACAACGGAGATAATCGGAGATAAGTGACAGCGATATGTAGCACGACTTGGAGCTCTTACATGAATTGCCAACAATGAGGGAACAGATGCCCGTAAAAGAAAGGGACGAGGACCTCAGACAGCAGAGAGATAAACCTCCACAGACTTAAATGGTCCACTGAGGTACTGGAGAGATTGTTAGGTTTTTATATACTTCCAGTGACCAGTTTTAGTACTGACAACTGTGCACCACAGCTTCCAGAGACTCTCAAACCACCTTGCAAATTTTAGTGAGGCTTGAAATCTGGTTAAGCAGTAGTAAGGCTTCCCTGCTACCCAGGCAGGGAAAGGAAGTCCAGACTACTAGAAAGATTCCTACAAAGCTATAAGAAGCTCACTAATGACCTGGGGCAGTGAGGAAGAGAAACATCTCCAGGCTCCCACTTTTCTGTTCAACTCACTGGATGGCTTTTTACTCTTTTTTTTTTTTTAAAAAAAAACAAACACACTCTGGCCTTCCCCTTTTCTCTAGAAAGAAAAACAGAATTCTTGGATTTCAATCTCACCTCTTGGAGCTGGAGTATTTCTGCTTCAAGACCTTTGAGCTTCTTTTCACTTTCTTTGGACTGTGCAAAGATCTCATCTCTGGATGCACGGGCTTCTTCTAGCTCCCGCTGGTAGTCTTTCATTTGAGCCTGCAGTTGGAGAGCAGAGGAAAGAATAAGCCATGATACAGCAGGACAACCACAAGATTTATTAGTAGCTCTGAAGCTTTTTTGCCCTTAGGAGGCAAGACCTTCCTCCTAAAGTGGCTTCATTCCACTTAAATATATTTATTTTCAGTTCTTATTTTCATAGAATTATAGAATGGTTTGGGTTGGACAGGACCTTTAAAGATCAGAGTTCTATCCCTCTGCCACGGGCAGAGACACCTTCCAGGCTGCTCAAAGCCCCATCCAACCTGGCCTTGAACACTGCCAGGGAGGGGGCAGCCACAGCTTCTCTGGGCAACCTGGGCCAGTGCCTCATCACCCTCAGAGTGAAGAATTTCTTTCTTATATCCAATTTAATTCTACCCTCTTTCAGTCTAAACCCTTCATTTTCTCATCTTTCCATCACTCACTCCTCATCAGAAATATCCCATTAGAAGACTTCACTTCATTTATTTGTATATTTCTTGTAGGAAAAAACCTCTAGTAGAGGTAGTAGAGATACCTTTGTAGTAGACAGGTAATGCTCTTGCAATTGTCTTGGAAAAAAACCAAACCTATTTACTTAAATTGACTGATAAAACCTATTACAAGTACTCAAGGTAAGAAACTTCTCAGTGTAGAAGTACCACAATTCACCATTTTGCACATATAACGTAGAAGCACATACTTATCCTTCCCGTAAGACACTTAACACAGACTGATATCTTAATTCACACAAGTTTGACTTCAGATGCTAAAAGAATAAAGCTGGAGAAACTGCATTGAAGTTGTACCTGCATCTTCGCAATACCACTAGTCATGAGACCACTTATTTCAGGTGCTTGCATGAAAGTGTACAGAGATCAGGTATGAACTCTGTAACTGACTCAGCCTCTGGGAATAGAGAAGCCGCTACTGCTAGGTACCAGCATTTCTTGCTTTAATCTCCATTCCCTTCTCATCCAGCGCCTGGACCAAGTTCCAAAATTGCCCTCATTCAGTTGAAGTAGGATTGCCAAGGAATAGAGTGGACAGGGCAGAAAGGCAATGCAGTTTGCTCTATGCTTTACATGGTCTTGCCACAGCCTCATACTCCTGCAGCTTTGGGCCATGGCACTGAAAGCCTTGGGAAAACTGACCTCTACTAAAGACCGAGTATTTCTCTGGGAATGGGAAATAAATCCTTGACACAAGTACTGGATTCTTCTTGCCAATCTAAAAAGACTAGGCATCTTGGAGCTTTTTCAAAGCAACTAAAATTTACTCCTCCTATTTCTCTGGAGCATTTTTGGCTTCCTCAACTAGAGGAAGTAGCAATCAGCAAGAGCTGAGCTGAAATCAGTAAATTCAAAGATACAAACAACCATAAATTTTAAAGATTCAGCCTCAAAAGCAATCCTCAGTAAATCCTTATGCAAAGCGTTGAAAATGATGACTGTTGAATAGAAGTACGTGGGGGACAATCTTAACTCCTTAGCAACAAAAGGATGAGAGGAGTTTTGAGCGGCTGATAAGTTCAGGCCAGATACTGTGACGTGTGCCAGCATAGCTGAGTCTGATACTCCTTCTTGCCTTCACACTACAAATGCATGTAACGAAAAGCAGCACCCTTGACAGACTGTCAGCAGGAGGGAAAGCAGCTCAGCTGATTTGCTGTGCCTACCTGGAGCTTAAGTAGCTGTTTGATTGTTTCATCTAGAGACTTGTTTGCAGCTTCTATCTGACCTTCCACCTCTTTCATATCCATCTCCATTTTCTTCTTGGCTGCCACAGCAAGAGCCCTCTGTTTGCACTCATCTTCCAGTTCTGCCTCCAGCTCTCGCACCTGTGAAATCAAGGGATTTAACAGGCTCAAGCTCCAGGAACAGAGCAAACACAAAATCCTAACAAAATGGCTGATGAATCCGAAAGGCCTTTGCAGATCAGAATTAGCATTACTCGATTCGAAGAGCCTACAGAACTCAAGCTACATGGGAAGACACTGCAGACGGCAAAAAAAATCCACAAACTGGAAGCAGAGATCTCTGAACTGACAAAAGGAAAATAAGGAAAAGAGCTCAGCATCTGAAGCATTTCCATTTCATCTGTTCAGCTACTTCATGATCAGCTTCTGGCCCAGTACATCTGTCTACATTTAGGTATGACTTGGGGGCAGACGTTGCTAATTCTGATCGAACCACTAAGAGGAAAATACGACATAGAATCACCACACATTCTCAAGAAAAAAAAAAAGAAATAATTCTCTTTGAAACAGATGTGCTACTAGAATGTATACACCAACAACTTTTCTTTTTTTCAAAAGAAAACAGAGAAGCAAAGTATCTAAGAAAGCAACTACCAAGAACTAAGATGAACTCATACAACAACAAAAGTGAGCCAGAAGTGCCACAGGTTACCAACATGAAGGAATATGTTTCTTTTGAATCAAGCCTCCCTCCTCATGCCAGGTCAGGAGCTCTTGTCCAGTGCAAGACAATAGCAATTCAGCATTGCAGGGAACTTCAAAAGCCTTCCAGGTCAATGCTTTTATTTATTTCTAGGAGATCTCTATACAGGTGATTCTCAGTAAGTTTTTGTTTTCTTGTGATAAATCTTGAAATATTAGGTGCTTTTTCCTTAAAGCTTTAGAAATGTTAATTTAGATCTATCTTCTCCTACAAGCATGAAATTTTAAAGGCATTTCTTTAGAATTCTAGTATCATCAAGCAGATCTGAAGAGACTCAAGTCTGGCAAATCTGGAATCTTTGCTACGTTTTTCATTTAAGAAACTGTTCACTTAATTACAGTCTTTCAGTCTATGCCGGCATCCATGGATTTGTTGCTGTACACCAAACAGGACGGGCTTGAAGGACACCCATGCAGCAACAGCCAAATCTACTTGCATATTGAGTGCTTTTGAGGCAAGATACAGTTGAACTGGAGGACCATCACTGGCAGACTAACATGAAGAGTGGCTAATCCACAACAAGACCTACTGTATTGTTGGTAAAGATCCGTGCTTGGGACTTCTATAGGATGGGATCTTTAAGCACAGAGTTTTATTTTCCTGGTAGCAAGTTCTCAAAGCCATAGAGCTTTGTCAAAAGATCATCACGCCCTTCCCACTATGAAGCACAGTATGATACACACTTCTTCAACCAGCATGCTCTTTTTCTCTTCATTCTGTTCATCTCTGGCTTGCAGATCTCTCTCAAACTGGGCTTTCATAGCTTGCATGTTCACCTCCAAACGAAGTTTAGCATCTTCTGTGGCCTGCAGTTCATCTTCCAGTTCCTCAAGCTGAGTCCTCATCTCTTCAACCTGTTGCTCTAAAGTTCTTTTTGTTTTCTCCAGTTCATGGACCTAAGCCACAAACATTAATCAGACCCTCTCAAAATCAGCAGTTAACAGCAAAAGTAGACATTATATGAACTCAGTACACTACACTTTGTGATGCTCCAAACTGGACAATCAGAACAGGGAGAGCAGCATCTCTAAGATACAGATTAGAGAACCAAACAAACATCCGTGCAGATGAATGGAGAGATGAGCTGTGCAATATTCACAGAGAAAAAGTAGTAGTAGTAAGACAAGCTCTTAAATCCAGCACAAGTGCCATTAGGCATTTGGCCAGCAACTGCTGCTCTCCGAGTCTTCACATCTTTTGAACAGGCCTCATCTTAATAGAGACCACCCTCTTGTTCTGAGCATTAATTCCTCCAGAATTTTGGGTTACAAATCAGCCTCAAAACGTTCCATATTTGCGTCAAAAACACTTCTCCAACCAGGGAATTTTCCTGTGTTGTTCCCTGTGCAGTTCATAACAAAATAGGGTGTGGAAAGTTACTTACATTTTTGCCCACAGCATCTTTCGAGCTCATTAAGTCTTCCATATCTGCCCGCAACTGTTTGTTCTGTCTTTCAAACTCTTCCTTAGCTTCCAGGGCTTCTTCCAAAGCCCGAGCCAGAGACAGTGCTTTGGTTTCCTTCTCCCTTGCCTCTGCTTCAGCACGATCTCTTTCCTCTGCATATCTGGCAGAAATGTTCTTTTCTTCTGCCAGCATCTGAATATCAGAAATAATTAATCCATCTCATCAGTTCTATAATCAGGTCCTTCCTGCCTCAGAGGTGTTTCAGTCACTGAAGTGGTTAATGCTCTAAGTTTAACTGGCATTCAGAAGCTGTCTAGTCTCTCAGTCTTGATCCAAAGGCTAGTAAGAAAACAGCTACAGCTACTCTGGAATGAGGTGAGGAAAGCAAGCTACTAATAAAGATGGAATAATTTTCCTATTATTTCCATCGTTCAGTCTTCACACCTTTTCTTAGTCTATCCTGAGGGATTACAGTAATAGTCTGAAGTTTTTGTTCCAATAGAATTTCTTTTTTTTGTATATAAAGAGCTTATTACTTGATCTAACAAGACTCCAAGATGGCATTTAGCTCACTGAAATTAGAAGCAACAAGTTACTCCTAACAAAGGCCAAGCTGCTCCCAAAAGATTTAGCAACCAACACAAACAAGATGCCATTCAAAAATCATAGAAATCAGCAAGATGACAGGAAACTAGACTACCTGATCAAACTTCCCGTAACTGCCACATGACTACTATGAATTTACTTCTCCCCGTCCCCTGAAAAGGCCAGTAACATTCAAGCCCTAAGCAGGAGGAGAAAACCGTTCTGTCACATGCTCTAATTCATGAAGTATAACGTGGGCACTAAATTAAGCAAACTTTTTAGGTTCCTACAGAGTACGTAGCATGACTGAAAGCAAAGTATAGAAAATGAATTTTTAGCACAAAACTCTAACAGCGCTGAATCTTGTATTGTGAAATTGTATTGAGTGGTAGAAACACCCAGACATTCACCAAGAAGGACACAATCTAATGCACTGCAAGTGCAAGACTGACTAGTTTGAAGTCTGTGAAAGAATGACGTGGAGAAGCTCTAGTAAGTTGTAGGTAAAAGTCTCAAACATTAAGTGCAGTGTAAGCTGACTGATTGCTTCAACCTTTGCAGCTAACAGGGCAAAAAAAGGCCGTCTCTCACACAAGGCAATTCTGTTGCCTTCAAACCTCAAACGTTTAACCTTGTGGCAGACAACGGAGATAATCGGAGATAAGTGACAGCGATATGTAGCACGACTTGGAGCTCTTACATGAATTGCCAACAATGAGGGAACAGATGCCCGTAAAAGAAAGGGACGAGGACCTCAGACAGCAGAGAGATAAACCTCCACAGACTTAAATGGTCCACTGAGGTACTGGAGAGATTGTTAGGTTTTTATATACTTCCAGTGACCAGTTTTAGTACTGACAACTGTGCACCACAGCTTCCAGAGACTCTCAAACCACCTTGCAAATTTTAGTGAGGCTTGAAATCTGGTTAAGCAGTAGTAAGGCTTCCCTGCTACCCAGGCAGGGAAAGGAAGTCCAGACTACTAGAAAGATTCCTACAAAGCTATAAGAAGCTCACTAATGACCTGGGGCAGTGAGGAAGAGAAACATCTCCAGGCTCCCACTTTTCTGTTCAACTCACTGGATGGCTTTTTACTCTTTTCTTTTTTAAAAAAAAAACAAACACACTCTGGCCTTCCCCTTTTCTCTAGAAAGAAAAACAGAATTCTTGGATTTCAATCTCACCTCTTGGAGCTGGAGTATTTCTGCTTCAAGACCTTTGAGCTTCTTTTCACTTTCTTTGGACTGTGCAAAGATCTCATCTCTGGATGCACGGTCTTCTTCTAGCTCCCGCTGGTAGTCTTCCATTTGAGCCTGCAGTTGGAGAGCAGAGGAAAGAATAAGCCATAATACAGCAGGACAACCACAAGATTTGTTAGTAGCTCTGAAGCTTTTTTGCCCTTAGGAGGCAAGACCTTCCTCCTAAAGTGGCTTCATTCCACTTAAATATCTTTATTTTCAGTTCTTATTTTCATAGAATTATAGAATGGTTTGGGTTGGACAGGACCTTTAAAGATCAGAGTTCTATCCCTCTGCCACGGGCAGAGACACCTTCCAGGCTGCTCAAAGCCCCATCCAACCTGGCCTTGAACACTGCCAGGGAGGGGGCAGCCACAGCTTCTCTGGGCAACCTGGGCCAGTGCCTCATCACCCTCAGAGTGAAGAATTTCTTTCTTATATCCAATTTAATTCTACCCTCTTTCAGTCTAAACCCTTCATTTTCTCATCTTTCCATCACTCACTCCTCATCAGAAATATCCCATTAGAAGACTTCACTTCATTTATTTGTATATTTCTTGCAGGAAAAAACCTCTAGTAGAGGTAGTAGAGATACCTTTGTAGTAGACAGGTAATGCTCTTGCAATTGTCTTGGAAAAAAAACAAACCGATTTACTTAAATTGACTGATAAAACCTATTACAAGTACTCAAGGTAAGAAACTTCTCAGTGTAGAAGTACCACAATTCACCATTTTGCACATATAACGTAGAAGCACATACTTATCCTTCCCGTAAGACACTTAACACAGACTGATATCTTAATTCACACAAGTTTGACTTCAGATGCTAAAAGAATAAAGCTGGAGAAACTGCATTGAAGTTGTACCTGCATCTTCGCAATACCACTAGTCATGAGACCACTTATTTCAGGTGCTTGCATGAAAGTGTACAGAGACCAGGTATGAACTCTGTAACTGACTCAGCCTCTGGGAATAGAGAAGCCGCTACTGCTAGGTACCAGCATTTCTTGCTTTAATCTCCATTCCCTTCTCATCCAGCGCCTGGATCAAGTTCCAAAATTGCCCTCATTCAGTTGAAGTAGGATTGCCAAGGAATAGAGTGGACAGGGCAGAAAGGCAATGCAGTTTGCTCTATGCTTTACATGGTCTTGCCACAGCCTCATACTCCTGCAGCTTTGGGCCATGGCACTGAAAGCCTTGGGAAAACTGACCTCTACTAAAGACGGAGTATTTCTCTGGGAATGGGAAATAAATCCTTGACACAAGTACTGGATCCTTCTTGCCAATCTAAAAAGACTAGGCATCTTGAAGCTTTTTCAAAGCAACTAAAATTTACTCCTCCTATTTCTCTGGAGCATTTTTGGCTTCCTCAACTAGAGGAAGTAGCAATCAGCAAGAGCTGAGCTGAAATCAGTAAATTCAAAGATACAAACAACCATAAATTTTAAAGATTCAGCCTCAAAAGCAATCCTCACTAAATCCTTATGCAAAGCGTTGAAAATGATGACTATTGAATAGAAGTACGTGGGGGACAATCTTAACTCCTTAGCAACAAAAGGATGAGAGGAGTTTTGAGCGGCTGATAAGTTCAGGCCAGATACTGTGACGTGTGCCAGCATAGCTGAGTCTGATACTCCTTCTTGCCTTCACACTACAAATGCATGTAACGAAAAGCAGCACCCTTGACAGACTGTCAGCAGGAGGGAAAGCAGCTCAGCTGATTTGCTGTGCCTACCTGGAGCTTAAGTAGCTGTTTGATTGTTTCATCTAGAACCTTGTTTGCAGCTTCTATCTGACCTTCCACCTCTTTCTTATCCATCTCCATTTTCTTCTTGGCTGCCACAGCAAGAGCCCTCTGTTTGCACTCATCTTCCAGTTCTGCCTCCAGCTCTCGCACCTGTGAAATCAAGGGATTTAACAGGCTCAAGCTCCAGGAACAGAGCAAACACAAAATCCTAACAAAATGGCTGATGAATCCGAAAGGCCTTTGCAGATCAGAATTAGCATTACTCGATTCGAAGAGCCTACAGAACTCAAGCTACATGGGAAGACACTGCAGACGGCAAAAAAAATCCACAAACTGGAAGCAGAGATCTCTGAACTGACAAAAGGAAAATAAGGAAAAGAGCTCAGCATCTGAAGCATTTCCATTTCATCTGTTCAGCTACTTCATGATCAGCTTCTGGCCCAGTACATCTGTCTACATTTAGGTATGACTTGGGGGCAGACGTTGCTAATTCTGATCGAACCACTAAGAGGAAAATACGACATAGAATCACCACACATTCTCAAGAAAAAAAAAAAGAAATAATTCTCTTTGAAACAGATGTGCTACTAGAATGTATACACCAACAACTTTTCTTTTTTTCAAAAGAAAACAGAGAAGCAAAGTATCTAAGAAAGCAACTACCAAGAACTAAGATGAACTCATACAACAACAAAAGTGAGCCAGAAGTGCCACAGGTTACCAACATGAAGGAATATGTTTCTTTTGAATCAAGCCTCCCTCCTCATGCCAGGTCAGGAGCTCTTGTCCAGTGCAAGACAATAGCAATTCAGCATTGCAGGGAACTTCAAAAGCCTTCCAGGTCAATGCTTTTATTTATTTCTAGGAGATCTCTATACAGGTGATTCTCAGTAAGTTTTTGTTTTCTTGTGATAAATCTTGAAATATTAGGTGCTTTTTCCTTAAAGCTTTAGAAATGTTAATTTAGATCTATCTTCTCCTACAAGCATGAAATTTTAAAGGCATTTCTTTAGAATTCTAGTATCATCAAGCAGATCTGAAGAGACTCAAGTCTGGCAAATCTGGAATCTTTGCTACGTTTTTCATTTAAGAAACTGTTCACTTAATTACAGTCTTTCAGTCTATGCCGGCATCCATGGATTTGTTGCTGTACACCAAACAGGACGGGCTTGAAGGACACCCATGCAGCAACAGCCAAATCTACTTGCATATTGAGTGCTTTTGAGGCAAGATACAGTTGAACTGGAGGACCATCACTGGCAGACTAACATGAAGAGTGGCTAATCCACAACAAGACCTACTGTATTGTTGGTAAAGATCCGTGCTTGGGACTTCTATAGGATGGGATCTTTAAGCACAGAGTTTTATTTTCCTGGTAGCAAGTTCTCAAAGCCATAGAGCTTTGTCAAAAGATCATCACGCCCTTCCCACTATGAAGCACAGTAAGATACACACTTGTTCAACCAGCATCCTCTTTTTCTCTTCATTCTGTTCATCTCTGGCTTGCAGATCTCTCTCAAACTGGGCTTTCATAGCTTGCATGTTCACCTCCAAATGAAGTTTAGCATCTTCTGTGGCCTGCAGTTCATCTTCCAGTTCCTCAAGCTGAGTCCTCATCTCTTCAACCTGTTGCTCTAAAGTTCTTTTTGATTTCTCCAGTTCATGGACCTAAGCCACAAACATTAATCAGACCCTCTCAAAATCAGCAGTTAACAGCAAAAGTAGACATTATATGAACTCAGTACACTACACTTTGTGATGCTCCAAACTGGACAATCAGAACAGGGAGAGCAGCATCTCTAAGATGCAGATTAGAGAACCAAACAAACATCCGTGCAGATGAATGGAGAGATGAGCTGTGCAATATTCACAGAGAAAAAGTAGTAGTAGTAAGACAAGCTCTTAAATCCAGCACAAGTGCCATTAGGCATTTGGCCAGCAACTGCTGCTCTCCGAGTCTTCACATCTTTTGAACAGGCCTCATCTTAATAGAGACCACCCTCTTGTTCTGAGCATTAATTCCTCCAGAATTTTGCGTTACAAATCAGCCTCAAAACGTTCCATATTTGTGTCAAAAACACTTCTCCAACCAGGGAATTTTCCTGTGTTGTTCCCTGTGCAGTTCATAACAAAATAGGGTGTGGAAAGTTACTTACATTTTTGCCCACAGCATCTTTCGAGCTCATTAAGTCTTCCATATCTGCCCGCAACTGTTTGTTCTGTCTTTCAAACTCTTCCCTAGCTTCCAGGGCTTCTTCCAAAGCCCGAGCCAGAGACAGTGCTTTGGTTTCCTTCTCCCTTGCCTCTGCTTCAGCACGATCTCTTTCCTCTGCATATCTGGCAGAAATGTTCTTTTCTTCTGCCAGCATCTGAATATCAGAAATAATTAATCCATCTCATCAGTTCTATAATCAGGTCCTTCCTGCCTCAGAGGTGTTTCAGTCACTGAAGTGGTTAATGCTCTAAGTTTAACTGGCATTCAGAAGCTGTCTAGTCTCTCAGTCTTGATCCAAAGGCTAGTAAGAAAACAGCTACAGCTACTCTGGAATGAGGTGAGGAAAGCAAGCTACTAATAAAGATGAAATAATTTTCCTATTATTTCCATCGTTCAGTCTTCACACCCTTTCTTAGTCTATCCTGAGGGATTACAGTAATAGTCTGAAGTTTTTGTTCCAATAGAATTTCTTTTTTTTGTATATAAAGAGCTTATTACTTGATCTAACAAGACTCCAAGATGGCATTTAGCTCACTGAAATTAGAAGCAACAAGTTACTCCTAACAAAGGCCAAGCTGCTCCCAAAAGATTTATCAACCAACACAAACAAGATGCCATTCAAAAATCATAGAAATCAGCAAGATGACAGGAAACTAGACTACCTGATCAAACTTCCCGTAACTGCCACATGACTACTATGAATTTACTTCTCCCCGTCCCCTGAAAAGGCCAGTAACATTCAAGCCCTAAGCAGGAGGAGAAAACCGTTCTGTCACATGCTCTAATTCATGAAGTATAACGTGGGCACTAAATTAAGCAAACTTTTTAGGTTCCTACAGAGTACGTAGCATGACTGAAAGCAAAGTATAGAAAATGAATTTTTAGCACAAAACTCTAACAGCGCTGAATCTTGTATTGTGAAATTGTATTGAGTGGTAGAAACACCCAGACATTCACCAAGAAGGACACAATCTAATGCACTGCAAGTGCAAGACTGACTAGTTTGAAGTCTGTGAAAGGATGACGTGGAGAAGCTCTAGTAAGTTGTAGGTAAAAGTCTCAAACATTAAGTGCAGTGTAAGCTGACTGATTGCTTCAACCTTTGCAGCTAACAGGGCAAAAAAAGGCCGTCTCTCACACAAGGCAATTCTGTTGCCTTCAAACCTCAAACGTTTAACCTTGTGGCAGACAACGGAGATAATCGGAGATAAGTGACAGCGATATGTAGCACGACTTGGAGCTCTTACATGAATTGCCAACAATGAGGGAACAGATGCCCGTAAAAGAAAGGGACGAGGACCTCAGACAGCAGAGAGATAAACCTCCACAGACTTAAATGGTCCACTGAGGTACTGGAGAGATTGTTAGGTTTTTATATACTTCCAGTGACCAGTTTTAGTACTGACAACTGTGCACCACAGCTTCCAGAGACTCTCAAACCACCTTGCAAATTTTAGTGAGGCTTGAAATCTGGTTAAGCAGTAGTAAGGCTTCCCTGCTACCCAGGCAGGGAAAGGAAGTCCAGACTACTAGAAAGATTCCTACAAAGCTATAAGAAGCTCACTAATGACCTGGGGCAGTGAGGAAGAGAAACATCTCCAGGCTCCCACTTTTCTGTTCAACTCACTGGATGGCTTTTTACTCTTTTTTTTTTTTAAAAAAAAACAAACACACTCTGGCCTTCCCCTTTTCTCTAGAAAGAAAAACAGAATTCTTGGATTTCAATCTCACCTCTTGGAGCTGGAGTATTTCTGCTTCAAGACCTTTGAGCTTCTTTTCACTTTCTTTGGACTGTGCAAAGATCTCATCTCTGGATGCACGGGCTTCTTCTAGCTCCCGCTGGTAGTCTTTCATTTGAGCCTGCAGTTGGAGAGCAGAGGAAAGAATAAGCCATGATACAGCAGGACAACCACAAGATTTATTAGTAGCTCTGAAGCTTTTTTGCCCTTAGGAGGCAAGACCTTCCTCCTAAAGTGGCTTCATTCCACTTAAATATCTTTATTTTCAGTTCTTATTTTCATAGAATTATAGAATGGTTTGGGTTGGACAGGACCTTTAAAGATCAGAGTTCTATCCCTCTGCCACGGGCAGAGACACCTTCCAGGCTGCTCAAAGCCCCATCCAACCTGGCCTTGAACACTGCCAGGGAGGGGGCAGCCACAGCTTCTCTGGGCAACCTGGGCCAGTGCCTCATCACCCTCAGAGTGAAGAATTTCTTTCTTATATCCAATTTAATTCTACCCTCTTTCAGTCTAAACCCTTCATTTTCTCATCTTTCCATCACTCACTCCTCATCAGAAATATCCCATTAGAAGACTTCACTTCATTTATTTGTATATTTCTTGTAGGAAAAAACCTCTAGTAGAGGTAGTAGAGATACCTTTGTAGTAGACAGGTAATGCTCTTGCAATTGTCTTGGAAAAAAACCAAACCTATTTACTTAAATTGACTGATAAAACCTATTACAAGTACTCAAGGTAAGAAACTTCTCAGTGTAGAAGTACCACAATTCACCATTTTGCACATATAACGTAGAAGCACATACTTATCCTTCCCGTAAGACACTTAACACAGACTGATATCTTAATTCACACAAGTTTGACTTCAGATGCTAAAAGAATAAAGCTGGAGAAACTGCATTGAAGTTGTACCTGCATCTTCGCAATACCACTAGTCATGAGACCACTTATTTCAGGTGCTTGCATGAAAGTGTACAGAGACCAGGTATGAACTCTGTAACTGACTCAGCCTCTGGGAATAGAGAAGCCGCTACTGCTAGGTACCAGCATTTCTTGCTTTAATCTCCATTCCCTTCTCATCCAGCGCCTGGACCAAGTTCCAAAATTGCCCTCATTCAGTTGAAGTAGGATTGCCAAGGAATAGAGTGGACAGGGCAGAAAGGCAATGCAGTTTGCTCTATGCTTTACATGGTCTTGCCACAGCCTCATACTCCTGCAGCTTTGGGCCATGGCACTGAAAGCCTTGGGAAAACTGACCTCTACTAAAGACGGAGTATTTCTCTGGGAATGGGAAATAAATCCTTGACACAAGTACTGGATTCTTCTTGCCAATCTAAAAAGACTAGGCATCTTGGAGCTTTTTCAAAGCAACTAAAATTTACTCCTCCTATTTCTCTGGAGCATTTTTGGCTTCCTCAACTAGAGGAAGTAGCAATCAGCAAGAGCTGAGCTGAAATCAGTAAATTCAAAGATACAAACAACCATAAATTTTAAAGATTCAGCCTCAAAAGCAATCCTCACTAAATCCTTATGCAAAGCGTTGAAAATGATGACTGTTGAATAGAAGTACGTGGGGGACAATCTTAACTCCTTAGCAACAAAAGGATGAGAGGAGTTTTGAGCGGCTGATAAGTTCAGGCCAGATACTGTGACGTGTGCCAGCATAGCTGAGTCTGATACTCCTTCTTGCCTTCACACTACAAATGCATGTAACGAAAAGCAGCACCCTTGACAGACTGTCAGCAGGAGGGAAAGCAGCTCAGCTGATTTGCTGTGCCTACCTGGAGCTTAAGTAGCTGTTTGATTGTTTCATCTAGAGACTTGTTTGCAGCTTCTATCTGACCTTCCACCTCTTTCATATCCATCTCCATTTTCTTCTTGGCTGCCACAGCAAGAGCCCTCTGTTTGCACTCATCTTCCAGTTCTGCCTCCAGCTCTCGCACCTGTGAAATCAAGGGATTTAACAGGCTCAAGCTCCAGGAACAGAGCAAACACAAAATCCTAACAAAATGGCTGATGAATCCGAAAGGCCTTTGCAGATCAGAATTAGCATTACTCGATTCGAAGAGCCTACAGAACTCAAGCTACATGGGAAGACACTGCAGACGGCAAAAAAAATCCACAAACTGGAAGCAGAGATCTCTGAACTGACAAAAGGAAAATAAGGAAAAGAGCTCAGCATCTGAAGCATTTCCATTTCATCTGTTCAGCTACTTCATGATCAGCTTCTGGCCCAGTACATCTGTCTACATTTAGGTATGACTTGGGGGCAGACGTTGCTAATTCTGATCGAACCACTAAGAGGAAAATACGACATAGAATCACCACACATTCTCAAGAAAAAAAAAAAAGAAATAATTCTCTTTGAAACAGATGTGCTACTAGAATGTATACACCAACAACTTTTCTTTTTTTCAAAAGAAAACAGAGAAGCAAAGTATCTAAGAAAGCAACTACCAAGAACTAAGATGAACTCATACAACAACAAAAGTGAGCCAGAAGTGCCACAGGTTACCAACATGAAGGAATATGTTTCTTTTGAATCAAGCCTCCCTCCTCATGCCAGGTCAGGAGCTCTTGTCCAGTGCAAGACAATAGCAATTCAGCATTGCAGGGAACTTCAAAAGCCTTCCAGGTCAATGCTTTTATTTATTTCTAGGAGATCTCTATACAGGTGATTCTCAGTAAGTTTTTGTTTTCTTGTGATAAATCTTGAAATATTAGGTGCTTTTTCCTTAAAGCTTTAGAAATGTTAATTTAGATCTATCTTCTCCTACAAGCATGAAATTTTAAAGGCATTTCTTTAGAATTCTAGTATCATAAAGCAGATCTGAAGAGACTCAAGTCTGGCAAATCTGGAATCTTTGCTACGTTTTTCATTTAAGAAACTGTTCACTTAATTACAGTCTTTCAGTCTATGCCGGCATCCATGGATTTGTTGCTGTACACCAAACAGGACAGGCTTGAAGGACACCCATGCAGCAACAGCCAAATCTACTTGCATATTGAGTGCTTTTGAGGCAAGATACAGTTGAATTGGAGGACCATCACTGGCAGACTAACATGAAGAGTGGCTAATCCACAACAAGACCTACTGTATTGTTGGTAAAGATCCGTGCTTGGGACTTCTATAGGATGGGATCTTTAAGCACAGAGTTTTATTTTCCTGGTAGCAAGTTCTCAAAGCCATAGAGCTTTGTCAAAAGATCATCACGCCCTTCCCACTATGAAGCACAGTAAGATACACACTTCTTCAACCAGCATGCTCTTTTTCTCTTCATTCTGTTCATCTCTGGCTTGCAGATCTCTCTCAAACTGGGCTTTCATAGCTTGCATGTTCACCTCCAAACGAAGTTTAGCATCTTCTGTGGCCTGCAGTTCATCTTCCAGTTCCTCAAGCTGAGTCCTCATCTCTTCAACCTGTTGCTCTAAAGTTCTTTTTGATTTCTCCAGTTCATGGACCTAAGCCACAAACATTAATCAGACCCTCTCAAAATCAGCAGTTAACAGCAAAAGTAGACATTATATGAACTCAGTACACTACACTTTGTGATGCTCCAAACTGGACAATCAGAACAGGGAGAGCAGCATCTCTAAGATACAGATTAGAGAACCAAACAAACATCCGTGCAGAAGAATGGAGAGATGAGCTGTGCAATATTCACAGAGAAAAAGTAGTAGTAGTAAGACAAGCTCTTAAATCCAGCACAAGTGCCATTAGGCATTTGGCCAGCAACTGCTGCTCTCCGAGTCTTCACATCTTTTGAACAGGCCTCATCTTAATAGAGACCACCCTCTTGTTCTGAGCATTAATTCCTCCAGAATTTTGGGTTACAAATCAGCCTCAAAACGTTCCATATTTGTGTCAAAAACACTTCTCCAACCAGGGAATTTTCCTGTGTTGTTCCCTGTGCAGTTCATAACAAAATAGGGTGTGGAAAGTTACTTACATTTTTGCCCACAGCATCTTTCGAGCTCATTAAGTCTTCCATATCTGCCCGCAACTGTTTGTTCTGTCTTTCAAACTCTTCCTTAGCTTCCAGGGCTTCTTCCAAAGCCCGAGCCAGAGACAGTGCTTTGGTTTCCTTCTCCCTTGCCTCTGCTTCAGCACGATCTCTTTCCTCTGCATATCTGGCAGAAATGTTCTTTTCTTCTGCCAGCATCTGAATATCAGAAATAATTAATCCATCTCATCAGTTCTATAATCAGGTCCTTCCTGCCTCAGAGGTGTTTCAGTCACTGAAGTGGTTAATGCTCTAAGTTTAACTGGCATTCAGAAGCTGTCTAGTCTCTCAGTCTTGATCCAAAGGCTAGTAAGAAAACAGCTACAGCTACTCTGGAATGAGGTGAGGAAAGCAAGCTACTAATAAAGATGAAATAATTTTCCTATTATTTCCATCGTTCAGTCTTCACACCCTTTCTTAGTCTATCCTGAGGGATTACAGTAATAGTCTGAAGTTTTTGTTCCAATAGAATTTCTTTTTTTTGTATATAAAGAGCTTATTACTTGATCTAACAAGACTCCAAGATGGCATTTAGCTCACTGAAATTAGAAGCAACAAGTTACTCCTAACAAAGGCCAAGCTGCTCCCAAAAGATTTATCAACCAACACAAACAAGATGCCATTCAAAAATCATAGAAATCAGCAAGATGGCAGGAAACTAGACTACCTGATCAAACTTCCCGTAACTGCCACATGACTACTATGAATTTACTTCTCCCCGTCCCCTGAAAAGGCCAGTAACATTCAAGCCCTAAGCAGGAGGAGAAAACCGTTCTGTCACATGCTCTAATTCATGAAGTATAACGTGGGCACTAAATTAAGCAAACTTTTTAGGTTCCTACAGAGTACGTAGCATGACTGAAAGCAAAGTATAGAAAATGAATTTTTAGCACAAAACTCTAACAGCGCTGAATCTTGTATTGTGAAATTGTATTGAGTGGTAGAAACACCCAGACATTCACCAAGAAGGACACAATCTAATGCACTGCAAGTGCAAGACTGACTAGTTTGAAGTCTGTGAAAGAATGACGTGGAGAAGCTCTAGTAAGTTGTAGGTAAAAGTCTCAAACATTAAGTGCAGTGTAAGCTGACTGATTGCTTCAACCTTTGCAGCTAACAGGGCAAAAAAAGGCCGTCTCTCACACAAGGCAATTCTGTTGCCTTCAAACCTCAAACGTTTAACCTTGTGGCAGACAACGGAGATAATCGGAGATAAGTGACAGCGATATGTAGCACGACTTGGAGCTCTTACATGAATTGCCAACAATGAGGGAACAGATGCCCGTAAAAGAAAGGGACGAGGACCTCAGACAGCAGAGAGATAAACCTCCACAGACTTAAATGGTCCACTGAGGTACTGGAGAGATTGTTAGGTTTTTATATACTTCCAGTGACCAGTTTTAGTACTGACAACTGTGCACCACAGCTTCCAGAGACTCTCAAACCACCTTGCAAATTTTAGTGAGGCTTGAAATCTGGTTAAGCAGTAGTAAGGCTTCCCTGCTACCCAGGCAGGGAAAGGAAGTCCAGACTACTAGAAAGATTCCTACAAAGCTATAAGAAGCTCACTAATGACCTGGGGCAGTGAGGAAGAGAAACATCTCCAGGCTCCCACTTTTCTGTTCAACTCACTGGATGGCTTTTTACTCTTTTTTTTTTTTAAAAAAAAACAAACACACTCTGGCCTTCCCCTTTTCTCTAGAAAGAAAAACAGAATTCTTGGATTTCAATCTCACCTCTTGGAGCTGGAGTATTTCTGCTTCAAGACCTTTGAGCTTCTTTTCACTTTCTTTGGACTGTGCAAAGATCTCATCTCTGGATGCACGGGCTTCTTCTAGCTCCCGCTGGTAGTCTTTCATTTGAGCCTGCAGTTGGAGAGCAGAGGAAAGAATAAGCCATGATACAGCCGGACAACCACAAGATTTATTAGTAGCTCTGAAGCTTTTTTGCCCTTAGGAGGCAAGACCTTCCTCCTAAAGTGGCTTCATTCCACTTAAATATCTTTATTTTCAGTTCTTATTTTCATAGAATTATAGAATGGTTTGGGTTGGACAGGACCTTTAAAGATCAGAGTTCTATCCCTCTGCCACGGGCAGAGACACCTTCCAGGCTGCTCAAAGCCCCATCCAACCTGGCCTTGAACACTGCCAGGGAGGGGGCAGCCACAGCTTCTCTGGGCAACCTGGGCCAGTGCCTCATCACCCTCAGAGTGAAGAATTTCTTTCTTATATCCAATTTAATTCTACCCTCTTTCAGTCTAAACCCTTCATTTTCTCATCTTTCCATCACTCACTCCTCATCAGAAATATCCCATTAGAAGACTTCACTTCATTTATTTGTATATTTCTTGTAGGAAAAAACCTCTAGTAGAGGTAGTAGAGATACCTTTGTAGTAGACAGGTAATGCTCTTGCAATTGTCTTGGAAAAAAACCAAACCTATTTACTTAAATTGACTGATAAAACCTATTACAAGTACTCAAGGTAAGAAACTTCTCAGTGTAGAAGTACCACAATTCACCATTTTGCACATATAACGTAGAAGCACATACTTATCCTTCCCGTAAGACACTTAACACAGACTGATATCTTAATTCACACAAGTTTGACTTCAGATGCTAAAAGAATAAAGCTGGAGAAACTGCATTGAAGTTGTACCTGCATCTTCGCAATACCACTAGTCATGAGACCACTTATTTCAGGTGCTTGCATGAAAGTGTACAGAGACCAGGTATGAACTCTGTAACTGACTCAGCCTCTGGGAATAGAGAAGCCGCTACTGCTAGGTACCAGCATTTCTTGCTTTAATCTCCATTCCCTTCTCATCCAGCGCCTGGACCAAGTTCCAAAATTGCCCTCATTCAGTTGAAGTAGGATTGCCAAGGAATAGAGTGGACAGGGCAGAAAGGCAATGCAGTTTGCTCTATGCTTTACATGGTCTTGCCACAGCCTCATACTCCTGCAGCTTTGGGCCATGGCACTGAAAGCCTTGGGAAAACTGACCTCTACTAAAGACGGAGTATTTCTCTGGGAATGGGAAATAAATCCTTGACACAAGTACTGGATTCTTCTTGCCAATCTAAAAAGACTAGGCATCTTGGAGCTTTTTCAAAGCAACTAAAATTTACTCCTCCTATTTCTCTGGAGCATTTTTGGCTTCCTCAACTAGAGGAAGTAGCAATCAGCAAGAGCTGAGCTGAAATCAGTAAATTCAAAGATACAAACAACCATAAATTTTAAAGATTCAGCCTCAAAAGCAATCCTCAGTAAATCCTTATGCAAAGCGTTGAAAATGATGACTGTTGAATAGAAGTACGTGGGGGACAATCTTAACTCCTTAGCAACAAAAGGATGAGAGGAGTTTTGAGCGGCTGATAAGTTCAGGCCAGATACTGTGACGTGTGCCAGCATAGCTGAGTCTGATACTCCTTCTTGCCTTCACACTACAAATGCATGTAACGAAAAGCAGCACCCTTGACAGACTGTCAGCAGGAGGGAAAGCAGCTCAGCTGATTTGCTGTGCCTACCTGGAGCTTAAGTAGCTGTTTGATTGTTTCATCTAGAGACTTGTTTGCAGCTTCTATCTGACCTTCCACCTCTTTCATATCCATCTCCATTTTCTTCTTGGCTGCCACAGCAAGAGCCCTCTGTTTGCACTCATCTTCCAGTTCTGCCTCCAGCTCTCGCACCTGTGAAATCAAGGGATTTAACAGGCTCAAGCTCCAGGAACAGAGCAAACACAAAATCCTAACAAAATGGCTGATGAATCCGAAAGGCCTTTGCAGATCAGAATTAGCATTACTCGATTCGAAGAGCCTACAGAACTCAAGCTACATGGGAAGACACTGCAGACGGCAAAAAAAATCCACAAACTGGAAGCAGAGATCTCTGAACTGACAAAAGGAAAATAAGGAAAAGAGCTCAGCATCTGAAGCATTTCCATTTCATCTGTTCAGCTACTTCATGATCAGCTTCTGGCCCAGTACATCTGTCTACATTTAGGTATGACTTGGGGGCAGACGTTGCTAATTCTGATCGAACCACTAAGAGGAAAATACGACATAGAATCACCACACATTCTCAAGAAAAAAAAAAAAGAAATAATTCTCTTTGAAACAGATGTGCTACTAGAATGTATACACCAACAACTTTTCTTTTTTTCAAAAGAAAACAGAGAAGCAAAGTATCTAAGAAAGCAACTACCAAGAACTAAGATGAACTCATACAACAACAAAAGTGAGCCAGAAGTGCCACAGGTTACCAACATGAAGGAATATGTTTCTTTTGAATCAAGCCTCCCTCCTCATGCCAGGTCAGGAGCTCTTGTCCAGTGCAAGACAATAGCAATTCAGCATTGCAGGGAACTTCAAAAGCCTTCCAGGTCAATGCTTTTATTTATTTCTAGGAGATCTCTATACAGGTGATTCTCAGTAAGTTTTTGTTTTCTTGTGATAAATCTTGAAATATTAGGTGCTTTTTCCTTAAAGCTTTAGAAATGTTAATTTAGATCTATCTTCTCCTACAAGCATGAAATTTTAAAGGCATTTCTTTAGAATTCTAGTATCATAAAGCAGATCTGAAGAGACTCAAGTCTGGCAAATCTGGAATCTTTGCTACGTTTTTCATTTAAGAAACTGTTCACTTAATTACAGTCTTTCAGTCTATGCCGGCATCCATGGATTTGTTGCTGTACACCAAACAGGACAGGCTTGAAGGACACCCATGCAGCAACAGCCAAATCTACTTGCATATTGAGTGCTTTTGAGGCAAGATACAGTTGAATTGGAGGACCATCACTGGCAGACTAACATGAAGAGTGGCTAATCCACAACAAGACCTACTGTATTGTTGGTAAAGATCCGTGCTTGGGACTTCTATAGGATGGGATCTTTAAGCACAGAGTTTTATTTTCCTGGTAGCAAGTTCTCAAAGCCATAGAGCTTTGTCAAAAGATCATCACGCCCTTCCCACTATGAAGCACAGTAAGATACACACTTCTTCAACCAGCATGCTCTTTTTCTCTTCATTCTGTTCATCTCTGGCTTGCAGATCTCTCTCAAACTGGGCTTTCATAGCTTGCATGTTCACCTCCAAACGAAGTTTAGCATCTTCTGTGGCCTGCAGTTCATCTTCCAGTTCCTCAAGCTGAGTCCTCATCTCTTCAACCTGTTGCTCTAAAGTTCTTTTTGATTTCTCCAGTTCATGGACCTAAGCCACAAACATTAATCAGACCCTCTCAAAATCAGCAGTTAACAGCAAAAGTAGACATTATATGAACTCAGTACACTACACTTTGTGATGCTCCAAACTGGACAATCAGAACAGGGAGAGCAGCATCTCTAAGATACAGATTAGAGAACCAAACAAACATCCGTGCAGAAGAATGGAGAGATGAGCTGTGCAATATTCACAGAGAAAAAGTAGTAGTAGTAAGACAAGCTCTTAAATCCAGCACAAGTGCCATTAGGCATTTGGCCAGCAACTGCTGCTCTCCGAGTCTTCACATCTTTTGAACAGGCCTCATCTTAATAGAGACCACCCTCTTGTTCTGAGCATTAATTCCTCCAGAATTTTGGGTTACAAATCAGCCTCAAAACGTTCCATATTTGTGTCAAAAACACTTCTCCAACCAGGGAATTTTCCTGTGTTGTTCCCTGTGCAGTTCATAACAAAATAGGGTGTGGAAAGTTACTTACATTTTTGCCCACAGCATCTTTCGAGCTCATTAAGTCTTCCATATCTGCCCGCAACTGTTTGTTCTGTCTTTCAAACTCTTCCTTAGCTTCCAGGGCTTCTTCCAAAGCCCGAGCCAGAGACAGTGCTTTGGTTTCCTTCTCCCTTGCCTCTGCTTCAGCACGATCTCTTTCCTCTGCATATCTGGCAGAAATGTTCTTTTCTTCTGCCAGCATCTGAATATCAGAAATAATTAATCCATCTCATCAGTTCTATAATCAGGTCCTTCCTGCCTCAGAGGTGTTTCAGTCACTGAAGTGGTTAATGCTCTAAGTTTAACTGGCATTCAGAAGCTGTCTAGTCTCTCAGTCTTGATCCAAAGGCTAGTAAGAAAACAGCTACAGCTACTCTGGAATGAGGTGAGGAAAGCAAGCTACTAATAAAGATGAAATAATTTTCCTATTATTTCCATCGTTCAGTCTTCACACCCTTTCTTAGTCTATCCTGAGGGATTACAGTAATAGTCTGAAGTTTTTGTTCCAATAGAATTTCTTTTTTTTGTATATAAAGAGCTTATTACTTGATCTAACAAGACTCCAAGATGGCATTTAGCTCACTGAAATTAGAAGCAACAAGTTACTCCTAACAAAGGCCAAGCTGCTCCCAAAAGATTTATCAACCAACACAAACAAGATGCCATTCAAAAATCATAGAAATCAGCAAGATGGCAGGAAACTAGACTACCTGATCAAACTTCCCGTAACTGCCACATGACTACTATGAATTTACTTCTCCCCGTCCCCTGAAAAGGCCAGTAACATTCAAGCCCTAAGCAGGAGGAGAAAACCGTTCTGTCACATGCTCTAATTCATGAAGTATAACGTGGGCACTAAATTAAGCAAACTTTTTAGGTTCCTACAGAGTACGTAGCATGACTGAAAGCAAAGTATAGAAAATGAATTTTTAGCACAAAACTCTAACAGCGCTGAATCTTGTATTGTGAAATTGTATTGAGTGGTAGAAACACCCAGACATTCACCAAGAAGGACACAATCTAATGCACTGCAAGTGCAAGACTGACTAGTTTGAAGTCTGTGAAAGAATGACGTGGAGAAGCTCTAGTAAGTTGTAGGTAAAAGTCTCAAACATTAAGTGCAGTGTAAGCTGACTGATTGCTTCAACCTTTGCAGCTAACAGGGCAAAAAAAGGCCGTCTCTCACACAAGGCAATTCTGTTGCCTTCAAACCTCAAACGTTTAACCTTGTGGCAGACAACGGAGATAATCGGAGATAAGTGACAGCGATATGTAGCACGACTTGGAGCTCTTACATGAATTGCCAACAATGAGGGAACAGATGCCCGTAAAAGAAAGGGACGAGGACCTCAGACAGCAGAGAGATAAACCTCCACAGACTTAAATGGTCCACTGAGGTACTGGAGAGATTGTTAGGTTTTTATATACTTCCAGTGACCAGTTTTAGTACTGACAACTGTGCACCACAGCTTCCAGAGACTCTCAAACCACCTTGCAAATTTTAGTGAGGCTTGAAATCTGGTTAAGCAGTAGTAAGGCTTCCCTGCTACCCAGGCAGGGAAAGGAAGTCCAGACTACTAGAAAGATTCCTACAAAGCTATAAGAAGCTCACTAATGACCTGGGGCAGTGAGGAAGAGAAACATCTCCAGGCTCCCACTTTTCTGTTCAACTCACTGGATGGCTTTTTACTCTTTTTTTTTTTTAAAAAAAAACAAACACACTCTGGCCTTCCCCTTTTCTCTAGAAAGAAAAACAGAATTCTTGGATTTCAATCTCACCTCTTGGAGCTGGAGTATTTCTGCTTCAAGACCTTTGAGCTTCTTTTCACTTTCTTTGGACTGTGCAAAGATCTCATCTCTGGATGCACGGGCTTCTTCTAGCTCCCGCTGGTAGTCTTTCATTTGAGCCTGCAGTTGGAGAGCAGAGGAAAGAATAAGCCATGATACAGCCGGACAACCACAAGATTTATTAGTAGCTCTGAAGCTTTTTTGCCCTTAGGAGGCAAGACCTTCCTCCTAAAGTGGCTTCATTCCACTTAAATATCTTTATTTTCAGTTCTTATTTTCATAGAATTATAGAATGGTTTGGGTTGGACAGGACCTTTAAAGATCAGAGTTCTATCCCTCTGCCACGGGCAGAGACACCTTCCAGGCTGCTCAAAGCCCCATCCAACCTGGCCTTGAACACTGCCAGGGAGGGGGCAGCCACAGCTTCTCTGGGCAACCTGGGCCAGTGCCTCATCACCCTCAGAGTGAAGAATTTCTTTCTTATATCCAATTTAATTCTACCCTCTTTCAGTCTAAACCCTTCATTTTCTCATCTTTCCATCACTCACTCCTCATCAGAAATATCCCATTAGAAGACTTCACTTCATTTATTTGTATATTTCTTGTAGGAAAAAACCTCTAGTAGAGGTAGTAGAGATACCTTTGTAGTAGACAGGTAATGCTCTTGCAATTGTCTTGGAAAAAAACCAAACCTATTTACTTAAATTGACTGATAAAACCTATTACAAGTACTCAAGGTAAGAAACTTCTCAGTGTAGAAGTACCACAATTCACCATTTTGCACATATAACGTAGAAGCACATACTTATCCTTCCCGTAAGACACTTAACACAGACTGATATCTTAATTCACACAAGTTTGACTTCAGATGCTAAAAGAATAAAGCTGGAGAAACTGCATTGAAGTTGTACCTGCATCTTCGCAATACCACTAGTCATGAGACCACTTATTTCAGGTGCTTGCATGAAAGTGTACAGAGACCAGGTATGAACTCTGTAACTGACTCAGCCTCTGGGAATAGAGAAGCCGCTACTGCTAGGTACCAGCATTTCTTGCTTTAATCTCCATTCCCTTCTCATCCAGCGCCTGGACCAAGTTCCAAAATTGCCCTCATTCAGTTGAAGTAGGATTGCCAAGGAATAGAGTGGACAGGGCAGAAAGGCAATGCAGTTTGCTCTATGCTTTACATGGTCTTGCCACAGCCTCATACTCCTGCAGCTTTGGGCCATGGCACTGAAAGCCTTGGGAAAACTGACCTCTACTAAAGACGGAGTATTTCTCTGGGAATGGGAAATAAATCCTTGACACAAGTACTGGATTCTTCTTGCCAATCTAAAAAGACTAGGCATCTTGGAGCTTTTTCAAAGCAACTAAAATTTACTCCTCCTATTTCTCTGGAGCATTTTTGGCTTCCTCAACTAGAGGAAGTAGCAATCAGCAAGAGCTGAGCTGAAATCAGTAAATTCAAAGATACAAACAACCATAAATTTTAAAGATTCAGCCTCAAAAGCAATCCTCACTAAATCCTTATGCAAAGCGTTGAAAATGATGACTGTTGAATAGAAGTACGTGGGGGACAATCTTAACTCCTTAGCAACAAAAGGATGAGAGGAGTTTTGAGCGGCTGATAAGTTCAGGCCAGATACTGTGACGTGTGCCAGCATAGCTGAGTCTGATACTCCTTCTTGCCTTCACACTACAAATGCATGTAACGAAAAGCAGCACCCTTGACAGACTGTCAGCAGGAGGGAAAGCAGCTCAGCTGATTTGCTGTGCCTACCTGGAGCTTAAGTAGCTGTTTGATTGTTTCATCTAGAGACTTGTTTGCAGCTTCTATCTGACCTTCCACCTCTTTCATATCCATCTCCATTTTCTTCTTGGCTGCCACAGCAAGAGCCCTCTGTTTGCACTCATCTTCCAGTTCTGCCTCCAGCTCTCGCACCTGTGAAATCAAGGGATTTAACAGGCTCAAGCTCCAGGAACAGAGCAAACACAAAATCCTAACAAAATGGCTGATGAATCCGAAAGGCCTTTGCAGATCAGAATTAGCATTACTCGATTCGAAGAGCCTACAGAACTCAAGCTACATGGGAAGACACTGCAGACGGCAAAAAAAATCCACAAACTGGAAGCAGAGATCTCTGAACTGACAAAAGGAAAATAAGGAAAAGAGCTCAGCATCTGAAGCATTTCCATTTCATCTGTTCAGCTACTTCATGATCAGCTTCTGGCCCAGTACATCTGTCTACATTTAGGTATGACTTGGGGGCAGACGTTGCTAATTCTGATCGAACCACTAAGAGGAAAATACGACATAGAATCACCACACATTCTCAAGAAAAAAAAAAAAGAAATAATTCTCTTTGAAACAGATGTGCTACTAGAATGTATACACCAACAACTTTTCTTTTTTTCAAAAGAAAACAGAGAAGCAAAGTATCTAAGAAAGCAACTACCAAGAACTAAGATGAACTCATACAACAACAAAAGTGAGCCAGAAGTGCCACAGGTTACCAACATGAAGGAATATGTTTCTTTTGAATCAAGCCTCCCTCCTCATGCCAGGTCAGGAGCTCTTGTCCAGTGCAAGACAATAGCAATTCAGCATTGCAGGGAACTTCAAAAGCCTTCCAGGTCAATGCTTTTATTTATTTCTAGGAGATCTCTATACAGGTGATTCTCAGTAAGTTTTTGTTTTCTTGTGATAAATCTTGAAATATTAGGTGCTTTTTCCTTAAAGCTTTAGAAATGTTAATTTAGATCTATCTTCTCCTACAAGCATGAAATTTTAAAGGCATTTCTTTAGAATTCTAGTATCATAAAGCAGATCTGAAGAGACTCAAGTCTGGCAAATCTGGAATCTTTGCTACGTTTTTCATTTAAGAAACTGTTCACTTAATTACAGTCTTTCAGTCTATGCCGGCATCCATGGATTTGTTGCTGTACACCAAACAGGACAGGCTTGAAGGACACCCATGCAGCAACAGCCAAATCTACTTGCATATTGAGTGCTTTTGAGGCAAGATACAGTTGAATTGGAGGACCATCACTGGCAGACTAACATGAAGAGTGGCTAATCCACAACAAGACCTACTGTATTGTTGGTAAAGATCCGTGCTTGGGACTTCTATAGGATGGGATCTTTAAGCACAGAGTTTTATTTTCCTGGTAGCAAGTTCTCAAAGCCATAGAGCTTTGTCAAAAGATCATCACGCCCTTCCCACTATGAAGCACAGTAAGATACACACTTCTTCAACCAGCATGCTCTTTTTCTCTTCATTCTGTTCATCTCTGGCTTGCAGATCTCTCTCAAACTGGGCTTTCATAGCTTGCATGTTCACCTCCAAACGAAGTTTAGCATCTTCTGTGGCCTGCAGTTCATCTTCCAGTTCCTCAAGCTGAGTCCTCATCTCTTCAACCTGTTGCTCTAAAGTTCTTTTTGATTTCTCCAGTTCATGGACCTAAGCCACAAACATTAATCAGACCCTCTCAAAATCAGCAGTTAACAGCAAAAGTAGACATTATATGAACTCAGTACACTACACTTTGTGATGCTCCAAACTGGACAATCAGAACAGGGAGAGCAGCATCTCTAAGATACAGATTAGAGAACCAAACAAACATCCGTGCAGAAGAATGGAGAGATGAGCTGTGCAATATTCACAGAGAAAAAGTAGTAGTAGTAAGACAAGCTCTTAAATCCAGCACAAGTGCCATTAGGCATTTGGCCAGCAACTGCTGCTCTCCGAGTCTTCACATCTTTTGAACAGGCCTCATCTTAATAGAGACCACCCTCTTGTTCTGAGCATTAATTCCTCCAGAATTTTGGGTTACAAATCAGCCTCAAAACGTTCCATATTTGTGTCAAAAACACTTCTCCAACCAGGGAATTTTCCTGTGTTGTTCCCTGTGCAGTTCATAACAAAATAGGGTGTGGAAAGTTACTTACATTTTTGCCCACAGCATCTTTCGAGCTCATTAAGTCTTCCATATCTGCCCGCAACTGTTTGTTCTGTCTTTCAAACTCTTCCTTAGCTTCCAGGGCTTCTTCCAAAGCCCGAGCCAGAGACAGTGCTTTGGTTTCCTTCTCCCTTGCCTCTGCTTCAGCACGATCTCTTTCCTCTGCATATCTGGCAGAAATGTTCTTTTCTTCTGCCAGCATCTGAATATCAGAAATAATTAATCCATCTCATCAGTTCTATAATCAGGTCCTTCCTGCCTCAGAGGTGTTTCAGTCACTGAAGTGGTTAATGCTCTAAGTTTAACTGGCATTCAGAAGCTGTCTAGTCTCTCAGTCTTGATCCAAAGGCTAGTAAGAAAACAGCTACAGCTACTCTGGAATGAGGTGAGGAAAGCAAGCTACTAATAAAGATGAAATAATTTTCCTATTATTTCCATCGTTCAGTCTTCACACCCTTTCTTAGTCTATCCTGAGGGATTACAGTAATAGTCTGAAGTTTTTGTTCCAATAGAATTTCTTTTTTTTGTATATAAAGAGCTTATTACTTGATCTAACAAGACTCCAAGATGGCATTTAGCTCACTGAAATTAGAAGCAACAAGTTACTCCTAACAAAGGCCAAGCTGCTCCCAAAAGATTTATCAACCAACACAAACAAGATGCCATTCAAAAATCATAGAAATCAGCAAGATGGCAGGAAACTAGACTACCTGATCAAACTTCCCGTAACTGCCACATGACTACTATGAATTTACTTCTCCCCGTCCCCTGAAAAGGCCAGTAACATTCAAGCCCTAAGCAGGAGGAGAAAACCGTTCTGTCACATGCTCTAATTCATGAAGTATAACGTGGGCACTAAATTAAGCAAACTTTTTAGGTTCCTACAGAGTACGTAGCATGACTGAAAGCAAAGTATAGAAAATGAATTTTTAGCACAAAACTCTAACAGCGCTGAATCTTGTATTGTGAAATTGTATTGAGTGGTAGAAACACCCAGACATTCACCAAGAAGGACACAATCTAATGCACTGCAAGTGCAAGACTGACTAGTTTGAAGTCTGTGAAAGAATGACGTGGAGAAGCTCTAGTAAGTTGTAGGTAAAAGTCTCAAACATTAAGTGCAGTGTAAGCTGACTGATTGCTTCAACCTTTGCAGCTAACAGGGCAAAAAGAGGCCGTCTCTCACACACGGCAATTCTGTTGCCTTCAAACCTCAAACGTTTAACCTTGTGGCAGACAACGGAGATAATCGGAGATAAGTGACAGCGATATGTAGCACGACTTGGAGCTCTTACATGAATTGCCAACAATGAGGGAACAGATGCCCGTAAAAGAAAGGGACGAGGACCTCAGACAGCAGAGAGATAAACCTCCACAGACTTAAATGGTCCACTGAGGTACTGGAGAGATTGTTAGGTTTTTATATACTTCCAGTGACCAGTTTTAGTACTGACAACTGTGCACCACAGCTTCCAGAGACTCTCAAACCACCTTGCAAATTTTAGTGAGGCTTGAAATCTGGTTAAGCAGTAGTAAGGCTTCCCTGCTACCCAGGCAGGGAAAGGAAGTCCAGACTACTAGAAAGATTCCTACAAAGCTATAAGAAGCTCACTAATGACCTGGGGCAGTGAGGAAGAGAAACATCTCCAGGCTCCCACTTTTCTGTTCAACTCACTGGATGGCTTTTTACTCTTTTTTTTTTTTTTAAAAAAAAAAAAACAAACACACTCTGGCCTTCCCCTTTTCTCTAGAAAGAAAAACAGAATTCTTGGATTTCAATCTCACCTCTTGGAGCTGGAGTATTTCTGCTTCAAGACCTTTGAGCTTCTTTTCACTTTCTTTGGACTGTGCAAAGATCTCATCTCTGGATGCACGGGCTTCTTCTAGCTCCCGCTGGTAGTCTTTCATTTGAGCCTGCAGTTGGAGAGCAGAGGAAAGAATAAGCCATAATACAGCAGGACAACCACAAGATTTATTAGTAGCTCTGAAGCTTTTTTGCCCTTAGGAGGCAAGACCTTCCTCCTAAAGTGGCTTCATTCCACTTAAATATCTTTATTTTCAGTTCTTATTTTCATAGAATTATAGAATGGTTTGGGTTGGACAGGACCTTTAAAGATCAGAGTTCTATCCCTCTGCCACGGGCAGAGACACCTTCCAGGCTGCTCAAAGCCCCATCCAACCTGGCCTTGAACACTGCCAGGGAGGGGGCAGCCACAGCTTCTCTGGGCAACCTGGGCCAGTGCCTCATCACCCTCAGAGTGAAGAATTTCTTTCTTATATCCAATTTAATTCTACCCTCTTTCAGTCTAAACCCTTCATTTTCTCATCTTTCCATCACTCACTCCTCATCAGAAATATCCCATTAGAAGACTTCACTTCATTTATTTGTATATTTCTTGTAGGAAAAAACCTCTAGTAGAGGTAGTAGAGATACCTTGGTAGTAGACAGGTAATGCTCTTGCAATTGTCTTGGAAAAAAAACAAACCGATTTACTTAAATTGACTGATAAAACCTATTACAAGTACTCAAGGTAAGAAACTTCTCAGTGTAGAAGTACCACAATTCACCATTTTGCACATATAACGTAGAAGCACATACTTATCCTTCCCGTAAGACACTTAACACAGACTGATATCTTAATTCACACAAGTTTGACTTCAGATGCTAAAAGAATAAAGCTGGAGAAACTGCATTGAAGTTGTACCTGCATCTTCGCAATACCACTAGTCATGAGACCACTTATTTCAGGTGCTTGCATGAAAGTGTACAGAGATCAGGTATGAACTCTGTAACTGACTCAGCCTCTGGGAATAGAGAAGCCGCTACTGCTAGGTACCAGCATTTCTTGCTTTAATCTCCATTCCCTTCTCATCCAGCGCCTGGACCAAGTTCCAAAATTGCCCTCATTCAGTTGAAGTAGGATTGCCAAGGAATAGAGTGGACAGGGCAGAAAGGCAATGCAGTTTGCTCTATGCTTTACATGGTCTTGCCACAGCCTCATACTCCTGCAGCTTTGGGCCATGGCACTGAAAGCCTTGGGAAAACTGACCTCTACTAAAGACGGAGTATTTCTCTGGGAATGGGAAATAAATCCTTGACACAAGTACTGGATTCTTCTTGCCAATCTAAAAAGACTAGGCATCTTGGAGCTTTTTCAAAGCAACTAAAATTTACTCCTCCTATTTCTCTGGAGCATTTTTGGCTTCCTCAACTAGAGGAAGTAGCAATCAGCAAGAGCTGAGCTGAAATCAGTAAATTCAAAGATACAAACAACCATAAATTTTAAAGATTCAGCCTCAAAAGCAATCCTCACTAAATCCTTATGCAAAGCGTTGAAAATGATGACTGTTGAATAGAAGTACGTGGGGGACAATCTTAACTCCTTAGCAACAAAAGGATGAGAGGAGTTTTGAGCGGCTGATAAGTTCAGGCCAGATACTGTGACGTGTGCCAGCATAGCTGAGTCTGATACTCCTTCTTGCCTTCACACTACAAATGCATGTAACGAAAAGCAGCACCCTTGACAGACTGTCAGCAGGAGGGAAAGCAGCTCAGCTGATTTGCTGTGCCTACCTGGAGCTTAAGTAGCTGTTTGATTGTTTCATCTAGAGACTTGTTTGCAGCTTCTATCTGACCTTCCACCTCTTTCATATCCATCTCCATTTTCTTCTTGGCTGCCACAGCAAGAGCCCTCTGTTTGCACTCATCTTCCAGTTCTGCCTCCAGCTCTCGCACCTGTGAAATCAAGGGATTTAACAGGCTCAAGCTCCAGGAACAGAGCAAACACAAAATCCTAACAAAATGGCTGATGAATCCGAAAGGCCTTTGCAGATCAGAATTAGCATTACTCGATTCGAAGAGCCTACAGAACTCAAGCTACATGGGAAGACACTGCAGACGGCAAAAAAAATCCACAAACTGGAAGCAGAGATCTCTGAACTGACAAAAGGAAAATAAGGAAAAGAGCTCAGCATCTGAAGCATTTCCATTTCATCTGTTCAGCTACTTCATGATCAGCTTCTGGCCCAGTACATCTGTCTACATTTAGGTATGACTTGGGGGCAGACGTTGCTAATTCTGATCGAACCACTAAGAGGAAAATACGACATAGAATCACCACACATTCTCAAGAAAAAAAAAAAGAAATAATTCTCTTTGAAACAGATGTGCTACTAGAATGTATACACCAACAACTTTTCTTTTTTTCAAAAGAAAACAGAGAAGCAAAGTATCTAAGAAAGCAACTACCAAGAACTAAGATGAACTCATACAACAACAAAAGTGAGCCAGAAGTGCCACAGGTTACCAACATGAAGGAATATGTTTCTTTTGAATCAAGCCTCCCTCCTCATGCCAGGTCAGGAGCTCTTGTCCAGTGCAAGACAATAGCAATTCAGCATTGCAGGGAACTTCAAAAGCCTTCCAGGTCAATGCTTTTATTTATTTCTAGGAGATCTCTATACAGGTGATTCTCAGTAAGTTTTTGTTTTCTTGTGATAAATCTTGAAATATTAGGTGCTTTTTCCTTAAAGCTTTAGAAATGTTAATTTAGATCTATCTTCTCCTACAAGCATGAAATTTTAAAGGCATTTCTTTAGAATTCTAGTATCATAAAGCAGATCTGAAGAGACTCAAGTCTGGCAAATCTGGAATCTTTGCTACGTTTTTCATTTAAGAAACTGTTCACTTAATTACAGTCTTTCAGTCTATGCCGGCATCCATGGATTTGTTGCTGTACACCAAACAGGACAGGCTTGAAGGACACCCATGCAGCAACAGCCAAATCTACTTGCATATTGAGTGCTTTTGAGGCAAGATACAGTTGAATTGGAGGACCATCACTGGCAGACTAACATGAAGAGTGGCTAATCCACAACAAGACCTACTGTATTGTTGGTAAAGATCCGTGCTTGGGACTTCTATAGGATGGGATCTTTAAGCACAGAGTTTTATTTTCCTGGTAGCAAGTTCTCAAAGCCATAGAGCTTTGTCAAAAGATCATCACGCCCTTCCCACTATGAAGCACAGTAAGATACACACTTCTTCAACCAGCATGCTCTTTTTCTCTTCATTCTGTTCATCTCTGGCTTGCAGATCTCTCTCAAACTGGGCTTTCATAGCTTGCATGTTCACCTCCAAACGAAGTTTAGCATCTTCTGTGGCCTGCAGTTCATCTTCCAGTTCCTCAAGCTGAGTCCTCATCTCTTCAACCTGTTGCTCTAAAGTTCTTTTTGATTTCTCCAGTTCATGGACCTAAGCCACAAACATTAATCAGACCCTCTCAAAATCAGCAGTTAACAGCAAAAGTAGACATTATATGAACTCAGTACACTACACTTTGTGATGCTCCAAACTGGACAATCAGAACAGGGAGAGCAGCATCTCTAAGATACAGATTAGAGAACCAAACAAACATCCGTGCAGATGAATGGAGAGATGAGCTGTGCAATATTCACAGAGAAAAAGTAGTAGTAGTAAGACAAGCTCTTAAATCCAGCACAAGTGCCATTAGGCATTTGGCCAGCAACTGCTGCTCTCCGAGTCTTCACATCTTTTGAACAGGCCTCATCTTAATAGAGACCACCCTCTTGTTCTGAGCATTAATTCCTCCAGAATTTTGGGTTACAAATCAGCCTCAAAACGTTCCATATTTGTGTCAAAAACACTTCTCCAACCAGGGAATTTTCCTGTGTTGTTCCCTGTGCAGTTCATAACAAAATAGGGTGTGGAAAGTTACTTACATTTTTGCCCACAGCATCTTTCGAGCTCATTAAGTCTTCCATATCTGCCCGCAACTGTTTGTTCTGTCTTTCAAACTCTTCCTTAGCTTCCAGGGCTTCTTCCAAAGCCCGAGCCAGAGACAGTGCTTTGGTTTCCTTCTCCCTTGCCTCTGCTTCAGCACGATCTCTTTCCTCTGCATATCTGGCAGAAATGTTCTTTTCTTCTGCCAGCATCTGAATATCAGAAATAATTAATCCATCTCATCAGTTCTATAATCAGGTCCTTCCTGCCTCAGAGGTGTTTCAGTCACTGAAGTGGTTAATGCTCTAAGTTTAACTGGCATTCAGAAGCTGTCTAGTCTCTCAGTCTTGATCCAAAGGCTAGTAAGAAAACAGCTACAGCTACTCTGGAATGAGGTGAGGAAAGCAAGCTACTAATAAAGATGAAATAATTTTCCTATTATTTCCATCGTTCAGTCTTCACACCCTTTCTTAGTCTATCCTGAGGGATTACAATAATAGTCTGAAGTTTTTGTTCCAATAGAATTTCTTTTTTGTATATAAAGAGCTTATTACTTGATCTAACAAGACTCTAAGATGGCATTTAGCTCACTGAAATTAGAAGCAACAAGTTACTCCTAACAAAGGCCAAGCTGCTCCCAAAAGATTTATCAATCAACACAAACAAGATGCCATTTAAAAATCATAGAAATCAGCAAGATGACAGGAAACTAGACTACCTGATGAAACTTATTCTGCTTTTTCTCCATGTTAGAAACAGTCTGGCGCTGATGATCTAGGTCTACCTTCAAGTCATCCAGCTCTTGCTGTAGGCGATTCTTTGTCTTTTCCAATTTGTCATAAGCCATTGCCTTCTCCTGTAGGCGTTGGCTTAAGGACTCCGCGTCCTTCAGTAATTTCTTTTTGTTTTCCTCCAAGCCTTCAATGGTTCCCAAGTCATCATCTACCTTTTTCTTAGCATCAGCCAACTGAAATTAAATAAAAGAAAATAATGTTCCTTGGTACATCATGAAAAGGAAAGAAAGGCAACAAGCCAAAAATACAAAACTAGGTGTTATTGTTAGCTAGAGTAACACAAAAATTATGAGCTAACAGGAGTCCAAGTAGGGGAAAGTCCTGTCCACTGCAGTTAGTTGTACTGGTCACTATGGCAATTGAGAAAGTCCATGGAAAATTTTATTCTAAAGTGTGGTCGAGCATACGTGCAAGTTACATGACATTTTTCCAAGAGGTTTAGGACACCAATTCATCTCACCTGGAACGTGCAGCCCTTACAGAAGTCTTGCCATGTACAACAGCTTACCTGTGATTGTAAGGCAAGCATCTGTTTCTCCAAATTCTTTCTGGCCTCCTCTTCCTCTTCCTGCTGCTCTTGCAGGTTGTTCTTCTCCTCTTCCAGCTGCCTAATCCTACTGCTCAGGTTGAGTTTCTGGCGGGTTTCTTCCTGAAGCAGCTCCTGTTACACAAACAGGCATATTCAAAGTTCAGTTTGGTTCATAGCATGTTAAGTGTGGCCTTGGCCCACCACCCTCCATTACTCTACTTGGAGGTTCAGGTTTGATTATTTTTCTCTCAGCAGTTTTGTACAACGACATGCTTATGAAGCCATCCGTAATTTGGGTTTTCAAAAAGGTACTGCTCAGTCATTTGGGGCACACTTAAGCCTTTATGAAGCGTATTTCTCAGAGAATCAATGCCACTGTCTGTTCATAGAAGCCAATGGATGATACTTTTCTATCTTCAAAGGGACAAGCACAGCAGTTGCCTTCAAAATATATCTTTCTTTTCCGACAAGCATATAGAGTCCCTATTTTAAACCACCTGAGACGAATATATAGCAACAAATCCTGCAATGACAGCATGCTTTCAAGATTCACTGCATTGCTTAAATGTAAAGGTCAGTTTAAAGACAGCTGTAATTTGGCAGTGGAAACTTCTGTCATAACCGAGACTAATGAAAAGTGTAACCACCAACCCTCTCTTCCCCCACCCTGTTCCTCACAGAACTCTCCAACTGTAATGAACATTACTCAAATAGTCACCATGAGCATTTTTATACAGGGGAAAAAAAAAAGATTATATTTAAGTGATGAATACATGTATCAAGCTGCATTATTTAACCCAAAAAGCAAACACTGGCAGTTTCAACAACTTAAGCTGAAGTCAGTAAAGAACTTCAGCCTAAGTCAGTAAAAGACAGGGTATTGTCCCTCGTGCCTTTCACACACCCCAAGGACCTTATTTGCATTAACATCCTACTTGGAAAGGTTTTTTTGACTTAATACTTATGTCCCACAGAGACTAAGAAATAAAAAAGAGAAACTGAAAGGCTACAGTCTATCAAGCAGTAAATCTTAGATAATGAAAAACTGGCTCCACATGTAGCTGAGCAATCATCATATATCGCATTTCACTAGACTTCAGTAGGAAATACAGCTTCTACCCATGGGGATTTCCAAACCATGAATGAAAATGTATTTTCTGTTATGCAGTTAGCATTTCAATGAGGAACAAATCTTCAGCGTTAAGTTCAAGCTTCACTGCACACACACCTGTGTATCCTGAAGCTGAGATTCCAAACTAGCCGCATCCTTGGCAAACTTAATGCCTTTCTTCTCTGTTTCCTCCAGGAGACTAGAGACATTATCCAACTCGTTCTGCAAAGCAAGCAGTCTAAAGGTAATAACGCGCAGCAGATCCATGGCAAAGCCTACATCTACACAAAACCTCCACAAATTCCATGGAAGGCAAGACAACAACACATCCCAGGTACAACAAGCTAAGAATACTGAAGTTTGGTTAGAAAGGTGTCAGTCCTGAACTTAAGACAGAACATAATAAGAGTTAGCCATGATATTTAGCAGAGCATGTCATTCCAACATCTACAATCATACTTAAAGCTATTTTTCATTATAGGATCATGCATTTTATAGGACCGTGTATTTTACAGTACCATTAATTCAAGGATTATCAGGGTGGCAGCTGGGTTTAAAGCATCACTGCAAGAGAAAAGGTCAATGCCAGGTGCCAATTCTTGCTATTTTAGGTTATGCTACTTGTATATACAGTGAGAGACTGCCAAAACGCTTCCCCCAAAAAGAATGGGGCCATTCCCCTTTTCAAGCACTTTAGCTTGATTTACTCATAATACTCTTTGCTGCGGCTAAGAAGTCAGCTCTGACTGCATTTTGTCCGTTTTCTCCATTTCGCAGAGGAACAGCCCTTTACTTGCAATCCCTATCTGTCAAGTTCCTTTTGAAGCACAAAAGGAAACGTGTGGCCGTCATCAATCAGTACATTTTTGCTCAAGCCTACAAATGAGCTCAGCCCACTCTACTCAACTCCACATCCAAGCCAAAAACCTGTAGGCCAGCTGTCAGCAGAGCCTCCTACAGGATTTGGTCTCCAAAATGGGAAGCTATGTACTTCAAAGCCACTGTGATTCTTACATAGTCCAAAAAGTTCAGGATTCATGTCATGGCTCTCCAGCTATCTGAGGTGTGTCACCACTTTCAAGCCCCTCAAGTACACGAGTACATGACTGAGATCGCCTCCCAAATCAACTACAGTCCCCATTCCTGTAGACCTAGCTGCATCTTTGATAGTCATTCCTCCTAGCCACTTCTGTATATGGTTAAAGCTTTTACTTTCTTGTGTATAGTTCAGCAGTTTAGGAATTCCATACAGCCTTACCTGCAGCTTGTTAGCTTTCTCCGCCAGCTCCACCCTCACTCTTTCTCCTTCTGTGACCCTAGCAGTTAGCTCTTGCACCTGAGCATCGAGCTGCTTCCTCTTATGTTCAGACTCTGCCTTGACCTGCTGCAGTACTTTCACTTCACAGGCCAACTCCTTGTTGTCGGACTCTAGGCCTTGCTTGTTTTTTTCAAGATTTGCTTTGAACTAGGAAAAACAAAAGGGAAGAACTTCAACACTTTTTTACATATCAATGAAGTTTTCTGCTAAAAATATTCAGTCCAGCAAATCAGGATTATAAGCTCAAAGATAAAACAACTGCTCAGCAAGTTGTAAGTAGGGAGCATTTAAAATCCTGCTGTGTAACATTTTGCATATGTTAGCCAAAAAAATTAAGGTAATGCAAGTTAATCCACTCTCAGATATCACAGGTAACAGCGAGGACCAGAAGATATTTCTATGAATTCAGTAAGATCTGGGATGTCAGTGCTGTAAAAGGACCATGTGAGTAGCACTGAGCAGGAAGGAATGTGCCCATTAACAGATCAGCATGGCTCATCTCACAGAAATAAAAGGAAAGATATCAGCTACAGCTGCCCTGATTTTAGTAGGCATAGCAGCCTGGAGGTGCATAATAAAGCACTTTTCACCACTGCACTGACATTTGTCAAAAACCTTTTTAAAAAGGTAGTAATTGCCATAAGGGATGTTTCAGTGCCATTCTTACTATATTGCCAGAACTGACAATCTTATCACAGGACCTTTGTTTTAGATTGTAGGGTATTTTTCTGTCTTTTTATGCTCTTATTGAGAATATTTAATGAATAAGGAGCACAGGAAATACGTAAGATTTTCAGGTGAATAAACTATAATTTCCATCAGATTTAACTACTATATTTCTCACGTAGTATTTTAAACTAAGGAGGCTTCTGAAATATTCCTACACAAAAATATTACTACAGTATATGTACTGTCCACACATATATCTGTGAATGACTAGAAATAAAATTTTACAAGCTAGAGATACTTTTTTTTTTTTGGCAGTGTTGGATTAATTCTACTTCTGAATAAAGACACTGAAGCTGCACTAGTAGGAACCACGTTGTCCAGGTGTGCCGCTTCCTCTGCTCTGGCAGGGGTTACCAGAGACACAATATAACTCTGCAAATCAGCAAGATACTCCCCAGATATCTAGCACTGGAGGTCACGGTACAAGCATAAAGTGAAGAGTGGCTGGAAGAACTTTTACACTACCCGTACTCACAGTTTGTTATTTGTGAGTGTCGACATGACAATTACCTTATTTGGAACCATTCCGCAGTTTGCTTAGGCAGAGAACTGCTTTTCACCAAATAAGCACATAGGTTGCTCGAGAATTCCGACAAAAGCACTACATCAACTTACCTCTAGGTGCACTGTTTCCAGGTCTAACAAACACTTTTAGATAGTCTTGGCATCTATCTGAAAAGTTGCTATATGTTCAAACCAGCAGGATATATTTGATTCAACTGCAGTAGTTAAGTATGTACAGAGGACAATTTAGATCTGCAGATATCACTGGAAGTGACCACGCCACTTATGTTACTTATAAAAGTCTTGAAGCTGAAAAATGTATTTCTGTAATTAATTTTCTGCTCACCCTTTTGGCCTCTTCCAGTTGTTCAGAGAGCTCTTCCAGGGCAGTAGCATGCCTCTGCCTGATTTCCTGGATCTGTGCTTCATGGTTTTTGGTTTCCTCTTCAATTGCTTTCTTCAGTTCAGCCACCTCCTGCTCTCGCTTTGTCCTAGAGGAAGCATCAATAGTTATCAAAAATCAACATTTTAGTCTTTTGTAAATTCAAGGTGAATTTTAATGGTGCCTGCTTATACAGACACATGATCCTACCTCAGCTCTTGCTGTGCTGCAGTGGTATCCAAAGTATCTTCTAGTTCAGTTTTTAAAGCCTCCAGCTCTTCACTTAAATCTCTTTTCTGCTTTTCCGTCTTGTTGCGAGATGCCTTCTCAGATTCAAGATTCTCCTGCAGTTGTGCAATTTGAGCCTGCAACTCTCTTATCGCTTTCAGTGCATTGTTTTTCTGAACTGCTTCATCACCTCTGTTAAACAGAACCACAACAGTTAATGATATTTCATAGCTTCAGATCTCTTCTCATAAGTCTAGTATAAGTTATGTACTCAAAAAATAACTCATCTTTCCCACTTGAACAAAATCCATCTCCTAAAATTTCATAGACAAAGCCACTACTGCACTGTTATTCTCAAGATCCTAATGAGCGCAGTGCCCCAGGTACTACAGATGCACTACTGGAATGATCAAGCTTTCCAGTTTGCATTCAGGTATTCCAGTTTTGTAGACCTCAACACTCCCAAAAATGCACCCTTGTCTGTAGGACTGTCTCTTCCTGCAAAGTTATAGATCATTACTCAGAAAACTCAGGTGGTGTTTAGTTTATAACATGTGGCTGCGAGACTACCACACAGATCTTTGATTGAGTTGGACAGACATTATCCAGTATTTGGACGAACTAAGAACACTCTCGACGATTACATGTTTTTTCCCCCTCCTGAGGCTGAACTCTGGGAGACTAAAAAGCTTCCAGAGCCAAAGTGCTATTAAGCCCTGATGAAACATTGGTTTTGGAGCTTTATAGAGCAAGGATGGTGATGAAAGATTGAGTTCCTTTTTTGCCCTGTCTACACAAAACACACAGGTGTCTAGAGATGCTGTAGTACAAACACGAACTGGCTTCTGCTTGAACACTCCCAGTTTTAACTCATCAGTTTGCAGTCAGCCGAAATTCTGTCTGGGAAAGTAGGTTTCTACCACACTTCTGTAGTCATAAAGCTCCATCATGATCTGACCTAGCAAGAGCAGCCTGCAATTCTTCCTCTTTCTTGGCCAGCTGGATCTTCAGTTCTTCAATCTGGGCTGGCAGCTCAGCTATTTGGTCCTGTAGGTCTGTTGTTTCACCATCAAGTTTTCTTTCAGCTTTTTCTAATTCTTGACGGGTCTTCTCCTCCTTTTTTAAGTGCTCTATGGAAGTAAAGGATTATATTTATAAGCAATTTTTTCCTGTTGTTATCCTCAGAAGGTTCAGGGGCAGGGCAACGGGACAGCAAGAAGGGTGGGAAGTTTAATATACACTGTGTCAATACTTTCTCCAGACTGCAGCTGGAAGGGTGACTGGGAAAGATGAAATAGCAAAGTAGAACTGCATGATTCAGATAGAAAGTCAAGAAAAAGTCAATGACTGGAGAAAAAAGTTTGAAGTAAGGTAACAAACATAATCACATGTTGACAGAAAAATAAGGAATAGAATCTAACAGAAGAGCAGTTTGAGCTGCTCGGCCAGGTGATCACAGACATCAGGATTCAAAAATGAAGAACTACAGACTGGAAAAAATCATGGCTTGCATAGTTGTGGAAGGGCTAGGCTAGACTCCAAAAGGTCTACTGGAAAATAGTGTAACTTAAAGAAAACTTGGATAAACAATTTTTGCAAGTATCTGTACCACTAACTGACATCCCATTGATAATTAACAAGACTTTGCAACCCTGATAGCCTCCAGTAATTTCCTTGTGCAGCCAAGATACTCCTGCCCTAAGGTATTTCTTTGTGAAAACCATCCAGTTATCAGTGCCCTAGCAATAAAATACATTTAGATGATCTGCCTGTGTTCTGATTAAGATAGTTATTGGCTGCATTGTCTACAGTTAGCTAATGACCAGGTATGTAATATATTGAAGTCACAGGAAGGTTTTGCTTAGCATAGCATTAGCACAATTCAACATCTATTAGAATAAATGTAAGTTATTAGACTTGTTCAATACTTTGTGGGTTCTCAGTGCAGGGGTTTCTCACACCCCTCCTAAGCCTGCTACAAGATCAGGACATCTTCTACATGGAAACGGAGCCATGTTCAAGAATCATATCTTAGAGCTACCGAGGGGTATTTGGGATTTTCCAGACAATCTAAAGTAACATTGTTTTTCTCTAAACAGCTCCTCATTCAAAAAAAAAAAATAGCACTTTTCTCTGTTTTTACATTATATTTCTGGCAGGTGAGAGAAGAGTGTCATAAGACACAATTTCGCAATGGGGAAAACTCAGAGTAAACTGAATTAGTGGGGTTTTTTTGGGGTTTTGTGGGTTTTTGTTGCCCCCCCCCAAATTTCAGTACTTACCAGTGTCAAGACCCTAGCAGAGTGACCTTCATGGCTTCTTGAATTGTCTCAGAGAGTATCATTTTACTGTGCTTTACTAGCCAAGCAGTTGCATGCCTTATATTTAAGCTTTAATTTCCATTTCTAAGGTCATCACTCTGGGAACAGCACCATAACCAACCGCATCTGTCAAGTATCTTCAGAAACACTAGTCCCAATTTAAGTACACAACTACTCAAGCATTATTTTCCAATGAGTACAGCTTACTTATGCCCATCTTAAAGTCCCTGAATAGGCTTTTTAAATAAAAGGTACATCAATCATCTATTATTCATATTACTTCAATACCTTCCTACACAGATAAGACTAAACTTTGGTATTTTTCCATAGGGCATCAGTATTAAAATATGTAGCAAGACAGCCCATAACAGTAAGTGAAAAAAATATTTCCAAATTAGGGCAGATAGCAACATTGCCTTATATTTTGCAACTTTGGCTTGGCAGTTTATTAATGTTGCACAATATCTATTTACAACCATAAGTAATTAAAAAACCCACCATAACATCATGAAAGGTTACGTATAGGGCTAATTCAGTCGTGACAACACAGGCAAAACAATCAGAAATAAATGGCCAGAGAAATTGAACCATTTTAGATAAACAAAGCATCAAGAAAGGCAGAACAATTCAGATTTGCTTATTCAAAAAATATTAGAAGACTAATGAATGCCTACTAACATTTTTCTGGAAATATGTTGTTCTAATGTGTTATTATAGAAAAGTGTAGTGCCTTCCCAAGAGACAGATGTTTTACCTTGTTACTAAGGTATGCATGCAACAACATGAATTTCTGGAGTGTATCATTAAATAAAATGAATTCTCAAAAATGAAAAGCTAATAAATTAAACACGAGAAAGACTGAGCAGCCAAATGCAACAAGGCTTGCAAGCAATAAATTATTCTTTCAAGATTTAGATAAAAGCAACAGCTATTAAGGTATCTACATATAAGGTTACACTTAGCAGACTGGACCAGATACTGCATACACTGTAATAAGTGATCCACTCCTTTCTCGCATGATGTACAACCTGTTAACAGGCAAATGTAGCAAGAACAAACCTTCCAAATCAGTGATCATCATTTCCTGTTTGTTCTTGAGTTTGGCCAAGTTTTTGGCCTTTTCTTCTTCTTCAGCCAGCTGAGAAGTACATTCAGCAATTGGATCCTCCATCAGCTTCTTTTCCTAGCCATGAGAAAGGGGAGAAAGAATAACTTCTACAACAGAATTTGAATCACAGAATCACAGAATTGTAGGGGTTAGAAGGGACCTCTGTGGGTCACCCAGTCCAACAACCCTGCCGAAGCAGGGTCACCCAGACCAGGCTGCACAGGACCACATCTAGGCAGGTCTTGAATATCTCCAGAGAAGGAGACTCCACAACAATAGTCTCTAAGCAACACAAATAACTGAATATACAAAATCCATACAGAGGTCTCATACACCAGATATAATACAGATTTCATTTCAAGTGACTGACCTGTCAATACTACGGATCAACTGGAACCGTACAGAGACACGAACACTTGTTTTCCAAGAAAGCGAGACTTGGAATTGAACACACAGGAGGTCTGGTTTTAGCACAGCCTTTGTTTTACACTTTTGGAACTCTGTTTGCAATGAACAACAGTAGCTATGATAAACACTGTTTCCAGCTCTTAGGTTTGGAAGACCCATGGAATTGGAAAGAATGCATGGCAAATATCACCCTTTTAAAGCTCTCAGTGTCTCAGCTTCCACTTGGTCAAACCCCACAAGTCTTCAGGCGCAAACTCTATAGATAACGCAACAGCAGCCTGAAATGCTTTGAGAGCTATCACTTGGTACTACCATCACTTCAGAGCAGAATCTCCACCACGCATACTGGTCTCACCTTCAGAAATTTGGAATTTTGGTCCTCCAACAAACAGAAAGGGGGGCTTGCAAGACAAGCAAGACTTCAATTAGTCAGACTGGCCGGGCCTCCGGCAGCCCTGCTTTCCAGAGTTTTGACAAACAGTAACAACAAAAATAAACCCACAACACCAAGTAACTGTCTCGACAGCCTTAGTCACTGCAAGGTGTTTTTGTATGGATAAGATCATCACTATTTTTCAAAAATCAAAAAGGTTATGAAAGAACCAAGAGGAAAACAATACTTAGAGAGCCTGTGGCTTTGTTTTTGCCCTGTACTTCAAGTACTTAAGAAAGGCAATCCTACAATCAAGACAGAAGCTTTCTTTCAAGAATTACCGTCCACATGAGAAGCAAAGTCTTAAAAAACTGGAATACCTTTAACTTTTGCCAGAAAAAAGGGTAAATGGAACATGAGTGTAATAAAGCAAAACAAAAAAATCCCCAAAATCCAAATTTGCAGTTTCTGCAGAAACGCAGAAATTTTCGATTCCCCTATTCCCTTGTCTCAGTCAGCAAATTTAACAATCTTGAGCTTCACACTGGAGAGCCTAGGGAGAAAACGCGGTGGTGAAACTCAGACCACAAGAAATTTTCACACCAAGACAGACGCACACTTCTTCCGTTTATGTCTACTAATTTAAATAACTAGCAACTAGCACTGTTTTAGTGAAGAATAACAGGTTTTGACAGAGTTCTGTAAGGCAGCTAGCAAAGGTTTAGTTTACTCAGCTAAGTGATGTGAATTTTGCAAAGCTGCATCATACCTGCTCAGAAAACAACTCAGGATCTAAAAATAAGGTTAGATGTTTCAGTATGAAGCTACCGCTCCTTCCGAAATCACTGGAGAAGGATAGGTACACCTGGGAACTTAAGAGGCATTTCTTTTGCTTATCTTCAGACAGGATAGACTGCTTCCTCAGGGTGTCCATTTCTGTCCTCACTTAGAAACAGAACGGAACATAATCAGACACACACTTAACTTCTGTGTTTCAATTAGGGCAGTTAAAGCTCATCTGGGAAATCCTCACCAAGGGGAGCTTCAGTCTGAATGAGCCTACCCATGATCCTGTACTTCAAAGCCAATTATATTTCTTCTGAAATTCATAAAACAGATTAAACAATTTAGTATTTCAGCTACAAAGGCAAATGCAGTCACTGAAAGCCATCATTAACCTGCAAGTACCAGTAATTATGTTACGGTTGAACTCTATGACCTTAAAGGTCTTTTCCAGCTTAAGTGATTCTATGCTTCTATTTCTGAAGCTTAAGACGGCACCACCTAGAAACCTGAATTTTAGTGACAATAAGAGTGGGTTTGGGATGTGAAGGCTTTGAGGAGCAGGGAAGTGAACAAAAGTCTAATTCCATTCACCTGAACCAGAGGTACACAGTACCAGAATGCCTAGAACTGGATACAGCGGTGGTAGATGGATGCAGTTATTTATAGAACTTTACTTCACACACTACCACGATGGAACACACCTGCCCATTTCAGGTATCTGACCATGAATAGGGTCCAGGTATGTCCACAGTCCAGCTTAGAGTACCCCCTTAACCTCACGCAGCCTGGAGAACCTGCTAGTTCATGGCAGCCCCCAGGCAGTGAGTGACAACCAGCACTTTTCCTTCTTTTGGGAAGCTGTGTATGCAAACTTTTTTTTAGTTATTTCTACATTTTGCACTGACTTCCCTCCCCATTCAAAAACACAAAGTTTCTAAACTAAAGCAGAGCCCAAGAGTCAGAATTAGGACTCATTACTTAACCATATTAAAGCAGCTCTAACACATGCATTAACACGATTTCATTCTTTTCTCTCTTTCCCATGCCACTTAGTGCACACAGGATTGATGAGCCACAAAGCCAAGTAGTTTAGAAGACTCTGTTTACTCCCTACCCTCCTTGCTTAATCTGTCAAAAACCCTCTCTGGACACATGAGCCCCCCCCTCCACTCACCAGTAACCTGTCCTTGTTCTCTTCCTCACCCTTTCATTCTAAATAACCTTTTCTCCACACCACCTGAGTCTACAGAGGAATAATTGAGAGCAAAGGCAAGAGAGGCTCCTATGCTGGCCTAGGAGCATGGGATAGCTGACCAGACCAACAGACACCAGTGTGGGTCACCTTTGGTCTGAGATGCCCAGGCTAAAGCACAATGGTTGCCTTTAGAAAGCTGGTCCATGTGTGACCTGGTTAACAACCGAATAAACCACAATATGCCTGGTGCAGATAAAATATGCAGATTTACTGGTAAAGTTCTTAACACTACCACCCCACTCCCCCCAAATTCATTAGAGCACAGATGTGTTGGATGTGAAGCTAAAGCTTCCAGTTATTTACAACAGATATCTTCCATCTTTTCTCCCTTGCTACGCACCAACTAGAACTGTACACGTGTTAGTTCTGATGCTCAACCAAGCACAGTGCAGACAAGGATTCAGGCTCACTTTCATTCCACCTTCAATCTATAGATGAGCCTGTTCATAACTCACTGCCATGCGCTTCTCCCTGCTCTCCATCACCTGGCTCTAGAAAGCCCAGACTCAATTCCTAATTGAAGGGACTACCCTAGTCTCACCTAGCTCTGCCAAGTCCCACAAGCACTAAAGCTTCTCTTCTACCTTTTTACCACCACCACCCACCCACGCTTCCTAGCACTGTGCCCAAGACAATACCTTTAACATTCTTTGTGATTAAACAGAAATGAGACAGTGTGGCTACAGATTCAAACACTCAAAAACCAGGAAACGTTAGTATTCAGGCTGTTCAGCGCTGTAATTCCACCCTCCGTGGTTACACTGTGTTACTGGCTCCGTTCCCCACGGGACCCCTGCCTGGCGATGGCGTGCCAAGGGCTACGCAGGACTCCTCTGCAGGCACACAGCCACCAGCTGTGATGAAACAGGGCGGCTGGGAAAGAAAAGTGTCACAGACAAACAGCTGAATGCCAGACACAAGAAGGCTGTTGAAGGGATGAGTAGAGCTCCTATGTGATGCTCCTTGCGTAAGCCAAACATTTCACAGCCAGTGCCGCTGGAGAACGTACATGGTGAGCATTTGTGGCATGGCAGACCATTACTGTTACTCTGGCCATGGCCTGAGGTGTCAAACTGGGGGCTGCGTTTGTTTGTAATATTTCTACAGCACCCTGTAAAGGTTTGCCTGTCAGGCAAAAGAGACAAAGTTAACCCTACACTTCAGAATGGTGTCGGGAAGATAATTATTCATTCATCAGCATACAAATTGTTCATAAAAAAAAATCCATGCAACTTTCAGAAGTCTCAGTAATATGCATAGCACTGATAATTATTCGTTACAGGATGGATAAAAGTAAATCCATGACTTGCTGTCTATTTAACAAGCCTGTTTAGCATCATCTTTGTGCACAGGTCAGTGCAAAGGCTGTACAGATGGATACTACGGATCACCACCAGCCCTCTACAGTTTTCTAATATATATGTGAACAGGAACAAGTTAAGGCTGCTAAAATATAACCAATTCTGACACTTCCTAACTTTTGAGTGTTAGGTGTATAGATTAGACATTCTTCATCTGCAGTATATAAATAAAAATTAGTTGTTACAGAAGCGAGACTCATTTGTATTTTCAAAATGGTTTAGGTTACGTGAACATTTTGCATTTTTCATAAACATATACTTAATTCAGTACTGGCTTACTATAGCAGTGCATTGAATGAAGCGCACAATCAAAGTATCAAACTTCTATTCAGGACACTACCCTATTCTTTTTACTGTGTCTGAACTATGTTTTACAAAGAATAAAAACTTTTCTAGTCTTCATCGTGACAGTCTTCGATGGCTCACGAAGCAGCTGATTACACCCACCATCTTAAACTCCTGTCCCATTTGATCACGCTGCTAAGTAGAGAATTAGATTCCAGTTCAACCAGCAACTTAAACAGAATTAGCCAGCACTGCATTAGACTGAGCAACTCATCCTTCCCTTCACCAACATCTTCCACCCCAGCTTTTTTCTGTGCCTTCACTTCATATCAGTTATGCAGCCACGCAACAAACAGAGGAAACTTGTTTCATCTAAAGCCAGATGGACTTCATTTCTTCCCCATGAGGGTGATGAAACACTGGTCCAGGTTGCCCAGAGAAGCTGTGGCTGCCCCCTCCCTGGCAGGGTTCAAGGACAGGTTGGATGGGGCTGTGAGCAACCTGGTCTGGTGGAAGATGTCCCTGCTGATGGCAGGGGGGTTGGAACCAGATGATCTTTAAGGTCCTTTCCAACCCAAACCATTCTATGATTCTATGACTTTCAGAACAGTAGTTTGAGCCTGCAGTCTCCAAGCCCAGTGAGTGGCCACAGGAATTGTTACGATGACAAAACTCAAAAAGGGGACTACTTTTAGCACAGGTACTGGCACAAAGTGCTTATGGAAACACAGCCAAACAAACAAGGAGTACTTTTTAAACCCCTGTTTTTGACTGTTTAAGTGGTTAAGCACAGGAAAAGTTTTGCAGAAAGGTTGTATAATCTTCGTCACACAAGGTTTTCAAAACTCAGCTTTAAAGGGAAGCATATTTTGAAAGGAGGCTCGACAAGAGGCTCACAGAAGTCTCTTCAACCTGGTGCATTCCAAGCTGTCAATAGTGTGTTTAGAAGTACTTGGTATACAAACTCTGTGCAGTTCCATTCTCTGCATAATTCCCTTCCCGCCCCCCAAAGTTGTAGGCAATTATACTCCTGTAGAAATTTTAAAAACACTAGTTTTGTTCAAGGCTGCACAGCCATAAATCCAAGAATATTTATAAATCAAAACCCACACAGAAAACAAGTTCTGAAGGATGACTTTCTAAATAGCATTCTGCAGAGCCATGTCTTCCCCTAGCACATGACAATGCTAATGCTGCCGACACTCCAGTCACAGCATCCTCCTAAGGCCTCCAAATCTATCTGCAGAGCAATCTTTCCCTCTCTCCAACTTCAAATTCTTGCTTTTTTTTCTTCACAGACTGGTCAAAAGTCCTCTCCTGGTTTTCTAGGAGTTTGAGTCTTGACACATTCCAGAATATCTTAATATTAAGTGTTATACACTAGAAATTACAGAAGCTGATGCTTCTGAGTCTGATATAGTTTGAAAACTTCCAACCACATACGCCAGTATCGAATATAGCAAGCCACTTGCTTCTAGCAAGTTGAATTAATATTCCACTGCAAAGAGATCCAAGTGCTCATAGCAACAGATATTCAAACCCATCCATATCTCGTAAAGCAAAATATTGATAAAAACTCATTGTGAATTTTGAAGTCTAGCAGTAAATCTGAAGAAAGTTCTACATAAATCAGTTAGTGACAAGTTACCAAAAAACCCAAGACTCTGACATAAGTGTATATGCTTTTGTCTGTAATGTACTAAAACTAGAGCTTTTTATTAGCTGCTCGCTTGTAGACATATCAAGTCTACAGCAGTTTTGAAGCTTGATGATTTTTCTTATTTACAAGATAATTTTTGAAAGAACAGAAAGCTTGTTCACAAATATAGTACTGAAAACTGCATCTGTGGGAACTAAATTCACTAAGACTTGCCCAAGTTAATTAAATTTTTGGAAAACTGGCATACACTGCATCAGAAAGCTTTGATACCGTTCCTAGTTACAATGGTTGCATAAAGCCTTTAATTTCAGAAGAGAAGTTAAACAGCTAACATCAACTGGAAATTTTAATGTAACTGCTCATTTCAGCCCCTACTAAAGAGAAAATAACGGTTGAGAAAATTATGTGGATTACATTACAGCTTATCTTTAATAAAAAAGTTATGGTTTTTTTAAACGCAAAGATGGTAGTTTTCAAAAAGAACAATAAACAAATGATAAAATATCCCAACTTACGGGAATATTATGGTCCTTTCTTCCTTTATGGGAGGAAGCAACAGGAGCAAGGTATTGAATAACTTTCTTTGTGTTTTCAGTCTTCCCAGCACCAGATTCACCTCTGCAAAACATTTCAGACATTTTCCTCAAAACTGATTTTCAACAACTTATGAAACCTTTGTTTAAAGCAACCTCATTTCATTCCATTTACGGCTTTGACTACACAACAGACCTTCACTGTCTAGAACAAAAAGCACTGATGTTGCAGGGAACTACATGGTGTTTGTTTAAAATACTTTCTTCATCCTAAAGATCATCTTAACATTAAGATGTTGATACAATGCATCACATTAGTGTGATTAAAAGCTTTTTGCTATGTGCCTGAATTCCTGTGTTACCTTAAGTAACAAGAAACAGCCCTGTCCTCTGCCTTGATCACAAGTCCAGAGACAGATATATTCAGAGTGCAGAGACATATATATTAGTTTTCTTAAAATCATTATACACACACACTTTTATATTTAGCATCATTTTAATATATTGTATATACCAGGAGCTGGTTATGAGTATTACCAAGTTGATGGAAACATTCAGTATCTTTAGAAGCCAGTTTCAAAGTACAGTAAAACATATTTTAAAGAAACAGATTCTTTGCACTGCTTATCACAGACTCTTAGCTAGTTAAAAAATATATTTCTGGCCATACGGCTACATGAATTCATTAAGAAATGAATCTATTAGTGCAGAGTGGTACAGTACAGAGATAAATAAAGACAGCAAATGCACATTTACTTCTTAAGACAGAGGTAGAGTTAAAGCAGAACGTGTTTAGACAGAATTTATTGTAGTGTTTACATACATGATATTGTAGGCAGGAAGCGTGACCAAGTTCATATCACTATAATTACAAATGATGTTACTACAGCTCTTTTTAAAAAAATAAAAATTAGGTCTTGTCTTCAGATAAGTCCAGGCACATCAATGGGATTACCAGGTCTCACTTAGCCATGATTAACTGGCAGTAAATTACTGGAGAAAGATCCCATTTCAAGCAAGACAGTGACTGCCACTAGCAACTCTGACGGGTGTGAAGCAGAAACGCATTTCATTAGAGGGATTTGTGTGGAAAAAGTCAAAGTAGTTCCGTCATTCAACAGTCCTTCAGAAATTAAAGGTTGGAAACCAACTACTTTAAGAATGACAAGTGTACATTTTGCATGCTTGCATATTTCTCAGCTAAGATACTCAGAACAGCAATGTTAATTTAGCAGGGGGAGTTTAAGCACATTCTTACAGTCTTCACCTTCCTCCACCATGCTGCATACGTCAGTTTTGCAGCTAGTCTGCATTCACTTGGGTATTTAGTACCTTCAGACCTGCACTTCTTGATCAGATAGGCAGCTTAGAAGCCTCCCTATCCTCACATTACACTTAACCTCTGCAAAAATGAGACAATATAGCACTTGAAATTTTAACTTTGCATATACAGAAAGGATATCACCCCAGAAAGGATATCACCCCAGATGTTCAAAGAGAATGGACTCTAAAACAATCTCATTTCTTCTTACCTTCCAACCCTCTCAAATGACAGAAAGCCCACGGGACAGCTGCGCTAGCAGAGGTGACCTCTCGCTATGAGGTGGCCATATGTGCACTCCTCCACCCATGAGCAAGCAGCAATGGAGACTGAGGAAGTGCACTCACAGCAGCTTAGCAAACCCATCACGGAAAAGTAGCCTACAAGAGCTAGGTACAAACTTCAGGTGAAACAGCTTATCTGTTTGACCTGACAGAACAGTATCAGTCCCTAGGTTTTGCAGGAGAAAACTTTTAACTGAAAACACTAAAAAAAAAAGTTGATTCTGCAGACAAGCTATGGGATATTTGTCACAGCCTCAGTTACCAAGTTGTGGCCTGCAATACTAGAGGGTTAATCAAGGCACCTGATTTTATTGATGGCATACATCAATAAAACAGACCCGCTCTCTCGGACCGCACCGGTGCCGCACGCTCCCGAATTCTCAGAAGCAACTACATCAACCTGTCCAAAACCATTTTGTTCCATTGTTCCTCATAAGACAAACATCACTGAAAAATAATACAGAATACCAGAGATTAAAAATCACTGTGCTCAATTAGTCAAAACTTTCCAGTGATTGAGAGAGTAGTTCCTTGAAACTTGTTGACTATGCTAGCTTTACTCATTGCATGGGAAAACTTGGAAGGTATTACTTGAAGAGCTGGTTACAAAGAAGATTACTCTGACAATTAGCTAATGGATAACTCGGTTTCCTTTTTGCCAAGATACCGTCAATGTGCAACACAAACTGGGTGTACTTTGGGACCGCTACAAGTGGAAGAACACACTTTGACTCTTAATGAACAATCCCATTTCTACCCAGGCCAGAGTCTCCACATACAAGACAAATGTGAAGACTGACAAGCAGGAATAAAAGACCTCTGGTGCCAATACAGTCTCCCTTTTACTACAGTGTTTACATTAACATAATTCATGACTTCAAGCAATATAATAATATAATAAAAGCAGTCTTGCTTGTTTCTAGATGTGTATTAAAATATGCTCAATGCTAAAACTATTCTAGCAGATAAGAGAAGCAAGAAGAGTAGTACAGCAAAATATACATTTACGTTTTAAAACAATACCATTTGTTCTAACTGTCATCAGAGCTTGGGAACGCATTATTAGTTGTGCCTTTAAAATTGCACAAAATCTTTTCTGCCAAATCATAGAAACAAAGTTCATCAAAATTTAAAGGAGGAAAATCTACTCTGACACATCCAGTGATGAGAAAATAGTAGAATAAATACAGTCCAGATGTCGACTTTCTAGAAGGGCAGCACACATTGGAAGAGTCCAGTAATCAACAGGATTTTCTGGCATACGCACCAATAAAGCTTCATACAGCACAGGAAGGTCGAAAGCTTGCAATACATTCCTTTTGCTAAAAAGCCTTTAAATCTAATAGTGATTTTTTTTTTTCCTCGAGAAAGTCTTTATGCAAGTTCTCATTCAAAAGCAACGCTAATGGATGTTATCATCCTAGTTCTCCTCTCCCTGGTGCTTCCAAGTATGCCAAATATTTCCTGCAGGACAGAGTGTTAGATAGCTCTGCTGCCATATACTATAAAAGAATTAGAAGATTTAGGATTAAGTCCTTTTCATTTACAGAAATAATGACATCTGCGTACTTTAGTTCTTTCCTAGGAGTGCAAACACACAGATTATAAAAATAAATTAAAATCTACCTATATCAACCTGCCCAAAAAAGGTAAACTTTTAGTAACACTATGTACAATATTTATGGAATGGAGATTGTATCACGAAGCTAAAGATTAACTTTTTCAAAACCTTGTTTTAATATAACTCAATTAATATGTTACCATAAATTAAACAACCAAAACCCTTGGCTGAGATCCTAGCCTTACTTCAGTCAATGGCAGCTTTGCTAATGACTTCAGTAACGTCGTAATTTCACCTGCTTTATTTCAGTCTCAATTCCACTACCAGTAGAAACAAAACCTTACCAGCCCGAATTCAAATGCTGTATCAACTCCAGCCAGGGGCTACGGCAAACAGCGCATCCAAGCAAGCAAACCGTCCTTAGCAATAGCCTCAAGCTGGAGGTACAAGGTTATTCCGTCAATTAACTGAAGGATCTCTCCATTACAAACTACGTTACACAGACAGGTCAAGGAAAGTCTGACAGTCGCTGGTAAATTGATTCAGTATCTAGAATTAAAGCTTTTTTCCCTAGAGCACCAAAAGCTTCTGCTCTGAAGCAGCTTCAAACACATTTAAAATACAAAAAGCTCAGCTGGCATAAGCACTTTGAAGTTTCTACATGGTTTTAAATTCATTGCGTGTAAAGCTATAGAGTCCTTTCCAATAAAGGAAAGTACTTTTCAGGCAAATTTATCTCAGCTACAATTTGGTTAGCAAAAATTAGTGACTGACTTCTCAACCAGCTGCAATTTCCCCCCCAAGCAACTTGAGCCCAGATCTTGCACAGAAGTAAAAGGCATTTCCTCTGCTGAACAGATCGCCATCGAGAAAACAAGTAAAGCAAACATAGCGGGAGAGGACTCGCAGGTCATAAAGCAAATCAGCAACACGCAGGAACGGAAGTCAGTCTTCTGACTTCCAGGAGAACAGCATGCTCTTCCCATGCGGCCCACTTCTAGTAGCAGTTGTTATTTCACGAACAGGTCAAACGCCTGCCTGGGAAAGACGCTGTTCTAAAGGAAAACGGTAGCAAAACAGTTGCTTTTCTTATTGTCAAGCAGGTTTGCAACATCTGCACATCTTCTTGTGACAGCTACAGTGTTTTGGTTTCGGCTGCCGCCGGCTACAAAAGCGCCACGCGGCCCCCCCCCCCCTTCCCCGCCGCGGTGCGGAGGAGAATGGAAACAAAACAGGCAGAAAACCGGTGGGTCGGGATAAGGGCAGTTTAACAGAACAGCAAACAGAGGGAACAGGAACAACAACGATACAGATAAGGAGAAAACACGACAAAAAACAGACCCGCTCTCTCGGACCGCACTGGCGCCGCACGCTCCTGAGCCGTGAGAGGGTTCTTGCCGAGCCGCCCCCCCCACCGGAACCCAGTGTGACATCACAGGGTATGGAACACCGGGCTCTGTTCGGCCAGGTGGGGTCAGCCCCCACCCCCCGGCTGTGCCCCTTCCTGGATTCCGGTGAAAATTAACCCTATTCTGGCCAAACCCAGGACATACAGCACTCAGCACTGGCAGGACAAGGCAACACCACCACCTCTTCCTGAACTGGTAAATGAGTTTCTGGATTTTAGGGAAGTCTAACTAGTTTGAAATTCCTTACTGAAATCGCACTGCGAGAACTGGCACCCTTCCACCACCACCCAGCTAGCCGTTAATGTCACTAGCAGATCAGGGGCTCCGCAGAACGTGCAGTGTAGTGCTGTGAGTCACGTAGACAGAAGGACACAAAATGACACATGCAAAGAAAGCTTTAAAATTCAAAGACAGACTTCTCTTCCTCTTGCTACCTTTGCACAAAGTCTACTGCAAGCTAACAATATTTGCAAAGATAAACATCTGGAGTATATTAGGATGGTCAGATGCAGTTAGTGTCATCTGTCCCATTACAGATCATATCTGTGACTTAAATTGCTGAAAAACTGTTTCGGTTTCGGCTGCCGCCGGCAACAAAAGCGCCACACGGCCGCCCCTCCTCCCGCCGGCGTGCGGAGGAGAATGAAAAGAAAGAGGCAGAAACAGGTGGGTCGGGATAAGGGCAGTTTAACAGAACAGCAAACAGAGGGAAAACAGGAACAACAACGATACAAATAAGGAGAAAACACAACAACGAACCGTACAACCCAGACAGCCGCTCTCCCGAAACAGGACCGGCGCTGCGCCCCCCCAAGCCGCGAGTGCCTTCCCGCCTCCCCGCCCCCCCCACCGGAACCCAGTGTGACGTCACAGTGTATGGAATACCGGGCTCTGTTTGGCCAGGTGGGGTCAGCCCCCACCCCCCGGCTGTGCCCCTTCCTGGATTCCGGTGAAAATTAACCCTCTTCTGGCCAAACCCAGGACATTATCCACCCCTTATTCCATACCATCTACGTCATGCCCAGGTCCCCCATTGTCCAGTTGATCACCACCACTTCTCCTGTCTCCAGATATCATTCCCTTAGTCTATGGATCATCACTCTAAAGTGTCCATTGAGTTCATTTAATCCATGACTTTGGGCTCCATCTGTCGTAATGGTCTTCCGTGGCAGGAGAGGTGATGTGCGGTGGTGGGCGGTCACTTGCTGCATCCGGAGCTCACGGCTGATGTATCTGGTGCGGCCCGTGCCCACAGTCTGCAGGAGATGTTGATCTTGATGAAGTTGCTGGATGCCAGTTGTTGAAAACCAGGTCCAGTTCCATCATCGCTGTGCTCTGCTAGGTTTTCATCGAAAAAGTCCATCCTTCTTTAATCAGGATGATTCTTACTATGCTACTACTGGTACAAAATATAACAATTATAACAGTGATAACAGACAGTGACAGGGTTATTTAACAATTAACTTTATACAATTTATTTACGGACTATTTTCGCCCAAAATCAAATTCCCATGAGGTACACATCGGACTTCCCCATCCTTCCGCATTACCCACCAGGTACACCCAGGTCCTTGAGCAAAGGCAATCCCGCGGACGGGCTTGCCTTTGCCCGAGGCAGGACTAACCCAAACCGTCTTCCCTAACATGTTCCGCATGTGCACTACACGGACTTTATCTTCTTCTACGGGGCACTGAGGTTTTGACTGGGCAGGACCAGGCTGGTTGGTGGATCCCCGGTTGTTAACCAACCAGGTGACCTTTGCTAAATGGGGATCCCAATTTTTGAAAGTCCCACCCCCCATTGCCCTCAGATAGGTTTTTTAGCAGCCCATTGTACCGCTTGATCTTTCCAGAGGCTGGTGCATGGTAGGGGATGTGATACACCCACTCAATACCGTGTTCTTTGGCCCAGGTGTCTATGAGGCTGTTACGAAAATGAGTCCCGTTTTCTGAATCAGTTCTTTCGGGGGTGCCATGTCACCACGGGACTTGTTTTTCAAGGCCCAGGATGGTATTCCGGGCAGTGGCATGGGGCTCAGGGTAGGTTTCCAGCCATCCGGTGGTGGCCTCCAACATTGTGAACACATAGCGCTTGCCTTGGCGGGTTTGTGGCAGTGTGAGGTAGTCAATCTGTCAAGCCTCCCCATATTTATATTTTAGCCATCGTCCTCCATACCACTGAGGCTTTACCCGCTTGGCTTGCTTGATTGCAACGCACGTCTCACATTCATGGATAACCTGTGCGATGGTGTCCATGGTCAAGTCCACCCCTTGGTCACGAGCCCATCGGTATGTCGCGTCTCTTCCTTGGTGGCCCGAGGTGTCATGGGCCCACCGAGCTATAAACAGTTCACCCTTATGTTGCCAGTCCAGATCCACCTGAGCCACTTCAATCTTAGCAGCCTGATCTACCTGGTGGTTGTTTTGATGTTCCTCAGTGGCCAGACTCTTAGGGATGTGAGCGTCCACGTGAGGCACTTTTACAACCAACTGCTCCAGGCGGGCAGGAATATCTTGCCACAATGGGGCAGCCCAGATAGGTTTGCCTCTTCACTGCCAGTTGTTCTTGTTCCATTGCTGCAGCCACCCCCACAAGGCATTGGCCACCATCCAAGAGTCGGTGTAAAGACAGAGCACTGGCCACTTCTCTCGACTGGCGATGTCTAAAGCCAGCTGGATGGCTTTCACCTCTGCAAACTGGCTGGACTCACCTTCTCCCTCAGCAGTTTCCGCGACTTCTCGTGTAGGGCTGCATACAGCAGCCTTCCACCTCCGCTGCTTCCCCACAATGCGACAGGACCCATCCTTGAACAAGGCATACTGTTTCTCATCTTCTGGCAGCTGGTTATACAGTGGGGCCTCTTCAGCACGTGTCACCTCCTCCTCTGGCAATGCTCCAAAATCTTTACCTTCTGGCCAGTCCATGATTACCTCCAGAATTCCTGGGCAACTGGAGTTTCCCGTTTGGGGGCGATGGGTGATCAGCGAGACCCACTTACTCCACGTAGCATCAGTGGCATGAAGCGTAGAGGGGACCCTCTCTTTGAACATCCAGCCCAGGACCGGCAACCGTGGTACTAGGAGGAGCTGTGCTTCAGTGCCCACCACTTCTGAAGCACCTCGAACGCCTTCATATGCTGCCAGAATCTCTTTTTCAGTGGGAGTATAGCGGGCCTCGGATCCTTTGTATCCCCGGCTCCAAAACCCCAGGGGTCGACCTCGAGTCTCCCCTGGTGCTTTCTGCCAGAGACTCCAGGTTGGGCCATTCTCCCCGGCTGCGGTGTAGAGCACGTTTTTAACATCTTGCCCTGACCGGACTGGACCAAGGGCTACGGCATGAACTATCTCCTGTTTAATTTGTTCAAATGCCTGTCGTTGCTTAGGGCCCCATTCAAAATCATTCTTCTTCCGGGTCACGTGGTACAGAGGACTTACAATCTGGCTGTAATTTGGGATGTGCATCCTCCAAAAACCCACAACACCCAGGAAGGCCTGTGCTTCCTTTTTGCTGGTTGGTGGAGACATAGCTGCTATTTTGTTGATGACATGCATTGGGATTTGACGGCGCCCATCCTGCCATTTTATTCCCAAAAACTGGATCTCTTGCGCAGGTCCCTTGACTTTACTTCGCTTAATGGCAAAACCGGCTTTCAGAAGGATCTGAACTATTTTCTCCCCTTTCTCAAAAACCTCCTCTGCTGTGTCGCCCCATATAATGATGTCGTCGATGTACTGCAGATGTTCTGGAGCTTCACCCTTTTCCAGTGCAGTCTGGATTAGTCCATGGCAAATGGTGGGACTGTGTTTCCACCCCTGGGGCAGTCGATTCCAGGTGTACTGGATGCCCCTCCAGGTGAAAGCAAACTGTGGCCTGCACTCTGCTGCCAAAGGGATGGAGAAGAATGCATTAGCAATGTCAATTGTAGCCTACCACTTGGCTGCCTTTGACTCCAGCTGATATTGAAGTTCCAGCGTGTCTGGCACGGCAGCACTCAGTGGTGGTGTGACTTCATTCAGGCCACGGTAGTCTATTGTCAGTCTCCACTCTCCAGTAGATTTTCTCACTGGCCATATGGGACTATTAAAGGGTGAGCGAGTTTTCGTGATCACTCCTTGACTCTCCAGCTGGCGGATCAGCTGATGAATGGGGAGAAGGGAGTCTCGGTTGGTACGATACTGTCGCCGGTGCACCGTTGTGATTGCGATGGGTAACTGTTGTTCTTCAACCCTCAGCAACCCCACAACGGAAGGATCCTCTGAGAGACCAGGCAAAATGGACAGCTGTTTAATTTCTTCCGTCTCCAAAGCAGCTATGCCAAAAGCCCACCAATAACCCCTTGGGTCCTTGAAATACCCTCTCCTAAGATAGTCTATCCCAAGGACGCACGGAGCCTCGGGGCCAGTTACAATGGGGTGCTTCTGCCAGTCCTGCCCAGTGAGGCTCACTTCAGCCTCCAGTACACTCAGCTCTTGGGACCCCCCTGTCACTCCCGAAATGCAAATGGACTCTGACCCTTTGAACTCTGATGGCATTAAAGTACACTGTGCACCAGTGTCCACTAGAGCTTTATACTCTTGTGGATCTGACGTGCCAGGCCACCGACTCCACACTGTCCAATAAACGCAGTTGTCCCTTTCCTCCACCTGGCTGGAGGCAGGGCCCCTCTAATCCTCGTCAGAGAAATTGCTGCTCACCTGCTGTAAAAATGACTTGGAGGTCCCCTCCAGAGGATTGGAATCAAAATCAAACTGCCTGCCTGGTCTGGAGAGCTGACTGCTGGAAATTGGAGTGGCATTTTTCCTAACAGAATCCCCTTTCGTGACTGTTTTACCTCGCAACTCACGCACTCTTGCCTGTAGACTTGAGGTGGGTTTTCCATCCCACTTCCTCATGTCCTCTCCGTGGTCAAGCAGAACCACAGGGTGCCCCGTGGTGTGTAGTCTCTGTATTCCCTCTCCTGAGCAGAGAAACGCTTGCCCCTAATAGCTGAGACACTGGCCCGTACAGGTGGGGAGTAGGACATACTCTATTCGAGTCGCTGGACCTTCTGGAAGAATTTATTGACAGCTGAGACAAGGGAGGAAGAGAGACTTTCCTCATATTGCTGGAGTCTGACAGCCACCTCATCCACTGTTGGTGCCTCTTTACCTTTCCAGTTTACTACTGCCAGTGAGTTGGCATATGAGGAGGGTGCGCTCCGCACAAACTTTCTCCACATAGATGGTGTGCACTGGACTTCATCTGGGTCTGTGGGTAACTGGTCATCATCTGGTACATTATAAACCAGCTCCTGCACAGCTAATTCCCTCATGTACTGAATACCCCCCTCCATACTGGTCCACTTGCCAGGGTAGCACACAAAATAGTCACTGAAGGGGTACCTCTCCCTCATGCCTGACAGAAGTCTCCTCCAGAGGCTGAGGACTTGTTCCTTCATCCCAATGGCCTTGTCAATGCCCCCATCCCTGGCCAGGGATCCCAGCTGCTTGTCTTCCTTGCCTTCTAACTCCAAGCTGCTGGCCCCGTTATCCCAGCACCGCAGCAGCCAGGTGACAATGTGCTCGCCTGGGTGGTGGCTGAAATCTTTCCGCATGCCTCGCAACTCGCCCAGGGACAGGGACCGGGTGATGATCTCTGTCTCTATCTCCTGCGATGACCCTGGCTCATTGTCATCCCTCCCGGAGCGATCTGCTCTCTTTGCGTCTTTCTTTAGTTTTACGGGCGCGAATGCTACCGGCACAGGTTGGTCACTGGGCTCAGCCGCGATGCCTGCGGCTGGAGCTGGGGCTGGAGGGGCTGCAGGGCCGGCTGGGGGCGCAGCGCCAGCCGCAGTGCCTGCTGCTTCATTCCCCCTCACTTTCTCCTTTAGGGCACTGAATCAGGTTGAACAGGGCTCGGTAGGCGTGGGCCAGACCCCAGCACATTGCGGTGAGCTGTGTCTCTCTCGAGTTCCCAGGGTGACAGCACACTTTTTGCAGATATTTTACCAGATTTTCGGGATTCTGTATTTGTTCAGGGGTGAGTTTAAAACACACTGGGGGTGCCCACTGCTCTAGACACCTGCACATGCTGTCCCACACACCCAGCCACTCACAGCTATCCGGCCCCGGGGCAGTTCTCTGCACGATGTTCTTAATGACTTGTTTAGCCCTAAACAAAACCTGCAACCCATTCAGGAGACATAACAGAAGGAGAGAGCTGCCCTGAGCATCCCACGGGTACTCAAAATTCTCAAAAGCAGTTAGGACCAGCCTGAGGGAGAGAGGGGGGGCGAAAGAGTGGGGGAAGGTATCCCCTCCGGTTTTCCCTACAGGCTGGGTTCGATTATTAACAAGTTCTAAGACCTAGGACCCGAGGTACGGAAATGACCGCAGTGCCGCATGCAAATACAAGCCTAATTTCATACACAGTGATGCTATCATGTCATACGTTGACATCGTACAGTACAGTAAAATCATAATCCTGATCCTTTTCCCGGAGGTAATGAACATCACCACAGGAAACAAGTGCAGCAAATACGGATTCAAAAACCACAACCATGTGATCAAAGACAGAAACATTTTTACCGGCGACTGTTTAACACAGAAAAATGCGTATAACAAAATTTAACAAAATGTAAGAAAGCAGTTTTAACAGCCGCTGCTCAGCCCTGCCGTTATCTGTGCCCCACGTCTGGGCCCCAATTTCAAATGTCTTGGTTTCGGCTGCCGCCGGCAACAGAAGTGCCACGCAGCCACCCCACCCCCCCGCCGGCGTGCGGAGGAGAATGAAAAGAAAGAGGCAGAAACTGGTGGGTCGGGATAAGGGCAGTTTAACAGAACAGCAAACAGAGGGAAACAACAACGGTACAAATAAGGAGAAAACACAACAACGAACCACACGACCCAGACAGCCGCTCTCCCGAACAGCACCGGCGCCGCGCCCCCCCAAGCCATGAGTCTCTATCTGCTGCGCCGCCCCCCCCACCGGAACCCAGCGTGACGTCACATGGTATGGAATATCGGGCTCTGTTTGGCCAGGTGGGGTCAGCCCCCACCCCCTGGCTGTGCCCCTTCCTGGAGTCCAGTGAAAATTAACCCTGTTCTGGCCAAACCCAGGACATCGGGACACCTACAGAAGGCTGCACAGGACCTTGTCCAGGCGGATCTTCAATATCTCCAGAGAAGGAGACTCCACAACCTCCCTGGGCAGCCTGTTCCAGGGCTCCGTCACCCTCAGAGGGAAGAAGTTCTTCCTCATGTTCAGACGGAACTTCCTGTGCCTCTGTGCCCATTGCCCCTTGTCCTGTCACTGGGCACCACTGAAAAGAGCTTGGCCCCATCCTCCTGACACCCACCCTGCAGATATTTGTAGGCATTTCTAAGGTCCCCTCTCAGCCTTCTCTTCTTCAGGCTGAACAAGCCCAGCTCCCTCAGCCTCTCCTCGTAGGGAACATGTTCCAGTCCCCTCACCATCCTTGTAGCCCTCCGCTGGACTCTTTCCAGTAGCTCCTCATCTTTCTTGAACTGGGGAGCCCAGAACTGGACAGAGTACTCCATTTGAGGCCTCACCAGGGCAGTGTAGAGGGGAAGCAGAACCTCCCTCGTCCTGCTGGCCACACTCTTCTTGATGCACCCTAGGATCCCATTGGCTTTCTTGGCAGCCAGGGCACACTGCTGGCTCATGGTTAACCTGTCGTCCACCAGGACACCCAGGTCCCTCTCCGCAGAGCTGCTCTCCAGCAGGTCCACCCCAAGCCTGTACTGATGCATGGGGTTGTTCCTCCCCAGCTGCAGGACCCTGCATTTGCCTTTGTTAAACCTCATCAGGTTCCTCTCTGCCCAAATTTCCAGCCTATCCAGGTCAAGCAGAATGGCAGCACAGCCTTCCGCTGTGTCCACCACACCTCCCAGTTTGGTGTCATCAGCAAACTTGCTGAGGGTACATTCTAACTCTTCATCCAGGTCATTGATGAAGAAGCTAAACAAGACTGGGCCCAGCAATGACCCCTGAGGGACACCACTAGTTACCAGCCTCCAACTAGACTCAGCGCCACTGATGAGAACCCTCTGAGTTCTGCCATTCAGCCAGTTCTCAATCCACTTCACCGACCACTCATCCAGCCCACACTTCCTCAGCTTCCCTAGGAGGATATTATGGGAGACTGTGTCGAAAGCCTTGCTGAAGTCAACACAACAGAACACTACACATGAGAACACATCAGAACACAACTGAACACAACAGAACACAACAGAACACAAAAAATAACAACAGAAATCTAAAAATGAGAACACATCAGAAAACATCAGAACAAAACAGAACACAGCAGAACACTACACATATGAAGAGAACAGAACACAAAAGAACACAACAGAGCACAACACAATACTACACATGAGAACACATCAGAACACAACAGAACACATAAGAACACAAAAGAAAAGAACAGAACAGAACAGAACAGAACACTACACATGAGAACACAACAGAACAAAACAGAACACAACAGAACACAACAGAACATAGCAGAATACAGCAGAACACTACACTGAACAGAAGAGAACACAACAGAACACCACTGAACACAAGTGAACACTACACATGAGAACACTTCAAGATACAACAGAACGCAACAGAACACATCAGAACACAACAGAACACAACAGAACACAACAGAACACTACACATCAGAACACAAGAGAACACAACAGATCACTGCACATCAGAACACAACAGAACACAACAACACAAAAAATAACAACAGAAATCTAAAAATGAGAACACATCAGAGAACATCAGAACAAAACAGAACACAGCAGAACACTACACATATGAAGAGGACAGAACACAAAAGAACACAACAGAGCACAACAGAATACTGCACATGAGAACACATCAGAACACAACAGAACACATAAGAACACAAAAGAACACAACAGAACACAACAGAACAGAACAGAACACTACACATGAGAACACAACAGAACAAAACAGAACACAACAGAACACAACAAAACACAGCAGAATACAGCAGAACAATACACTGAACAGAAGAGAACACAACAGAACACCACTGAACACAAGTGAACACTACACATGAGAACACTTCAAGATACAACAGAACGCAACAGAACACAACAGAACACTACACATCAGAACACAACAGAACACAACAGAACACCACTGAACACAACTGAACACTACACATGAGAACACAACAGAACACAACAGAACACAAAAGAACACTACACATGAGAACACATCAGAACACAACAGAACACAACAGAACACAACAGAACACAACAGAACACTACACATGTGAACAGAACACAACACAAAAGAACACAACAGAACCCAACAGAACCCAACAGAACACAACAGAACACAGCATAACAGTACAGAATCACAGAATCACAGAATCACAGAACAGTAGGGGTTGGAAGGGACCTCTGTGGGTCATCTAGTCCAACCGCCCTGCCGAAGCAGGGTCACCTACAGCAGGCTGCACAGGACCCCGTCCAGGCGGGTCTTGAATATCTCCAGAGAAGGAGACTCCACAACCTTCCTGGGCAGCCTGTTCCAGGGCTCCGTCACCCTCAGAGGGAAGAAGTTCTTCCTCATGTTCAGACGGAACTTCCTGTGCCTCTGTGCCCATTGCCTCTTGTCCTGTCACTGGGCACCACTGAAAAGAGCTTGGCCCCATCCTCCTGACACCCACCCTGCAGATATTTGTAGGCATTTCTAAGGTCCCCTCACAACCTTCTCTTCTTCAGGCTGAACAAGCCCAGCTCCCTCAGCCTCTCCTTGTAGGGGAGATGCTCCAGTCCCCTCACCATCCTCGTAGCCCTCCGCTGGACTCTCTCCAGCAGCTCTTCATCTTTCTTGAACTGGGGAGCCCAGAACTGGACAGAGTACTCCAGATGAGGCCTCACTAGGGCAGTGTAGAGGGGAAGGAGAACCTCCCTCGTCCTGCTGGCCACACTCTTCTTGATGCACCCTAGGATCCCATTGGCTTTCTTGGCAGCCAGGGCACACTGCTGGCTCATGATTAACCTGTCGTCCACCAGGACACCCAGGTCCCTCTCTGCAGAGCTGCTCTCCAGCAGGTCCACCCCAAGCCTGTACTGGTGCATGAGGTTGTTCCTCCCCAGGTGCAGGACCCTGCCCTTGCCCTTGTTTAACCTCATCAGGTTCCTCTCTGCCCAAATTTCCAGCCTATCCAGGTCACGCTGAATGGCAGCACAGCCTTCTGGTGTATCTACCACACCTCCCAGTTCGGTGTCTTCAGCAAACTTGCTGAGGGTACATTCTAACTCTTCATCCAGGTCGTTGATGAAGAAGTTAAACAAGACTGGGCCCAGTACTGACCCCTGAGGGACACCACTTGTCACCAGCCTCCAACTAGACTCAGTGCCGCTGATGGCAACCCTCTGAGTTCTGCCATTCAGCCAGTTCTCTATCCACTTCACCGACCACTCATCCAGCCCACACTTCCTCAGCTTCCCTAGGAGGATATTATGGGAGACTGTGTCGAAAGCCTTGCTGAAGTCAAGGTAGACAACGTCCACGGCTCTCCCTTCGTCTACCCAACCAGTCATGTCATCGTAGAAAGCTATCAGATTGGTCAGGCATGATTTCCCTTTGGTGAATCCATGCTGACTACTCCTGATAACCTTCTTTTCTTCTACTTGCTTCATGATGGCCTCCAGGATAAGCTGCTCCATCACCTTTCCCGGGATGGAGGTGAGGCTGACCGGCCTGTAGTTCCCTGGGTCCTCCTTCTTGCCCTTTTTGAAGATTGGAGTGACATTGGCCTTTCTCCAGTCCTCGGGCACCTCTCCTGTCCTCCAGGACCTCTCAAAGATGATGGAGAGTGGCTCAGCAATGACATCCGCCAGCTCCCTCAGCACTCGTGGGTGCATTCCATCGGGACCCATGGATTTGTGGACATCCAGATCACTTAAGCGATCCCTCACACAGTCCTCCTCGACCAAGGGAAAGTCGTCCTCTTTGTAGGCTTCTTCTTTTACCTCCGGGGCTTGGGATTCCTGAGGGCCAGTCTTAGCACTGAAGACTGAAGCAAAGAAGGCATTCAGTAGCTCTGCCTTCTCTGCATCCTCCGTCACCAGGACACCCGCGTCATTCAGCAGTGGCCCCACATTGTCCCTAGCCTTCCTTTTGCTGCTGATGTAGTGGAAGAAGCCCTTCTTGTTGTTTTTGACATCCCTTGCCAGCTTCAATTCCAGATTTGGCCTTCCTCGTTGCATCCCTGCATGCTCTCACCACGTTTCTGTACTCTTCCCAAGTGGCCTGTCCCTCTTTCCACATTCCATGGAGCTTTCTCTTCTGCCTGATCTCCGCTAGAAGCTCCTTGTTTAACCATGCAGGTCTCCTGCCTCCTTTGCTAAATTTCTTTCTCAGGGGGATGCATTGCTCCTGTGCATGGAAGAAGTGTTGTTTAAAGAGTGACCAGCACTCATGGACCCCCCTTCCTTCGAGAGCCCTGGTCCACGGGATTCCTCCCAGTAGCTCCTTGAAGAGGGCAAAGTCAGCCCTCCTGAGGTCCAGGGTTTTGATCCTGCTTATCGCCCTGCTTCCTCCACGCAGGATCCTGAACTCAACCATTTCATGGTCACTGCAAATGAGTACAAATGAGAACAAAAGAGAACACGTCAGAACACAACAGAACACAAGAGAACACTACACATGAGAAAACATCAGAACACGTCAGAAAACAACAGAACACAACAGAACACTACACATGAGAACACTTCAAAACACAACAGAACACAAATGAACACAAATGAACACAACAGTACACAACAGAACACAACACATCAGAACACAACAGAACACATCAGTACACAACACAATAGTATACATGAGAACACTTCAAAACACAACAGAACACTGCACATGAGAACACATCAGAACACAACAGAACACACAAGAACAGAACAGAACACGAGAACACTACACATGTGAACAGAATTGAACACTATAGTTCACAAGAGAACACAACAGAACAGTACAGAACACTACACATGAGAACACAACAGAACACAACAGAACACAACAGAACACAACACTACACATGAGAACACATCAGAACACCAGAGAACACAACAGAATACACCAGAACACAGGAGAACACTATAAATGAGAACACAAGAAAACATATCAGAACACAACAGAACACATCAGAAAAAAGCAGAACACAACAGAACACAATACATCATAACACAACACAACACATCAAAACACCGCAGAACACAACAGAAAACAACAGAACACAACAGAAAACTACATGTGAACACAAGAGAACACAACAGAACACTGCACATCATAACACAACAAAACACAACAGAACAGAACAAAAAACAGAATACGAAACATGAGTATACATCAGAACACAGCAAAACACAACACAATATTACAGAATGCAAGAGAATACTACACGTGAACAAAACAGAACACATCAGAATACAGCAGAACACTACACATGTAAACACAACAGAATACAACAGAACACAACAGAACACATCAGAACACTACACATGAGAACACATCAGAACACAAGAGAACACAAGAGAATACAACAGAACACAACACATCAGAAAACAACAGAACACATCTGAATACAACAGAACACTACACATGAGAACACAACAGAATACAACAGAACACATCAGAACATAACAGAACGCTACATATGAGAACACATCAGAACACATCAGAACAGAACAGAACACAACCGAACACTGAACACAATACTACACAGAACACAAGAGAACACATGAGAACAAAACAGAACTCAACAGAACACAAGAGAACACAACAGAACTCTGCACATCAGAAAAATGCAGAACAGAACACTGCAGATGAGAACACATGAGAACACAAGAGAACACAACAGAACACTATACATGAGTACACAGCAGAACCCATCAGAACACAACAGAACACTACATGTGAGAACACAAGAGGACACAAGAGAACACTACACTTGAGAATGCAACAGAACATAACAGAACACAGCAGAACACCACACATGTGAACACAACAGAATACAACAGAACACAACAGAACACTACAGGTGAGAACACAACAGAACACAATAGAACACCTCACATGTGAACACAACAGAACGCAACAGAACACTAAACATCAGAACAAAAGAGAACACATGAGAACACAACAGAACACAACGGAAGACTACGCCTGAGAACACAACAGAACAAAAAAGAACACTACACATGTGAACAGAACAGAACAGAACAGAACACTACACATTCGAACACAACAGAACACTACAGAACACTACAAAACGCTACTCTTGAACACCTCAGAACACAACAGAACACAACAGAACACTACACGTGAGAACACAAGAGAACACAGGAAAACACTACACGAGAACACAACAGAACACAAGAGAACACAACAGAACACTACACTTGAGAACACAACAGAACACAAGAGAACACTGCACATGTACAGACATCAGAACACAACAGAACGCAACAGAACCCTACACATCAGAACACCACAGAGCACAAGAGAACACAACAGAACACAACAGAAGACAACACCTGAGAACTCAACAGAACACAACAGAACAATACACATCAGAACACAACAGAAGACAAAAGAACACTACACATGAGAACACATCAGAACAAAACAGAACACAACACAACACTACACTTGAAAACACAACAGAACACAAAAGAACACAACGGAACACAACACAATACTACACATGAGAACACATCAGAACACAACAGAACACAACAGAACAGAAGAGAACACTACAAATGAGAACACATCAGGACACTAGAGAGCACAACAGAACATAACAAGACCACAGAACACATCAGAACACAGGAGAACACTATAAATGAGAACACAAGAAAACACATCAGCACACAATAGAACACTACACATCAGAACACAACAGAACACAACAGATAACAGAACACAACAGAACACAACACTACAGGTGAACACAAGAGAACACAACAGAACACTGCACAACAGAACACAACAGAACACAACAGAACACAACAGAACACAGCAGAAGAGTACACATGAGAACACATCAGAACACAACAGAACACATCAGAACAAAACAGAATACATCAGAACACTAAACATGAGTACACATTAGAACACAGGAGAACACAACACAATATCACAAAACGCACGAGAATACTACATGTGAACACAACAGAACAGAAGAAAGAAAGAAAACAGCATTAATTGCTTGGACAGGTTGCAAAAAAAATATATATGCATATTCCCTGAGGAACAGGTTCTTAGCTATGAAAAATTTTCCTATGTCCAAACAAAAAATTAATTCAAATGGTGTGACATGTCATTACAGAAAATGTATATCTGATGTTTCCTTCTTCAGTAGTTATCCCTAAACAAACTTTATTCTGTGCTAACCACATATGCTTCTAGTATTAGAGCATGTAGCTCGCAGCCAGAAGAGGCTAGCCTGGAAAGCTGTTGCTCAGCATTATCTGTCCATGGCACTGCTCGCACAGAGGAACAAAGACTGGGGCTGCTTGCTTGTCTTGCCCCCTGAAACTTCAAACGTACCTTATGGGGTCCCTGTCAGGAGCATTTCGCAGCCCTGCCCAAAAAAGGCAAACATCTTCCTGTACATTACATACAGAAGACGCTAGCTCGGAAAGCTGTTTCTCAGCAACGTCTGGTCATGGCACTGATCGCACAGAGGCACAGAGACTGGGGCTGCTTGCTTGTCCTGCCACCTGAAATTTCAAAAGTAGCTTAGGTGGTCAGTTTCGGGCGCCTCAGTCAGCCCTGCTCTGAAAATGCAAACGTCTGCAGATAGCTCGCAGGCAGAAAGAGCTAGCCTGGAAAGCTGTTGCTCAGTCTCATCTGCCCATGGCACTGCTCGCACAGAGGCACAGAGACTGGGGCTGCTTGCTTGTTTTGCCCCTCAAAATTCAAAAGTACCCTAGGTGGTACGTGCCAGGCGCCTCATGCAGCCCTGCTCTGAAAATGCGAACATCTGCAGATAGCTCACAGCCAGAAAGAGCTAGCCTGGAAAGCTGTTGCTCAGCCTCATCTGCCCATGGCACTGCTCGCACAGAGGCACAGAGACTGGGGCTGCTTGCTTGTCTTGCCACCTGTAAATTCAAACGTAGATTTGGGGGTCCGTGCAGGGGGCCTCCGGCAGCCATGCTCTGAAAATGCGAACGTCTGCAGATAGCTCGCACCCAGAAAGAGCTAGCCTGGAAAGCTGTTGCTCAGCCTCATCTGCCCATGGCACTGCTCGCACAGAGGCACAGAGACTGGGGCTGCTTGCTTGTCTGGTCACCTCAAACTTCAAACGTAGCTTTGGGGGTCCATGCAGGGTGCCTCCAGCCGCCCTGCTCTGAAAATGCGAACGACTGCAGATAGATTGCAGCCAGAAAGAGCTAGTCTGAAAAGCTGTTGCTCAGATTCATGTGCCCATTGCACTGCTCGCACAGAGGCACAGAGACTGGGGCTGCTTGCTTGTCTTGCCACCTCAAACATGAAATGTAGCATGGGAATGAGGGGGGTCCCTGCCAGGCGCCTCCAGCAGCCCTGCTCCGAAAATGCGAATGTCTGCAGATAGCTGGCAGCAGGAAGGGTCTAGCCTGGAAAGCTGTTGCTCAGCCTCATCTACCCATGGCACTGCTGGCACAGAGGCACAGAGACTGGGGCTGCTTGCTTGTCTTGCACTCTGAAACTTCAAACGTAGCTTAGGTGGACCGTGACGGGCGCATCCGGAAGCCCTGCTCTGAAAATGCAAACGTCTGCAGATAGCTCGCAGGCAGAAAGAGCTAGCCTGGAAAGCTGTTGCTCAGCCTCATCTGCCCATGGCACTGCTCGCACACAGGCACAGAGACTGGGGATGATTGCTTGTCTTTCCCCCTCAAACTTCAAACGTTGATTAGGTGGTCCATGGAGGGGGCCTCCAGCAGCCCTGCTCTAAATAAGCGAGTGTCTGCAGATAGCTCACAGGCAGAAAGAGGTAGCCTGGAAAGCTGTTTCTCAGCCTCATCTGCCCATGGCACTGCTCGCACAGAGACACAGAGACTGGGGCTGCTTACTTGTCTTGCCACCTCAAACTTCAAACGTACATTTGGGAGTCCGTGATGGGCGCCTGCGGCAGCCTTGATGCAAAAAAGCGAACAACTGCAGATAGCTGGCAGGCAGAAATATCTAGCCTGCAAAGCAGTTGCTCAGCCTCATCTGCCCATGGCACTGCTCGCACAGAGGCACAGAGACTGGGACTGCTTGCTTGTCTTGCCCCCTCAAAGTCAAAACATAGCTTAGGTGGCACGTGTCGGGCGCCTCTGACAGCCCTGCTGCGAAAATCAAACGTCTGCAGATAGTTCGCAGCCAGAAAGAGCTAGCCTGGAAAGCTGTTGCTCAGCCTCATCTGCCCATGGCACTGCTCGCACAGAGGCACAGAGACTGGGGCTGCTTGCTTCTCTTGCCCCCTCAAACTTCAAGCGTATCTTAGGTGGTCCGCGCCGGGCGCCTCCGTCAGACCTGCTCCGAAAATGCGAACGTCTGCAGATAGCTCGCAGGCAGAGAGAGCTAGCCTGGAAAGCTGTTGCTCAGCCTCATCTGCCCATGGCACTGCTCGCACAGAGGCACAGAGACTGGGGCTGCTTGCTTGTCTTGCCCCCTCAAACTTCAAACATAAGTTTGCGCATCCATGCAGGGCGCCTCCGGCAGCCCTGCTCCCAAAATGTGAACGTCTGCAGATAGCTCGAAGCCAGAAAGAGCTAGCCTGGAAAGCTGTTGCTCAGCCTCATCTGCCCATGGCACTGCTCGCACAGCGGCACAGAGATTGGGGCTGCTTCCATGTCTTGCCCACTCTAACTTCAAACATATCTTAGGTGGTCTGCGCCGTTCGTCTCCGGCATCCTTGCTCCGAAAATGCGAACGTCTGCAGGTAGCTCGCAGGCAGAAAGAGCTAGCGTGGAAAGCTGTTGCTCAGCCTCATCTGCCCATGGCACTGCTCGCACAGAGGCACAGAGACTGGGGCTGCTTGCTTGTCTTGCCTCCTGAAAATTCAAACGTACTTTTGGGGGTCCATGCCGGGCGCCTCCGGCAGCCCTGCTTCACAAATGCGAACGTCTGCAGATAGCTCGCAGGCAGAAAGAGCTAGCCTGGAAAGCTGTTGCTCAGCCTCATCTGCCCATGGAACTGCTCGCACAGAGGCACAGAGACTGGGGCTGCTTGCTTGTCTTGCCCCCTCAAACTTCAAACGTATCTTTGGGGGTCCGTGCCAGGCGCCGCAGGCAGCTTTAGTCTGAAAATGCGAACGTCTGCAGATAGCTCACAGCCAGAAAGAGCTAGGCTGGAAAGCTGTTGCTCAGCCTCATCTGCCCATGGCACTGCTCGCACAGAGGCACAGAGACTGGGGCTGCTTGCTTGTCTTGCCCCCTCAAACTCGAAACATAGCTTAGGTGGCACTTTTCTGTAGCCTCCATCAGCCCTGCTCTGAAAATGCAAACGTCTGAAGATAGCTCGCAGCCAGAAAGAGCTAGCCTGGAAAGCTGTTGCTCAGCCTCATCTGCCCATGGCACTGCTCGCACAGAGGCACAGAGACTGGGGCTGCTTGCTTGTCTGGACCTTTCAAACTTCAAACGTGTCTTTGGGAGCCCGTGCCCGGCGCCTCCGGCATCTTTACTCTGAAAATGCGAACGTCTGCAGATAGCTCGCAGCCAGAAAGAGCTAGCCTGGAAAGCTGTTGCTCAGCCTCATCTGCCCATGGCACTGCTCGCACAGAGGCACAGAGACTGGGGCTGCTTGCTTGTCTTGCCCCCTCAAACTTCAAACATATCTTAGGTGGCACGTGTCGGGCGCCTCCGTCAGCCCTGCTCCGAAAATGCGAACGTCTGCAGATAGTTCGCAGGCAGAAAGAGCTAGCCTGGAAAGCTGTTGCTCAGCCTCCTCTGCGCATGGCACTGCTCACACAGAGGCACAGAGACTCGGACTGCTTGCTTGTCTTGCCCCCTTAAACTTCAAACGTAGCTTTAGGGGTCCATGCCGGGCGCCTCCGGCAGTCCTGCTTCAAAAATGCGAACGTCTTCAGATAGCTCGCAGCCAGAAAGAGCTAGCCTGGAAAGCTGTTGCTCAGCCTCATCTGCCCATGGCACTGCTCGCACAGAGGCACAGAGACTGGGGCTGCTTGCTTGTCTGGCCCTTTCAAACTTCAAACGTATCTTTGGGAGTCCGTGCCGGGCGCCTCCGGCATCTTTACTCTGAAAATGCGAACGTCTGCAGATAGCTCGCAGGCAGAAAGAGCTAGCCTGGAAAGCTGTTGCTCAGCCTCATCTGCCCATGGCACTGCTCGCACAGAGGCACAGAGACTGGGGCTGCTTGCTTGTCTTGCCCCCTCAAACTTCAAACATACCTTTGGGGGTACGTGCAGGGGGCCTCCGGCAGCCCTGCTCCGAAAATGCAAACGTCTGCAGATAGCTCGCAGGCAGAAAGAGCTAGCCTGGAAAGCTGTTGCTCAGCCTCATCTGCCCATGGCACTGCTCGCACAGAGGCACAGAGATTGGGGCTGCTTGCTTGTCTTGCCCCCTCTAACTTCAAACGTTTCTTAGGTGGCACGTGTCGGGAGCCTCCGGCAGCCCTGCTCTGAAAATGCAAACGTCTGAAGATAGCTCGCCGCCAGAAAGAGCTAGCCTGGAAAGCTGTTGCTCACCCTCATCTGCCCATGGCACTGCTCGCACAGAGCCACAGAGATTGGGGCTGCTTGCTTGTCTTGCCACCTCAAACTTCAAAGGTAGCTTAGGTGGTCCGTGCAGGGGGCCTCTGGCAGCCCTGCTCTAAATAAGCGAGTGTCTGCAGATAGCTCGCAGGCAGAAAGAGCTAGACTGGAAAGCTGTTGCTCAGCCTCATCTGCCCATGGCACTGCTCGCACAGAGGCACAGAGACTGGGACTGCTTGCTTGTCTTGCCCCCTCAAAATTCAAACGTAGATTTGGGGGTTCGTGCCGGGCGCCTCAGGCAGCTTTACTCTGAAAATGCGAACGTCTGCAGATAGCTCACAGCCAGAAAGAGCTAGCCTGGAAAGCTGTTGCTCAGCCTCATCTGCCCATGGCACTGCTCGCACAGAGGCACAGAGACTGGAGTGCTTGCTTGTCTTGCCCCCTCAAAGTTCAAACATATCTTAGGTGGTCCGTGCAGGGGGCCTCCGGCAGCCCTGCTCTAAATAAGCGAGTGTCTGCAGATAGCTCGCAGGCAGAAAGAGCTAGACTGGAAAGCTGTTGCTCAGCCTCATCTGCCCATGGCACTGCTCGCACAGAGGCACAGAGACTGGGGCTGCTTGCTTCTCTTGCCCCCTCAAACTTCAAACCTATCTTTGGTGGTCCGTGCAGGGGTGCACCAGCAGGCCTGATCTGAAAATGCGAACGTCTGCAGATAGCTCACAGCCAGAAAGAGCTAGCCTGGAAAGCTGTTGCTCAGCCTCATCTGCCCATGGCACTGCTCGCACAGAGGCACAGAGACTGGGGCTGCTTGCTTGTCTTGCCACCTCAAACTTCAAACGTATCTTAGTTGGTTCTTGAAAAGCTTCTCTGGCAGCCGTTCTCTGAAAATGCGAACGTCTGCAGATAGCTCGCAGCCAGAAAGAGCTAGCCTGCAAAGCTGTTGCTCAGCCTCATCTGCCCATGGCACTGCTCGCACAGAGGCACAGAGACTGGGGCTGCTTGCTTGTCTTGCCCCCTGAAACTTCAAACATATCTTAGGTGGCACGTGTCGGGCGCCTCCGGCAGCCCTGCTCTGAAAATGCAAACGTCTGAAGATAGCTCGCAGCCAGAAAGAGCTAGCGTGGAAAGCTGTTGCTCAGCCTCATCTGGCCATGGCACTGCTCGCACAGAGGCACAGAGATTGGGGCTGATTCCTTGTCTTGCCCTCTCTAACTTCAAACGTACCTTAGGTGGTCCGTGCAGGGGTCCTCTGGCAGCCCTGCTCCGAAAATGCGAACGTCTGCAGATAGTTCGCAGGCAGAAAGAGGTAGCCTGGAAAGCTGTTGCTCAGCCTCCTCTGCCCATGGCACTGCTCACACAGAGGCACAGAGACTCGGGCTGCTTGATTGTCTTGCCTCCTTAAACTTCAAACGTAGCTTTAGGGGTCCATGCCGGTCGCCTCCGGCAGTCCTGCTTCAAAAATGCGAACGTCTTCAGATAGCTCGCAGCCAGAAACAGCTAGCCTGCAAAGCTGTTGCTCAGTCTCATCTGCCCATGGCACTGCTCGCACAGAGGCACAGAGACTGGGGCTGCTTGCTTGTCTGGCCCTTTCAAACTTCAAACGTATCTTTGGGAGTCCGTGCCGGGCGCCTCCGGCATCTTTACTCTGAAAAGGCGAACGTCTGCAGATAGCTCGCAGGCAGAAAGAGCTAGCCTGGAAAGCTGTTGCTCAGCCTCATCTGCCCATGCCACTGCTCGCACAGAGGCACAGAGACTGGGGCTGCTTGCTTGTCTTCCCCCTCAAACTTCAAACATAACTTTGGGAGTACGTGCAGAGGGCCTCCGGCAGCCCTGCTCCGAAAATGCAAACGTCTGCAGATAGCTCGCAGGCAGAAAGAGCTAGCCTGGAAAGCTGTTGCTCAGCCTCATCTGCCCATGGCACTGCTCGCACAGAGGCACAGAGATTGGGGCTGCTTGCTTGTCTTGCCCCCTCTAACTTCAAACGTATCTTAGGTGGCACGTCTCGGGAGCCTCCGGCAGCCCTGCTCTGAAAATGCAAACGTCTGAAGATAGCTCGCCGCCAGAAAGAGCTAGCCTGGAAAGCTGTTGCTCAGCCTCATCTGCCCATGGCACTGCTCGCACAGAGGCACAGAGACTGGGGCTGCTTGCTTGTCTTGCCACCTCAAACTTCAAACGTATCTTAGTTGGTTCTTGAAAAGCTTCTCTGGCAGCCGTTCTCTGAAAATGCGAACGTCTGCAGATAGATCGCAGCCAGAAAGAGCTAGCCTGGAAAGCTTTTGCTCAGCCTCATCTGCCCATGGCACTGCTCGCACAGAGGCACAGAGACTGGGGCTGCTTGCTTGTCTTGCCCCCTCAAACTTCAAACATAACTTTGCGCATCCATGCAGGGCGCCTTCGGCAGCCCTGCTCCCAATATGTGAACGTCTGCAGATAGCTCGCAGGCAGAAAGAGCTAGTCTGGAAAGCTGTTGCTCAGCCTCATCTGCCCATGGCACTGCTCGCACAGAGGCACAGAGACTGGGGCTGCTTGCTTGTCTTGACTCCTCAAAATTCAAACGTACATTTGGGGGTCCATGCCGGGCGCCTCCGACAGCCCTGCTTCACAAATGCGAACGTCTGCAGATAGCTCGCAGGCAGAAAGAGCTAGCCTGGAAAGCTGTTGCTCAGCCTCCTCTGCCCATGGCAGTGCTCACACAGAGGCACAGAGACTCGGGCTGCTTGCTTGTCTTGCCCCCTTAAACTTCAAACGTAGCTTTAGGGGTCCATGCCGGGCGCCTCCGGCAGTCCTGCTCTGAAAATGCAAACGTCTTCAGATAGCTCGCAGGCAGAAAGAGCTAGCCTGGAAAGCTGTTGCTCAGCCTCATCTGCCCATGGCACTGCTCGCACAGAGGCACAGAGACTGGGGCTGCTTGCTTGTCTGGCCCTTTCAAACTTCAAACGTATCTTTGGGAGTCCGTGCCGGGCGCCGCAGGCATCTTTACTCTGAAAATGCGAACGTCTGCAGATAGCTCGCAGGCAGAAAGAGCTAGCCTGGAAAGCTGTTGCTCAGCCTCATCTGCCCATGGCACTGCTCGCACAGAGGCACAGAGACTGGGGCTGCTTGCTTGTCTTGCCCCCTCAAACTTCAAACATACCTTTGGAGTACGTGCAGGGGGCCTCCGGCAGCCCTGCTTCGAAAATGCAAACGTCTGCAGATAGCTCGCAGGCAGAAAGAGCTAGCCTGGAAAGCTGTTGCTCAGCCTCATCTGCCCATGGCACTGCTCGCACAGAGGCACAGAGACTGGGGCTGCTTGCTTGTCTTGCCCCCTCTAACTTCAAACGTATCTTAGGTGGCACGTGTCGGGAGCCTCCGGCAGCCCTGCTCTGAAAATGCAAACGTCTGAAGATAGCTCGCAGCCAGAAAGAGCTAGCCTGGAAAGCTGTTGCTCAGCCTCATCTGCCCATGGCACTGCTCGCACAGAGGCACAGAGACTGGGGCTGCTTGCTTGTCTTGCCACCTCAAACTTCAAACGTAGCTTAGGTGGTCCGTGCAGGGGGCCTCTGGCAGCCCTGCTCTAAATAAGCGAGTGTCTGCAGATAGCTCGCAGGCAGAAAGAGCTAGACTGGAAAGCTGTTGCTCAGCCTCATCTGCCCATGGCACTGCTCGCACAGAGGCACAGAGACTGGGGCTGCTTTCTTGTCTTGCCCTCTCAAAATTCAAACATACATTTGGGGGTCCGTGCCGGGCTCCGCAGGCAGCTTTACTCTGAAAATGCGAACGTCTGCAGATAGCTCACAGCCAGAAAGAGCTAGCCTGGAAAGCTGTTGCTCAGCCTCATCTGCCCATGGCACTGCTCGCACAGAGTCACAGAGACTGGGGTGCTTGCTTGTCTTGCCCCCTCAAAGTTCAAACATATCTTAGGTGGTCCGTGCAGGGGGCCTCCGGCAGCCCTGCTCTAAATAAGCGAGTGTCTGCAGATAGCTCGCAGGCAGAAAGAGCTAGACTGGAAAGCTGTTGCTCAGCCTCATCTGCCCATGGCACTGCTCGCACAGAGGCACAGAGACTGGGGCTGCTTGCTTCTCTTGCCCCCTCAAACTTCAAACCTATCTTTGGTGGTCCGTGCAGGGGTGCACCAGCAGGCCTGATCTGAAAATGCGAACGTCTGCAGATAGCTTGCTGGCAGAAAGAGCTAGCCTGGAAAGCTGTTGCTCAGCCTCATCTGCCCATGGCACTGCTCGCACAGAGGCACAGAGACTGGGGCTGCTTGCTTGTCTTGCCACCTCAAACTTCAAACGTATCTTAGTTGGTTCTTGAAAAGCTTCTCTGGCAGCCGTTCTCTGAAAATGCGAACGTCTGCAGATAGCTCGCAGCCAGAAAGAGCTAGACTGGAAAGCTGTTGCTCAGCCTCATCTGCCCATGGCACTGCTCGCACAGAGCCACAGAGACTGGGGCTGCTTGCTTGTCTTGCCCCCTCAAACTTCAAACATAAATTTGCGCATCCATGCAGGGCGTCTCGGGCATCCTTGCTCCGAAAATTCGAACGTCTGCAGATAGCTCGCAGGCAGAAAGAGCTAGCGTGGAAAGCTGTTGCTCAGCCTCATCTGCCCATGGCACTGCTCGCACAGAGGCACAGAGACTGGGGCTGCTTGCTTGTCTTGCCTCCTCAAAATTCAAACGTACATTTGGGGGTCCATGCCGGGCGCCTCCGGCAGCCCTGCTTCACAAATGCGAACGTCTGCAGATAGCTCGCAGGCAGAAAGAGCTAGCCTGGAAAGCTGTTGCTCAGCCTCATCTGCCCATGGCACTGCTCGCACAGAGCCACAGAGACTGGGGCTGCTTGCTTGTCTTCCCACCTCAAACTTCAAACGTAGCTTAGGTGGTCCGTGCAGGGGGCCTCTGGCAGCCCTGCTCTAAATAAGCGAGTGTCTGCAGATAGCTCGCAGGCAGAAAGAGCTAGCCTGGAAAGCTGTTGCTCAGCCTCATCTGCCCATGGCACTGCTCGCACAGAGGCACAGAGACTGGGGCTGCTTGCTTGTCTTGCCCCCTCAAACTTCAAACCTATCTTTGGGGATCCGTGCAGGAGTGCACCAGGCAGCTTTACTCTGAAAATGCGAACGTCTGCAGATAGCTCACAGCCAGAAAGATCTAGCCTGGAAAGCTGTTGCTCAGCCTCATCTGCCCATGGCACTGCTCGCACAGAGGCACAGAGACTGGGGTGCTTGCTTGTCTTGCCCCCTCAAAGTTCAAACATATCTTACGTGGTCCGTGCAGGGGGCCTCCGGCAGCCCTGCTCTAAATAAGCGAGTGTCTGCAGATAGCTCGCAGGCAGAAAGAGCTAGCCTGGAAAGCTGTTGCTCAGCCTCATCTGCCCATGGCACTGCTCGCACAGAGGCACAGAGACTGGGGCTGCTTGCTTCTCTTGCCCCCTCAAACTTCAAACCTATCTTTGGTGGTCCGTGCAGGGGTGCACCAGCAGGCCTGATCTGAAAATGCGAACGTCTGCAGATAGCTCGCTGGCAGAAAGAGCTAGCCTGGAAAGCTGTTGCTCAGCCTCATCTGCCCATGGCACTGCTCGCACAGAGGCACAGAGACTGGGGCTGCTTGCTTGTCTTGCCACCTCAAACTTCAAACGTATCTTAGTTGGTTCTTGAAAAGCTTCTCTGGCAGCCGTTCTCTGAAAATGCGAACGTCTGCAGATAGCTCGCAGCCAGAAAGAGCTAGCCTGGAAAGCTGTTGCTCAGCCTCATCTGCCCATGGCACTGCTCGCACAGAGGCACAGAGATTGGGGCTGCTTTCTTTTCTTGCCCCCTCTAACTTCAAACGTATCTTAGGTGGTCTGCGCCGGGCGCCTCCGTCAGACCTGCTCCGAAAATGCGAACGTCTGCAGAGAGCTCGCAGCCAGAAAGATCTAGCCTGGAAAGATGTTGCTCAGTCTCATCTGCCCATTGCACTGCTCACACAGAGGCACAGAGAATGGGGCTGCTTGCTTCTCTTGCCCCCTCAAAATTGAAACGTATCTTAAGTGTTTACTGCTAGCCGCTTCCGACAGCCCTGCTCCGAAAATGCGAACGTCTGCAGATAGCTCGCAGGCAGAAAGAGCTAGCCTGGAAAGCTGTTGCTCAGCCTCATCTGCCCATGGCACTGCTCGCACAGAGGCACAGAGATTGGGGCTGCTTCCTTGTCTTGCCCTCTCTAACTTCAAACGTATCTTAGGTGGTCCGCGCCGGGCGTCTCCGGCATCCTTGCTCCGAAAATTCGAACGTCTGCAGGTAACTCGCAGGCAGAAAGAGCTAGCGTGGAAAGCTGTTGCTCAGCCTCATCTGCCCATGGCACTGCTCGCACAGAGGCACAGAGACTGGGGCTGCTTGCTTGTCTTGACTCCTCAAAATTCAAACGTACTTTTGGGGGTCCATGCCGGGCGCCTCCGGCAGCCCTGCTTCACAAATGCGAACGTCTGCAGATAGCTCGCAGGCAGAAAGAGCTAGCCTGGAAAGCTGTTGCTCAGCCTCATCTGCCCATGGCACTGCTCGCACAGAGGCACAGAGACTGGGGCTGCTTGCTTGTCTTGCCCCCTCAAACTCGAAACATAGCTTAGGTGGCACGTTTCTGGAGCCTCCATCAGCCCTGCTCTGAAAATGCAAACGTCTGCAAATAGCACGCAGCCAGAAAGAGCTAGCCTGGAAAGCTGTTGTTCAGCCTCATCTGCCCATGGCACTGCTCGCACAGAGGCACAGAGATTGGGGCTGCTTGCTTTTCTTGCCACCTCTAACTTCAAACGTATCTTAGGTGGTCCGCGCCGGGCGCCTCCGTCACACCTGCTCCGAAAATGCGAACGTCTGCAGAGAGCTCGCAGCCAGAAAGAGCTAGCCTGGAAAGATGTTGCTCAGTCTCATCTGCCCATTGCACTGCTCGCACAGAGGCACAGAGATTGGGGCTGCTTGCTTCTCTTGCCCCCTCAAACTTGAAACGTATCTTAAGTGTTTACTGCTAGGCGCTTCCGGCAGCCCTGCTCCAAAAATGCGAACGTCTGAAGATAGTTCGCAGCCAGAAAGAGCTAGCCTGGAAAGCTGTTGCTCAGCCTCATCTGCCCATGGCACTGCTCGCACAGAGGCACAGAGATTGGGGCTGCTTGCTTGTCTTGCCCTCTCTAACTTCAAACGTATCTTAGTTGGTCCGCGACGGGCGCCTCCGGCAGCCCTGCTCTGAAAATGCGAACGTCTGCAGATAGCTCTCAGGCAGAAAGAGCTAGCCTGGAAAGCTGTTGCCCAGCCTCATCTGCCCATGGCACTGCTCGCACAGAGGCACAGAGACTGGGGCTGCTTGCTTGTCTTGCCCCCTCAAACTTCAAACCTATCTTTGGGGATCCGTGCAGGAGTGCACCAGGCAGCTTTACTCTGAAAATGCGAACGTCTGCAGATAGCTCACAGCCAGAAAGATCTAGCCTGGAAAGCTGTTGCTCAGCCTCATCTGCCCATGGCACTGCTCGCACAGAGGCACAGAGACTGGGGTGCTTGCTTGTCTTGCCCCCTCAAAGTTCAAACATATCTTACGTGGTCCGTGCAGGGGGCCTCCGGCAGCCCTGCTCTAAATAAGCGAGTGTCTGCAGATAGCTCGCAGGCAGAAAGAGCTAGCCTGGAAAGCTGTTGCTCAGCCTCATCTGCCCATGGCACTGCTCGCACAGAGGCACAGAGACTGGGGCTGCTTGCTTCTCTTGCCCCCTCAAACTTCAAACCTATCTTTGGTGGTCCGTGCAGGGGTGCACCAGCAGGCCTGATCTGAAAATGCGAACGTCTGCAGATAGCTCGCTGGCAGAAAGAGCTAGACTGGAAAGCTGTTGCTCAGCCTCATCTGCCCATGGCACTGCTCGCACAGAGGCACAGAGACTGGGGCTGCTTGCTTGTCTTGCCACCTCAAACTTCAAACGTATCTTAGTTGGTTCTTGAAAAGCTTCTCTGGCAGCCGTTCTCTGAAAATGCGAACGTCTGCAGATAGCTCGCAGCCAGAAAGAGCTAGCCTGGAAAGCTGTTGCTCAGCCTCATCTGCCCATGGCACTGCTCGCACAGAGGCACAGAGATTGGGGCTGCTTTCTTTTCTTGCCCCCTCTAACTTCAAACGTATCTTAGGTGGTCTGCGCCGGGCGCCTCCGTCAGACCTGCTCCGAAAATGCGAACGTCTGCAGAGAGCTCGCAGCCAGAAAGATCTAGCCTGGAAAGATGTTGCTCAGTCTCATCTGCCCATTGCACTGCTCACACAGAGGCACAGAGAATGGGGCTGCTTGCTTCTCTTGCCCCCTCAAAATTGAAACGTATCTTAAGTGTTTACTGCTAGCCGCTTCCGACAGCCCTGCTCCGAAAATGCGAACGTCTGCAGATAGCTCGCAGGCAGAAAGAGCTAGCCTGGAAAGCTGTTGCTCAGCCTCATCTGCCCATGGCACTGCTCGCACAGAGGCACAGAGATTGGGGCTGCTTCCTTGTCTTGCCCTCTCTAACTTCAAACGTATCTTAGGTGGTCCGCGCCGGGCGTCTCCGGCATCCTTGCTCCGAAAATTCGAACGTCTGCAGGTAACTCGCAGGCAGAAAGAGCTAGCGTGGAAAGCTGTTGCTCAGCCTCATCTGCCCATGGCACTGCTCGCACAGAGGCACAGAGACTGGGGCTGCTTGCTTGTCTTGACTCCTCAAAATTCAAACGTACTTTTGGGGGTCCATGCCGGGCGCCTCCGGCAGCCCTGCTTCACAAATGCGAACGTCTGCAGATAGCTCGCAGGCAGAAAGAGCTAGCCTGGAAAGCTGTTGCTCAGCCTCATCTGCCCATGGCACTGCTCGCACAGAGGCACAGAGACTGGGGCTGCTTGCTTGTCTTGCCCCCTCAAACTCGAAACATAGCTTAGGTGGCACGTTTCTGGAGCCTCCATCAGCCCTGCTCTGAAAATGCAAACGTCTGCAAATAGCACGCAGCCAGAAAGAGCTAGCCTGGAAAGCTGTTGTTCAGCCTCATCTGCCCATGGCACTGCTCGCACAGAGGCACAGAGATTGGGGCTGCTTGCTTTTCTTGCCCCCTCTAACTTCAAACGTATCTTAGGTGGTCCGCGCCGGGCGCCTCCGTCACACCTGCTCCGAAAATGCGAACGTCTGCAGAGAGCTCGCAGCCAGAAAGAGCTAGCCTGGAAAGATGTTGCTTAGTCTCATCTGCCCATTGCACTGCTCGCACAGAGGCACAGAGATTGGGGCTGCTTGCTTCTCTTGCCCCCTCAAACTTGAAACGTATCTTAAGTGTTTACTGCTAGGCGCTTCCGGCAGCCCTGCTCCAAAAATGCGAACGTCTGAAGATAGTTCGCAGCCAGAAAGAGCTAGCCTGGAAAGCTGTTGCTCAGCCTCATCTGCCCATGGCACTGCTCGCACAGAGGCACAGAGATTGGGGCTGCTTGCTTGTCTTGCCCTCTCTAACTTCAAACGTATCTTAGTTGGTCCGCGACGGGCGCCTCCGGCAGCCCTGCTCTGAAAATGCGAACGTCTGCAGATAGCTCTCAGGCAGAAAGAGCTAGCCTGGAAAGCTGTTGCCCAGCCTCATCTGCCCATGGCACTGCTCGCACAGAGGCACTGAGACTGGGGCTGCTTGCTTGCCTTGCCCCCTCAAACTTCAAACGTACATTTGGGGGTCCTTGCCGGACGCCTCCGGCAGCCCTGCTCTAAATAAGCGAGTGTCTGCAGATAGCTCGCAGCCAGAAAGAGCTAGCCTGGAAAGCTGTTGCTCAGCCTCATCTGCCCATGGCACTGCTCGCACAGAGCCACAGAGACTGGGGCTGCTTGCTTGTCTTGCCCCCTCAAACTTCAAACCTATCTTTGGGGATCCGTGCAGGGGTGCACCAGCAGGCCTGCACTGAAAATGCGAACGTCTGCAGATAGCTCGCAGCCAGAAGAGCTAGCCTGGAAAGCTGTTGCTCAGCCTCATCTGCCCATGGCACTGCTCTCACAGAGGCACAGAGATTGGGGCTGCTTGCTTGTCTTGCCCTCTCAAACTTCAAACGTATCTTAGGTGGTCCGCGCCGGGCGCCTCCGTCAGACCTGCTCCGAAAATGCGAACGTCTGCAGATAGCTCGCAGCCAGAAAGAGCTAGGCCTGGAAAGCTGTTGCTCAGCCTCATCTGCCCATGGCACTGCTCGCACAGAGGCACAGAGACTGGGGCTGCTTGCTTCTCTTGCCACCTCAAACTTCAAACGTAGCTTAGGTGGTCCGTGCAGGGGGCCTCTGGCAGCCCTGCTCTAAATAAGCGAGTGTCTGCAGATAGCTCGCAGGCAGAAAGAGCTAGCCTGGAAAGCTGTTGCTCAGCCTCATCTGCCCATGGCACTGCTCGCACAGAGGCACAGAGACTGGGGCTGCTTGCTTGTCTTGCCCCCTCAAACTTCAAACCTATCTTTGGGGATCCGTGCAGGAGTACACCAGGCAGCTTTACTCTGAAAATGCGAACGTCTGCAGATAGCTCGCCGCCAGAAAGATCTAGCCTGGAAAGCTGTTGCTCAGCCTCATCTGCCCATGGCACTGCTCGCACAGAGGCACAGAGACTGGGGTGCTTGCTTGTCTTGCCCCCTCAAAGTTCAAACATATCTTAGGTGGTCCGTGCAGGGGGCCTCCGGCAGCCCTGCTCTAAATAAGCGAGTGTCTGCAGATAGCTCGCAGGCAGAAAGAGCTAGCCTGGAAAGCTGTTGCTCAGCCTCATCTGCCCATGGCACTGCTCGCACAGAGGCACAGAGACTGGGGCTGCTTGCTTCTCTTGCCCCCTCAAACTTCAAACCTATCTTTGGTGGTCCGTGCAGGGGTGCACCAGCAGGCCTGATCTCAAAATGCGAACGTCTGCAGATAGCTCGCAGGCAGAAAGAGCTAGCCTGGAAAGCTGTTGCTCAGCCTCATCTGCCCATGGCACTGCTCGCACAGAGGCACAGAGACTGGGGCTGCTTGCTTGTCTTGTCACCTCAAACTTCAAACGTATCTTAGTTGGTTCTTCAAAAGCTTCTCTGGCAGCCGTTCTCTGAAAATGCGAACGTCTGCAGATAGCTCGCAGCCAGAAAGAGCTAGCCTGGAAAGCTGTTGCTCAGCCTCATCTGCCCATGGCACTGCTCGCACAGAGGCACAGAGACTGGGGCTGCTTGCCTGTCTTGCCCCCTCAAACTTCAAACATAACTTTGCGCATCCATGCAGGGCGCCTCCGGCAGCCCTGCTCCCAAAATGTGAACGTCTGCAGATAGCTCGCAGGCAGAAAGAGCTAGCCTGGAAAGCTGTTGCTCAGCCTCATCTGCCCATGGCACTGCTCGCACAGAGGCACAGAGATTGGGGCTGCTTCCTTGTCTTGCCCTCTCTAACTTCAAACGTATCTTAGGTGGTCCGCGCCGGGCGTCTCCGGCATCCTTGCTCCGAAAATTCGAACGTCTGCAGGTAGCTCGCAGGCAGAAAGAGCTAGCGTGGAAAGCTGTTGCTCAGCCTCATCTGCCCATGGCACTGCTCGCACAGAGGCACAGAGACTGGGGCTGCTTGCTTGTCTTGACTCCTCAAAATTCAAACGTACTTTTGGGGGTCCATGCCGGGCGCCTCCGGCAGCCCTGCTTCACAAATGCGAACGTCTGCAGATAGCTCGCAGGCAGAAAGAGCTAGCCTGGAAAGCTGTTGCTCAGCCTCATCTGCCCATGGCACTGCTCGCACAGAGGCACAGAGACTGGGGCTGCTTGCTTGTCTTGCCCCCTCAAACTCGAAACATAGCTTAGGTGGCACGTTTCTGGAGCCTCCATCAGCCCTGCTCTGAAAATGCAAACGTCTGCAAATAGCACGCAGCCAGAAAGAGCTAGCCTGGAAAGCTGTTGCTCAGCCTCATCTGCCCATGGCACTGCTCGCACAGAGGCACAGAGATTGGGGCTGCTTGCTTTTCTTGCCCCCTCTAACTTCAAACGTATCTTAGGTGGTCCGCGCCGGGCGCCTCCGTCACACCTGCTCCGAAAATGCGAACGTCTGCAGAGAGCTCGCAGCCAGAAAGAGCTAGCCTGGAAAGCTGTTGCTCAGTCTCATCTGCCCATTGCACTGCTCACACAGAGGCACAAAGATTGGGGCTGCTTGCTTCTCTTGCCCCCACAAACTTGAAACGTATCTTAAGTGTTTACTGCTAGGCGCTTCCGGCAGCCCTGCTCCAAAAATGCGAACGTCTGAAGATAGTTCGCAGCCAGAAAGAGCTAGCCTGGAAAGCTGTTGCTCAGCCTCATCTGCCCATGGCACTGCTCGCACAGAGGCACAGAGACTGGGGCTGCTTGCTTGTCTTGCCACCTCAAACTTCAAACGTAGCTTAGGTGGTCAGTGCAGGGGGCCTCCGGCAGCCCTGCTCTAAATAAGCGAGTGTCTGCAGATAGCTCGCAGGCAGAAAAAGCTAGGCTGGAAAGCTGTTGCTCAGCCTCATCTGCCCATGGCACTGCTCGCACAGAGGCACAGAGATTGGGACTGCTTGCTTGTCTTGCCCTCTCTAACTTCAAACGTATCTTAGTTGGTCCGCGACGGGCGCCTCCGGCAGCCCTGCTCTGAAAATGCGAACGTCTGCAGATAGCTCTCAGGCAGAAAGAGCTAGCCTGGAAAGCTGTTGCCCAGCCTCATCTGCCCATGGCACTGCTCGCACAGAGGCACTGAGACTGGGGCTGCTTGCTTGCCTTGCCCCCTCAAACTTCAAACGTACATTTGGGGGTCCTTGCCGGACGCCTCCGGCAGCCCTGCTCTAAATAAGAGAGTGTCTGCAGATAGCTCGCAGCCAGAAAGAGCTAGCCTGGAAAGCTGTTGCTCAGCCTCATCTGCCCATGGCACTGCTCGCACAGAGCCACAGAGACTGGGGCTGCTTGCTTGTCTTGCCCCCTCAAACTTCAAACCTATCTTTGGGGATCCGTGCAGGGGTGCACCAGCAGGCCTGCACTGAAAATGCGAACGTCTGCAGATAGCTCGCAGCCAGAAGAGCTAGCCTGGAAAGCTGTTGCTCAGCCTCATCTGCCCATGGCACTGCTCTCACAGAGGCACAGAGATTGGGGCTGCTTGCTTGTCTTGCCCTCTCAAACTTCAAACGTATCTTAGGTGGTCCGCGCCGGGCGCCTCCGTCAGACCTGCTCCGAAAATGCGAACGTCTGCAGATAGCTCGCAGCCAGAAAGAGCTAGGCCTGGAAAGCTGTTGCTCAGCCTCATCTGCCCATGGCACTGCTCGCACAGAGGCACAGAGACTGGGGTGCTTGCTTGTCTTGCCCCCTCAAATTTCAAACATATCTTAGGTGGTCCGTGCAGGGGGCCTCCGGCAGCCCTGCTCTAAATAGGCGAGTGTCTGCAGATAGCTCGCAGGCAGAAAGAGCTAGCCTGGAAAGCTGTTGCTCAGCCTCATCTGCCCATGGCACTGCTCGCACAGAGGCACAGAGACTGGGGCTGCTTGCTTTTCTTGCCCCCTCAAACTTCAAACCTATCTTTGGTGGTCCGTGCAGGGGTGCACCAGAAGGCCTGATCTGAAAATGCGAACGTCTGCAGATAGCTCGCAGGCAGAAAGAGCTAGCCTGGAAAGCTGTTGCTCAGCCTCATCTGCCCATGGCACTGCTCGCACAGAGGCACAGAGACTGGGGCTGCTTGCTTGTCTTGCCACCTCAAACTTCAAACGTAGCTTAGGTGGTCCGTGCAGGGGGCCTCTGGCAGCCCTGCTCTAAATAAGCGAGTGTCTGCAGATAGCTCGCAGGCAGAAAGAGCTAGCCTGGAAAGCTGTTGCTCAGCCTCATCTGCCCATGGCACTGCTCGCACAGAGGCACAGAGACTGGGGCTGCTTGCTTGTCTTGCCCCCTCAAACTTCAAACCTATCTTTGGGGATCCGTGCAGGAGTGCACCAGGCAGCTTTACTCTGAAAATGCGAACGTCTGCAGATAGATCGCAGGCAGAAAGAGCTAGCCTGGAAAGCTGTTGCTCAGCCTCATCTGCCCATGGCACTGCTCGCACAGAGGCACAGAGACTGGGGTGCTTGCTTGTCTTGCCCCCTCAAAGTTCAAACATATCTTAGGTGGTCCGTGCAGGGGGCCTCCGGCAGCCCTGCTCTAAATAAGCGAGTGTCTGCAGATAGCTCGCAGGCAGAAAAAGCTAGCCTGGAAAGCTGTTGCTCAGCCTCATCTGCCCATGGCACTGCTCGCACAGAGGCACAGAGACTGGGGCTGCTTGCTTCTCTTGCCCCCTCAAACTTCAAACCTATCTTTGGTGGTCCGTGCAGGGGTGCACCAGCAGGCCTGATCTGAAAATGCGAACGTCTGCAGATAGCTCGCAGGCAGAAAGAGCTAGCCTGGAAAGCTGTTGCTCAGCCTCATCTGCCCATGGCACTGCTCGCACAGAGGCACAGAGACTGGGGCTGCTTGCTTGTCTTGTCACCTCAAACTTCAAACGTATCTTAGTTGGTTCTTCAAAAGCTTCTCTGGCAGCCGTTCTCTTAAAATGCGAACGTCTGCAGATAGCTCGCAGCCAGAAAGAGCTAGCCTGGAAAGCTGTTGCTCAGCCTCATCTGCCCATGGCACTGCTCGCACAGAGGCACAGAGACTGGGGCTGCTTGCTTGTCTTGCCCCCTCAAACTTCAAACATAACTTTGCACATCCATGCAGGGCGCCTCCGGCAGCCCTGCTCCCAAAATGTGAACGTCTGCAGATAGCTCGCAGGCAGAAAGAGCTAGCCTGGAAAGCTGTTGCTCAGCCTCATCTGCCCATGGCACTGCTCGCACAGAGGCACAGAGATTGGGGCTGCTTCCTTGTCTTGCCCTCTCTAACTTCAAACTTATCTTAGGTGGTCCGCGCCGGGCGTCTCCGGCATCCTTGCTCCGAAAATTCGAACGTCTGCAGGTAACTCGCAGGCAGAAAGAGCTAGCCTGGAAAGCTGTTGCTCAGCCTCATCTGCCCATGGCACTGCTCGCACAGAGGCACAGAGACTGGGGCTGCTTGCTTGTCTTGACTCCTCAAAATTCAAACGTACTTTTGGGGGTCCATGCCGTGCGCCTCCGGCAGCCCTGCTTCACAAATGCGAACGTCTGCAGATAGCTCGCAGGCAGAAAGAGCTAGCCTGGAAAGCTGTTGCTCAGCCTCATCTGCCCATGGCACTGCTCGCACAGAGGCACAGAGACTGGGGCTGCTTGCTTGTCTTGCCCCCTCAAACTCGAAACATAACTTAGGTGGCACGTTTCTGGAGCCTCCATCAGCCCTGCTCTGAAAATGCAAACGTCTGCAAATAGCACGCAGCCAGAAAGAGCTAGCCTGGAAAGCTGTTGTTCAGCCTCATCTGCCCATGGCACTGCTCGCACAGAGGCACAGAGATTGGGGCTGCTTGCTTTTCTTGCCCCCTCTAACTTCAAACGTATCTTAGGTGGTCCGCGCCGGGCGCCTCCGTCACACCTGCTCCGAAAATGCGAACGTCTGCAGAGAGCTCGCAGCCAGAAAGAGCTAGCCTGGAAAGATGTTGCTCAGTCTCATCTGCCCATTGCACTGCTCACACAGAGGCACAGAGATTGGGGCTGCTTGCTTCTCTTGCCCCCTCAAACTTGAAACGTATCTTAAGTGTTTACTGCTAGGCGCTTCCGGCAGCCCTGCTCCAAAAATGCGAACGTCTGAAGATAGTTCGCAGCCAGAAAGAGCTAGCCTGGAAAGCTGTTGCTCAGCCTCATCTGCCCATGGCACTGCTCGCACAGAGGCACAGAGATTGGGGCTGCTTGCTTGTCTTGCCCTCTCTAACTTCAAACGTATCTTAGTTGGTCCGCGACGGGCGCCTCCGGCAGCCCTGCTCTGAAAATGCGAACGTCTGCAGATAGCTCTCAGGCAGAAAGAGCTAGCCTGGAAAGCTGTTGCCCAGCCTCATCTGCCCATGGCACTGCTCGCACAGAGGCACTGAGACTGGGGCTGCTTGCTTGCCTTGCCCCCTCAAACTTCAAACGTACATTTGGGGGTCCTTGCCGGACGCCTCCGGCAGCCCTGCTCTAAATAAGCGAGTGTCTGCAGATAGCTCGCAGCCAGAAAGAGCTAGCCTGGAAAGCTGTTGCTCAGCCTCATCTGCCCATGGCACTGCTCACATAGAGCCACAGAGACTGGGGCTGCTTGCTTGTCTTGCCCCCTCAAACTTCAAACCTATCTTTGGGGATCCGTGCAGGGGTGCACCAGCAGGCCTGCACTGAAAATGCGAACGTCTGCAGATAGCTCGCAGCCAGAAGAGCTAGCCTGGAAAGCTGTTGCTCAGCCTCATCTGCCCATGGCACTGCTCTCACAGAGGCACAGAGATTGGGGCTGCTTGCTTGTCTTGCCCTCTCAAACTTCAAACGTATCTTAGGTGGTCCGCGCCGGGCGCCTCCGTCAGACCTGCTCCGAAAATGCGAACGTCTGCAGATAGCTCGCAGCCAGAAAGAGCTAGGCCTGGAAAGCTGTTGCTCAGCCTCATCTGCCCATGGCACTGCTCGCACAGAGGCACAGAGACTGGGGCTGCTTGCTTGTCTTGCCACCTCAAACTTCAAACGTAGCTTAGGTGGTCAGTGCAGGGGGCCTCTGGCAGCCCTGCTCTAAATAAGCGAGTGTCTGCAGATAGCTCGCAGCCAGAAAGAGCTAGCCTGGAAAGCTGTTGCTCAGCCTCATCTGCCCATGGCACTGCTCGCACAGAGGCACAGAGACTGGGGCTGCTTGCTTGTCTTGCCCCCTCAAACTTCAAACCTATCTTTGGGGATCCGTGCAGGAGTACACCAGGCAGCTTTACTCTGAAAATGCGAAAGTCTGCAGATAGCTCGCCGCCAGAAAGATCTAGCCTGGAAAGCTGTTGCTCAGCCTCATCTGCCCATGGCACTGCTCGCACAGAGGCACAGAGACTGGGGTGCTTGCTTGTCTTGCCCCCTCAAAGTTCAAACATATCTTAGGTGGTCCGTGCAGGGGGCCTCCGGCAGCCCTGCTCTAAATAAGCGAGTGTCTGCAGATAGCTCGCAGGCAGAAAGAGCTAGCCTGGAAAGCTGTTGCTCAGCCTCATCTGCCCATGGCACTGCTCGCACAGAGGCACAGAGACTGGGGCTGCTTGCTTCTCTTGCCCCCTCAAACTTCAAACCTATCTTTGGTGGTCCGTGCAGGGGTGCACCAGCAGGCCTGATCTCAAAATGCGAACGTCTGCAGATAGCTCGCAGGCAGAAAGAGCTAGCCTGGAAAGCTGTTGCTCAGCCTCATCTGCCCATGGCACTGCTCGCACAGAGGCACAGAGACTGGGGCTGCTTGCTTGTCTTGTCACCTCAAACTTCAAACGTATCTTAGTTGGTTCTTCAAAAGCTTCTCTGGCAGCCGTTCTCTGAAAATGCGAACGTCTGCAGATAGCTCGCAGCCAGAAAGAGCTAGCCTGGAAAGCTGTTGCTCAGCCTCATCTGCCCATGGCACTGCTCGCACAGAGGCACAGAGACTGGGGCTGCTTGCTTGTCTTGCCCCCTCAAACTTCAAACATAACTTTGCGCATCCATGCAGGGCGCCTCCGGCAGCCCTGCTCCCAAAATGTGAACGTCTGCAGATAGCTCGCAGGCAGAAAGAGCTAGCCTGGAAAGCTGTTGCTCAGCCTCATCTGCCCATGGCACTGCTCGCACAGAGGCACAGAGATTGGGGCTGCTTCCTTGTCTTGCCCTCTCTAACTTCAAACGTATCTTAGGTGGTCCGCGCCGGGCGTCTCCGGCATCCTTGCTCCGAAAATTCGAACGTCTGCAGGTAGCTCGCAGGCAGAAAGAGCTAGCGTGGAAAGCTGTTGCTCAGCCTCATCTGCCCATGGCACTGCTCGCACAGAGGCACAGAGACTGGGGCTGCTTGCTTGTCTTGCCCCTCAAAATTCAAACGTACTTTTGGGGGTCCATGCCGGGCGCCTCCGGCAGCCCTGCTTCACAAATGCGAACGTCTGCAGATAGCTCGCAGGCAGAAAGAGCTAGCCTGGAAAGCTGTTGCTCAGCCTCATCTGCCCATGGCACTGCTCGCACAGAGGCACAGAGACTGGGGCTGCTTGCTTGTCTTGCCCCCTCAAACTCGAAACATAGCTTAGGTGGCACGTTTCTGGAGCCTCCATCAGTCCTGCTCTGAAAATGCAAACGTCTGCAAATAGCACGCAGCCAGAAAGAGCTAGCCTGGAAAGCTGTTGCTCAGCCTCATCTGCCCATGGCACTGCTCGCACAGAGGCACAGAGATTGGGGCTGCTTGCTTTTCTTGCCCCCTCTAACTTCAAACGTATCTTAGGTGGTCCGCGCCGGGCGCCTCCGTCACACCTGCTCCGAAAATGCGAACGTCTGCAGAGAGCTCGCAGCCAGAAAGAGCTAGCCTGGAAAGCTGTTGCTCAGTCTCATCTGCCCATTGCACTGCTCACACAGAGGCACAGAGATTGGGGCTGCTTGCTTCTCTTGCCCCCACAAACTTGAAACGTATCTTAAGTGTTTACTGCTAGGCGCTTCCGGCAGCCCTGCTCCAAAAATGCGAACGTCTGAAGATAGTTCGCAGCCAGAAAGAGCTAGCCTGGAAAGCTGTTGCTCAGCCTCATCTGCCCATGGCACTGCTCGCACAGAGGCACAGAGATTGGGGCTGCTTGCTTGTCTTGCCCTCTCTAACTTCAAACGTATCTTAGTTGGTCCGCGACGGGCGCCTCCGGCAGCCCTGCTCTGAAAATGCGAACGTCTGCAGATAGCTCTCAGGCAGAAAGAGCTAGCCTGGAAAGCTGTTGCCCAGCCTCATCTGCCCATGGCACTGCTCGCACAGAGGCACAGAGACTGGGGCTGCTTGCTTGCCTTGCCCCCTCAAACTTCAAACGTACATTTGGGGGTCCTTGCCGGACGCCTCCGGCAGCCCTGCTCTAAATAAGCGAGTGTCTGCAGATAGCTCGCAGCCAGAAAGAGCTAGCCTGGAAAGCTGTTGCTCAGCCTCATCTGCCCATGGCACTGCTCGCACAGAGGCACAGAGACTGGGGCTGCTTGCTTGTCTTGCCCCCTCAAACTTCAAACCTATCTTTGGTGGTCCGTGCAGGGGTGCACCAGCAGGCCTGCACTGAAAATGCGAACGTCTGCAGATAGCTCGCAGCCAGAAGAGCTAGCCTGGAAAGCTGTTGCTCAGCCTCATCTGCCCATGGCACTGCTCTCACAGAGGCACAGAGATTGGGGCTGCTTGCTTGTCTTGCCCTCTCAAACTTCAAATGTATCTTAGGTGGTCCGCGCCGGGCGCCTCCGTCACACCTGCTCCGAAAATGCGAACGTCTGCAGATAGCTCGCAGCCAGAAAGAGCTAGGCCTGGAAAGCTGTTGCTCAGCCTCATCTGCCCATGGCACTGCTCGCACAGAGGCACAGAGACTGGGGCTGCTTGCTTGTCTTGCCACCTCAAACTTCAAACGTAGCTTAGGTGGTCCGTGCAGGGGGCCTCTGGCAGCCCTGCTCTAAATAAGCGAGTGTCTGCAGATAGCTCGCAGGCAGAAAGAGCTAGCCTGGAAAGCTGTTGCTCAGCCTCATCTGCCCATGGCACTGCTCGCACAGAGGCACAGAGACTGGGGCTGCTTGCTTCTCTTGCCCCCTCAAACTTCAAACCTATCTTTGGTGGTCCGTGCAGGGGTGCACCAGCAGGCCTGATCTCAAAATGCGAACGTCTGCAGATAGCTAGCTGGCAGAAAGAGCTAGCCTGGAAAGCTGTTGCTCAGCCTCATCTGCCCATGGCACTGCTCGCACAGAGGCACAGAGACTGGGGCTGCTTGCTTGTCTTGTCACCTCAAACTTCAAACGTATCTTAGTTGGTTCTTCAAAAGCTTCTCTGGCAGCCGTTCTCTGAAAATGCGAACGTCTGCAGATAGCTCGCAGCCAGAAAGAGCTAGCCTGGAAAGCTGTTGCTCAGCCTCATCTGCCCATGGCACTGCTCGCACAGAGGCACAGAGACTGGGGCTGCTTGCTTGTCTTGCCCACTCAAACTTCAAACATAACTTTGCGCATCCATGCAGGGCGCCTCCGGCAGCCCTGCTCCCAAAATGTGAACGTCTGCAGATAGCTCGCAGGCAGAAAGAGCTAGCCTGGAAAGCTGTTGCTCAGCCTCATCTGCCCATGGCACTGCTCGCACAGAGGCACAGAGATTGGGGCTGCTTCCTTGTCTTGCCCTCTCTAACTTCAAACGTATCTTAGGTGGTCCGCGCCGGGCGTCTCCGGCATACTTGCTCCGAAAATTCGAACGTCTGCAGGTAGCTCGCAGGCAGAAAGAGCTAGCGTGGAAAGCTGTTGCTCAGCCTCATCTGCCCATGGCACTGCTCGCACAGAGGCACAGAGACTGGGGCTGCTTGCTTGTCTTGACTCCTCAAAATTCAAACGTACTTTTGGGGGTCCATGCCGGGCGCCTCCGGCAGCCCTGCTTCACAAATGCGAACGTCTGCAGATAGCTCGCAGGCAGAAAGAGCTAGCCTGGAAAGCTGTTGCTCAGCCTCATCTGCCCATGGCACTGCTCGCACAGAGGCACAGAGACTGGGGCTGCTTGCTTGTCTTGCCCCCTCAAACTCGAAACATAGCTTAGGTGGCACGTTTCTGGAGCCTCCATCAGCCCTGCTCTGAAAATGCAAACGTCTGCAAATAGCACGCAGCCAGAAAGAGCTAGCCTGGAAAGCTGTTGCTCAGCCTCATCTGCCCATGGCACTGCTCGCACAGAGGCACAGAGATTGGGGCTGCTTGCTTTTCTTGCCCCCTCTAACTTCAAACGTATCTTAGGTGGTCCGCGCCGGGCGCCTCCGTCACACATGCTCCGAAAATGCGAACGTCTGCAGAGAGCTCGCAGCCAGAAAGAGCTAGCCTGGAAAGCTGTTGCTCAGTCTCATCTGCCCATTGCACTGCTCACACAGAGGCACAGAGATTGGGGCTGCTTGCTTCTCTTGCCCCCACAAACTTGAAACGTATATTAAGTGTTTACTGCTAGGCGCTTCCGGCAGCCCTGCTCCAAAAATGCGAACGTCTGAAGATAGTTCGCAGCCAGAAAGAGCTAGCCTGGAAAGCTGTTGCTCAGCCTCATCTGCCCATGGCACTGCTCGCACAGAGGCACAGAGACTGGGGCTGCTTGCTTGTCTTGCCTCCTCAAAATTCAAACGTATCTTAGTTGGTCCGCGACGGGCGCCTCCGGCAGCCCTGCTCTGAAAATGCGAACGTCTGCAGATAGCTCTCAGGCAGAAAGAGCTAGCCTGGAAAGCTGTTGCCCAGCCTCATCTGCCCATGGCACTGCTCGCACAGAGGCACAGAGACTGGGGCTGCTTGCTTGCCTTGCCCCCTCAAACTTCAAACGTACATTTGGGGGTCCTTGCCGGACGCCTCCGGCAGCCCTGCTCTAAATAAGCGAGTGTCTGCAGATAGCTCGCAGCCAGAAAGAGCTAGCCTGGAAAGCTGTTGCTCAGCCTCATCTGCCCATGGCACTGCTCGCACAGAGGCACAGAGACTGGGGCTGCTTGCTTGTCTTGCCCCCTCAAACTTCAAACCTATCTTTGGGGATCCGTGCAGGGGTGCACCAGCAGGCCTGCACTGAAAATGCGAACGTCTGCAGATAGCTCGCAGCCAGAAGAGCTAGCCTGGAAAGCTGTTGCTCAGCCTCATCTGCCCATGGCACTGCTCTCACAGAGGCACAGAGATTGGGGCTGCTTGCTTGTCTTGCCCTCTCAAACTTCAAACGTATCTTAGGTGGTCCGCGCCGGGCGCCTCCGTCAGACCTGCTCCGAAAATGCGAACGTCTGCAGATAGCTCGCAGCCAGAAAGAGCTAGGCCTGGAAAGCTGTTGCTCAGCCTCATCTGCCCATGGCACTGCTCGCACAGAGGCACAGAGACTGGGGCTGCTTGCTTGTCTTGCCACCTCAAACTTCAAACGTAGCTTAGGTGGTCAGTGCAGGGGGCCTCCGGCAGCCCTGCTCTAAATAAGCGAGTGTCTGCAGATAGCTCGCAGGCAGAAAAAGCTAGGCTGGAAAGCTGTTGCTCAGCCTCATCTGCCCATGGCACTGCTCGCACAGAGGCACAGAGATTGGGGCTGCTTGCTTGTCTTGCCCTCTCTAACTTCAAACGTATCTTAGTTGGTCCGCGACGGGCGCCTCCGGCAGCCCTGCTCTGAAAATGCGAACGTCTGCAGATAGCTCTCAGGCAGAAAGAGCTAGCCTGGAAAGCTGTTGCCCAGCCTCATCTGCCCATGGCACTGCTCGCACAGAGGCACAGAGACTGGGGCTGCTTGCTTGCCTTGCCCCCTCAAACTTCAAACGTACATTTGGGGGTCCTTGCCGGACGCCTCCGGCAGCCCTGCTCTAAATAAGCGAGTGTCTGCAGATAGCTCGCAGCCAGAAAGAGCTAGCCTGGAAAGCTGTTGCTCAGCCTCATCTGCCCATGGCACTGCTCGCACAGAGCCACAGAGACTGGGGCTGCTTGCTTGTCTTGCCCCCTCAAACTTCAAACATAACTTTGCGCATCCATGCAGGGCGCCTCCGGCAGCCCTGCTCCCAAAATGTGAACGTCTGCAGATAGCTCGCAGCCAGAAGAGCTAGCCTGGAAAGCTGTTGCTCAGCCTCATCTGCCCATGGCACTGCTCTCACAGAGGCACAGAGATTGGGGCTGCTTGCTTGTCTTGCCCTCTCAAACTTCAAACGTATCTTAGGTGGTCCGCGCCGGGCGCCTCCGTCACACCTGCTCCGAAAATGCGAACGTCTGCAGATAGCTCGCAGCCAGAAAGAGCTAGGCCTGGAAAGCTGTTGCTCAGCCTCATCTGCCCATGGCACTGCTCGCACAGAGGCACAGAGACTGGGGCTGCTTGCTTGTCTTGCCACCTCAAACTTCAAACGTAGCTTAGGTGGTCCGTGCAGGGGACCTCTGGCAGCCCTGCTCTAAATAAGCGAGTGTCTGCAGATAGCTCGCAGGCAGAAAGAGCTAGCCTGGAAAGCTGTTGCTCAGCCTCATCTGCCCATGGCACTGCTCGCACAGAGGCACAGAGACTGGGGCTGCTTGCTTGTCTTGCCCCCTCAAACTTCAAACCTATCTTTGGGGATCCGTGCAGGAGTACACCAGGCAGCTTTACTCTGAAAATGCGAACGTCTGCAGATAGCTCACAGCCAGAAAGATCTAGCCTGGAAAGCTGTTGCTCAGCCTCATCTGCCCATGGCACTGCTCGCACAGAGGCACAGAGACTGGGGTGCTTGCTTGTCTTGCCCCCTCAAAGTTCAAACATATCTTAGGTGGTCCGTGCAGGGGGCCTCCGGCAGCCCTGCTCTAAATAAGCGAGTGTCTGCAGATAGCTCGCAGGCAGAAAGAGCTAGCCTGGAAAGCTGTTGCTCAGCCTCATCTGCCCATGGCACTGCTCGCACAGAGGCACAGAGACTGGGGCTGCTTGCTTCTCTTGCCCCCTCAAACTTCAAACCTATCTTTGGTGGTCCGTGCAGGGGTGAACCAGCAGGCCTGATCTGAAAATGCGAACGTCTGCAGATAGCTCGCTGGCAGAAAGAACTAGCCTGGAAAGCTGTTGCTCAGCCTCATCTGCCCATGGCACTGCTCGCACAGAGGCACAGAGACTGGGGCTGCTTGCTTGTCTTGTCACCTCAAACTTCAAACGTATATTAGTTGGTTCTTCAAAAGCTTCTCTGGCAGCCGTTCTCTGAAAATGCGAACGTCTGCAGATAGCTCGCAGCCAGAAAGAGCTAGCCTGGAAAGCTGTTGCTCAGCCTCATCTGCCCATGGCACTGCTCGCACAGAGGCACAGAGACTGGGGCTGCTTGCTTGTCTTGCCCCCTCAAACTTCAAACATAACTTTGCGCATCCATGCAGGGCGCCTCCGGCAGCCCTGCTCCCAAAATGTGAACGTCTGCAGATAGCTCGCAGGCAGAAAGAGCTAGCCTGGAAAGCTGTTGCTCAGCCTCATCTGCCCATGGCACTGCTCGCACAGAGGCACAGAGATTGGGGCTGCTTCCTTGTCTTGCCCTCTCTAACTTCAAACGTATCTTAGGTGGTCCGCGCCGGGCGTCTCCGGCATCCTTGCTCCGAAAATTCGAACGTCTGCAGGTAGCTCGCAGGCAGAAAGAGCTAGCCTGGAAAGCTGTTGCTCAGCCTCATCTGCCCATGGCACTGCTCGCACAGAGGCACAGAGACTGGGGCTGCTTGCTTGTCTTGCCCTTTCAAACTTCAAACGTACCTTTGGGAGTCCGTGACGGGCGCCTCCGGCATCTTTACTCTGAAAATGCAAACGTCTGAAGATAGCTCGCAGCCAGAAAGAGCTAGCCTGGAAATCTGTTGCTCAGCCTCATCTGCCCATGGCACTGCTCGCACAGAGGCACAGAGACTGTGACTGCTTGCTTGTCTTGCCCCCTCAAACACCAAACATTGCTTAGGTGGCTCGTGTCGCGCGCCTCCGTCAACCCTGCTCCGAAAATGCAAACGTCTGCAGATAGTTCGCAGCCAGAAAGAGCTAGCCTGGAAAGCTGTTGCTCAGCCTCATCTGCCCATGGCACTGCTCGCACAGAGGCACAGAGACTCGGGCTGCTTGCTTCTCTTGCCCCCTCAAACTTCAAACCTATCTTTGGTGGTCCATCCAGGGGTGCACCAGCAGGCCTGATCTGAAAATGCGAACGTCTGCAGATAGCTCGCAGCCAGAAAGAGCTAGCCTGGAAAGCTGTTGCTCAGCCTCATCTGCCCATGGCACTGCTCGCACAGAGGCACAGAGACTGGGGCTGCTTGCTTGTCTTGTCACCTCAAACTTCAAACGTATCTTATTTGGTTTTTGAAAAGCTTCTCTGGCAGCCGTTCTCTGAAAATGCGAACGTCTGCAGATAGCTCGCAGCCAGAAAGAGCTAGCCTGGAAAGCTGTTGCTCAGCCTCATCTGCCCATGGCACTGCTCGCACAGAGGCACAGAGACTGGGGCTGCTTGCTTGTCTTGCCCCTCTAACTTCAAACGTATCTTAGGTGGCACGTGTCGGGAGCCTCCGGCAGCCCTGCTCTGAAAATGCAAACGTCTGAAGATAGCTCGCCGCCAGAAAGAGCTAGCCTGGAAAGCTGTTGCTCAGCCTCATCTGCCCATGGCACTGCTCGCACAGAGGCACAGAGACTGGGGTGCTTGCTTGTCTTGCACCCTCAAAGTTCAAACGTATCTTAGGTGGTCCGTGCAGGGGGCCTCCGGCAGCCCTGCTCTAAATAAGCGAGTGTCTGCAGATAGCTTGCAGGCACAAAGAGCTAGACTGGAAAGCTGTTGCTCAGCCTCATCTGCCCATGGCACTGCTCGCACAGAGGCAAAGAGATTGGGGCTGCTTCCTTGTCTTGCCCTCTCTAACTTCAAACGTATCTTAGGTGGTCTGCGCCGGGCGTCTCCGGCATCCTTGCTCCGAAAATTCGAACGTCTGCAGGTAGCTCGCAGGCAGAAAGAGCTAGCCTGGAAAGCTGTTGCTCAGCCTCATCATGCCCATGGCACTGCTCGCACAGAGGCACAGAGACTGCGGCTGCCTGCTTGTCTTGCCCCCTCAAACTCGAAACATAGCTTAGGTGGCACGTTTCTGGAGCCTCCATCAGCCCTGCTCTGAAAATGCAAACGTCTGCAGATAGTTCGCAGCCAGAAAGAGCTAGCATGGAAAGCTGTTGCTCAGCCTCATCTGCCCATGGCACTGCTCGCACAGAGGCACAGAGACTGGGGCTGCTTGCTTGTCTTGCCCTCTCTAACTTCAAACGTATCTTAGTTGGTCCGCGACGGGCAACTCCGGCAGCCCTGCTCTGAAAATGCGAACGTCTGCAGATAGCTCTCAGGCAGAAAGAGCTAGCCTGGAAAGCTGTTGCTCAGCCTCATCTGCCCATGGCACTGCTCGCACAGAGGCACAGAGACTGGGGCTGCTTGCTTGCCTTGCCCCCTCAAACTTCAAACGTACATTTGGGGGTCCTTGCCGGACGCCTCCGGCAGCCCTGCTCTAAAAAAGCGAGTGTCTGCAGATAGCTCGCAGCCAGAAAAAGCTAGCCTGGAAAGCTGTTGCTCAGCCTCATCTGCCCATGGCACTGCTCGCACAGAGGCACAGAGACTGGGGCTGCTTGCTTGTCTTGCCCCCTCAAACTTCAGACCTATCTTTGGGGATCCGTGCAGGGGTGCACCAGCAGGCCTCCACTGAAAATGCGAACGTCTGCAGATAGCTCGCAGGCAGAAAGAGCTAGACTGGAAAGCTGTTGCTCAGCCTCATCTGCCCATGGCACTGCTCGCACAGAGGCACAGAGACTGGGGCTGCTTGCTTGTCTTGCCCCCTCAAAATTCAAACGTACATTTGGGGGTCCGTGCCGGGCGCCGCAGGCATCTTTACTCTGAAAATGCGAACGTCTGCAGATAGCTCACAGCCAGAAAGAGCTAGCCTGGAAAGCTGTTGCTCAGCCTCATCTGCCCATGGCACTGCTCGCACAGAGGCACAGAGACTGGGGCTGCTTGCTTGTCTTGCCTCCTCAAAATTCAAACGTACAGTTGGGGGTCCATACCGGGCGCCTCCCGCAGCCCTGCTTCACAAATGCGAACGTCTGCAGATAGCTCGCAGGCAGAAAGAGCTAGCCTGGAAAGCTGTTGCTCAGCCTCATCTGCCCATGGCACTGCTCGCACAGAGGCACAGAGACTGGGGCTGCTTGCTTGTCTTGCCCCCTCAAACTCGAAACATAGCTTAGGTGGCACGTTTCTGGAGCCTCCATCAGCCCTGCTCTGAAAATCCAAACGTCTGCAGATAGCACGCAGCCAGAAAGAGCTAGGCTGGAAAGCTGTTGCTCAGCCTCATCTGCCCATGGCACTGCTCGCACAGAGGCACAGAGATTGGGGCTGCTTGCTTGTCTTGCCCCCTCTAACTTCAAACGTATCTTAGGTGGCACGTGTCGGGAGCCTCCGACAGCCCTGCTCTGAAAATGAAAACGTCTGAAGATAGCTCGCCGCCAGAAAGAGCTAGCCTGGAAAGCTGTTGCTCAGCCTCATCTGCCCATGGCACTGCTCGCACAGAGGCACAGAGACTGGGGTGCTTGCTTGTCTTGCCCCCTCAAAGTTCAAACGTATCTTAGGTGGTTCGTGCAGGGGGCCTCCGGCAGCCCTGCTCTAAATAAGAGAGTGTCTGCAGATAGCTCGCAGGCAGAAAAAGCTAGGCTGGAAAGCTGTTGCTCAGCCTCATCTGCCCATGGCACTGCTCGCACAGAGGCACAGAGACTGGGGCTGCTTGCTTGTCTTGTCCTCTCAAACTTCAAACCTATCTTTGGGGATCCGTGCAGGGGTGCACCAGCAGGCCTTCACTGAAAATGCGAACGTCTGCAGATAGCTCGCAGCCAGAAGAGCTAGCCTGGAAAGCTGTTGCTCAGCCTCATCTGCCCATGGCACTGCTCGCACAGAGGCACAGAGATTGGGGCTGCTTGCTTTTCTTGCCCCCTCTAACTTCAAACGTATCTTAGGTGGTCCGCGCCGGGCGCCTCCGTCACACCTGCTCCGAAAATGCGAACGTCTGAAGATAGCTCGCAGCCAGAAAGAGCTAGCCTGGAAAGATGTTGCTCAGCCTCATCTGCCCATTGCACTGCTCACACAGAGGCACAGAGACTGGGGCTGCTTGCTTGTCTTGCCCCCTCAAACTTGAAACGTATCTTAAGTGTTTACTGCTAGGCGCTTCCGGCAGCCCTGCTCCGAAAATGCGAACGTCTGCAGATAGTTCGCAGCCAGAAAGAGCTAGCCTGGAAAGCTGTTGCTCAGCCGCATCTGCCCATGGCACTGCTCGCACAGAGGCACAGAGACTGGGGCTGCTTGCTTGTCTTGCCACCTCAAACTTCAAACATATCTTAGGTGGCACGTGTCGGGCGCCTCCGTCAGCCCTGCTCTGAAAATGCAAACGTCTGAAGATAGCTCGCAGCCAGAAAGAGCTAGCCTGGAAAGCTGTTGCTCAGCCTCATCTGCCCATGGCACTGCTCGCACAGAGGCACAGAGATTGGGGCTGCTTCCTTGTCTTGCCCTCTCTAACTTCAAACGTATCTTAGTTGGTCCTCGACGGGCACCTCCGGCAGCCCTGCTCTGAAAATGCGAACGTCTGCAGATAGCTCTCAGGCAGAAAGAGCTAGCCTGGAAAGCTGTTGCCCAGCCTCATCTGCCCATGGCACTGCTCGCACAGAGGCACAGAGACTGGGGCTGCTTGCTTGCCTTGCCCCCTCAAACTTCAAACGTACATTTGGGGGTCCTTGCCGGACGCCTCCGGCAGCCCTGCTCTAAATAAGCGAGTGTCTGCAGATAGCTCGCAGCCAGAAAGAGCTAGCCTGGAAAGCTGTTGCTCAGCCTTAACTGCCCATGGCACTGCTCGCACAGAGGCACATAGACTGGGGCTGCTTGCTTGTCTTGCCCCCTCAAACTTAAAACCTATCTTTGGGGATCCGTGCAGGGGTGAACCAGCAGGCCTTCACTGAAAATGCGAACGTCTGTAGATAGCTCGCAGCCAGAAGAGCTAGCCTGGAAAGCTGTTGCTCAGCCTCATCTGCCCATGGCACTGCTCTCACAGAGGCACAGAGATTGGGGCTGCTTACTTGTCTTGCCCCCTCAAACTTCAAACGTATCTTAGGTGGTCCGCGCCGGGCGCCTCCGTCAGACCTGCTTCGAAAATGCGAACGTCTGCAGATAGCTCGCAGCCAGAAAGAGCTAGGCCTGGAAAGCTGTTGCTCAGCCTCATCTGCCCATGGCACTGCTCGCACAGAGGCACAGAGACTGGGGCTGCTTGCTTGTCTTGCCCCCTCAAACACCAAACATTGCTTAGGTGGCTCGTGTCGCGCGCCTCCGTCAACCCTGCTCCGAAAATGCAAACGTCTGCAGATAGCTCGCATGCAGAAAGAGCTAGCCTGGAAAGCTGTTGCTCAGCCTCATCTGCCCATGGCACTGCTCGCACAGAGGCACAGAGATTGGGGCTGCTTCCTTGTCTTGCCCTCTCTATCTTCAAACGTATCTTAGGTGGTCTGCGCCGGGCGTCTCCGGCATCCCTGCTCCGAAAATGCGAACGTCTGCAGATAGCTCGCAGGCAGAAAGAGCTAGCCTGGAAAGCTGTTGCTCAGCCTCATCTGCCCATGGCACTGCTCGCACAGAGGCACAGAGACTGGGGCTGCTTGCTTGTCTTGCCACCTCAAACTTCAAACGTATCTTAGTTGGTCCTTGAAAAGCTTCTCTGGCAGCCGTTCTCTGAAAATGCGAACGTCTGCAGATAGCTCGCAGCCAGAAAGAGCTAGCCTGGAAAGCTGTTGCTCAGCCTCATCTGCCCATGGCACTGCTCGCACAGAGGCACAGAGACTGGGGCTGCTTGCTTCTCTTGCCTCCTCAAAATTCAAACGTACTTTTGGGGTCCATGCCGGGCGCCTCCGGCAGCCCTGCTTCACAAATGCGAACGTCTGCAGATAGCTCGCAGGCAGAAAGAGCTAGCGTGGAAAGCTGTTGCTCAGCCTCATCTGCCCATGGCACTGCTCGCACAGAGGCACAGAGACTGGGGCTGCTTGCTTGTCTTGCCACCTCCAACTTCAAACGTATCTTTGGGGGTCCGTGCCGGGCGCCGCAGGCAGCTTTAGTCTGAAAATGCGAACGTCTGCAGATAGCTCACAGCCAGAAAGAGCTAGCCTGGAAAGCTGTTGCTCAGCCTCATCTGCCCATGGCACTGCTCGCACAGAGGCACAGAGACTGGGGCTGCTTGCTTGTCTTGCCCCCTCAAACTCGAAACATAGCTTAGGTGGCACTTTTCTGGAGCCTCCATCAGCCCTGCTCTGAAAATGCAAACGTCTGAAGATAGCTCCCATGCAGAAAGAGCTAGCCTGGAAATCAGTTGCTCAGCCTCATCTGCCCATGGCACTGCTCGCACAGAGGCACAGAGATAGGGGCTGCTTGCTTGTCTTGCCCCCTCTAACTTCAAACGTATCTTAGGTGGTCCGCATTGGGCGCCTCCGTCAGACCTGCTCCGAAAATGCGAACGTCTGCAGAGAGCTTGCAGCCAGAAAGAGCTAGCCTGGAAAGATGTTGCTCAGCCTCATCTGCCCATGGCACTGCTCACACAGAGGCACAGAGACTGGGGCTGCTTGCTTGTCTTGCCCCCTCAAACTTCAAACGTATCTTAAGTGTTTACTGCTATGCGCTTCCGGCAGCCCTGCTCCGAAAATGCGAACGTCTGCAGATAGCTCGCAGGCAGAAAGAGCTAGCCTGGAAAGCTGTTGCTCAGCCTCATCTGCCCATGGCACTGCTCGCACAGAGGCACAGAGACTGGGGCTGCTTGCTTGTCTTGCCCCCTCAAACTCGAAACATAGCTTAGGTAGAACTTTTCTGGAGCCTCCATCAGCCCTGCTATGAAAATGCAAACGTCTGCAGATAGCTCGCAGCCAGAAAGAGCTAGCCTGGAAAGCTGTTGCTCAGCCTCATCTGCCCATGGCACTGCTCGCACAGAGGCACAGAGACTGGGGCTGCTTGCTTGTCTTGCCCCCTCAAACTCGAAACATAGCTTAGGTGGCACTTTTCTGGAGCCTACATCAGCCCTGCTCCGAAAATGCGAACGTCTGCAGATAGTTCGCAGGCAGAAAGAGCTAGCCTGGAAAGCTGTTGCTCAGCCTCATCTGCCCATGGCACTGCTCGCACAGAGGCACAGAGACTGGGGCTGCTTGCTTGTCTTGCCCCCTCAAACTTCAAACATATCTTAGGTGGCACGTGTCGGGCGCCTCCGTCAGCCCTGCTCTGAAAAGGCAAACGTCTGCAGATAGCTCGCAGGCAGAAAGAGCTAGCCTGGAAAGCTGTTGCTCAGCCTCATCTGCCCATGGCACTGCTCGCACAGAGGCACAGAGACTGGGGCTGCTTGCTTGTCTTGCCAACTCAAACTTCAAACGTACCTTAGGTGGTCCGTGCAGGGGTCCTCTGGCAGCCCTGCTCCGAAAATGCGAACGTCTGCAGATAGCTCGCAGGCAGAAAGAGCTAGCCTGGAAAGCTGTTGCTCAGCCTTATCTGCCCATGGCACTGCTCGCACAGAGGCACAGAGACTGTGGCTGCTTGCTTGTCTTGCCCCCTCAAACTTCAAACATAACTTTGCGCATCCATGCAGGGCGCCTCCGGCAGCCCTGCTCCCAAAATGTGAACGTCTGCAGATAGCTCGCAGCCAGAAAGAGCTAGCCTGGAAAGCTGTTGCTCAGCCTCATCTGCCCATGGCACTGCTCGCACAGAGGCACAGAGACTGGGGCTGCTTGCTTGTCTTGCCTCCTCAAAATTCAAACGTACATTTGGGGGTCCATGCCGGGCGCCTCCGGCAGCCCTGCTTCACAAATGCGAACGTCTGCAGATAGCTCGCAGGCAGAAAGAGCTAGCCTGGAAAGCTGTTGCTCAGCCTCATCTGCCCATGGCACTGCTCGCACAGAGGCACAGAGACTGGGGCTGCTTGCTTGTCTTGCCACCTCAAACTTCAAACATATCTTAGGTGGCACGTGTCGGGCGCCTCCGTCAGCCCTGCTCTGAAAATGCAAACGTCTGAAGATAGCTCGCAGCCAGAAAGAGCTAGCCTGGAAAGCTGTTGCTCAGCCTCATCTGCCCATGGCACTGCTCGCACAGAGGCACAGAGACTGGGGCTGCTTGCTTGTCTTGCCCCCTCAAACTTCAAACGTATCTTAAGTGTTTACTGCTATGCGCTTCCGGCAGCCCTGCTCCGAAAATGCGAACGTCTGCAGATAGCTCGCAGGCAGAAAGAGCTAGCCTGGAAAGCTGTTGCTCAGCCTCATCTGCCCATGGCACTGCTCGCACAGAGGCACAGAGACTGGGGCTGCTTGCTTGTCTTGCCCCCTCAAACTCGAAACATAGCTTAGGTAGAACTTTTCTGGAGCCTCCATCAGCCCTGCTATGAAAATGCAAACGTCTGCAGATAGCTCGCAGCCAGAAAGAGCTAGCCTGGAAAGCTGTTGCTCAGCCTCATCTGCCCATGGCACTGCTCGCACAGAGGCACAGAGACTGGGGCTGCTTGCTTGTCTTGCCCCCTCAAACTCGAAACATAGCTTAGGTGGCACTTTTCTGGAGCCTCCATCAGCCCTGCTCCGAAAATGCGAACGTCTGCAGATAGTTCGCAGGCAGAAAGAGCTAGCCTGGAAAGCTGTTGCTCAGCCTCATCTGCCCATGGCACTGCTCGCACAGAGGCACAGAGACTGGGGCTGCTTGCTTGTCTTGCCCCCTCAAACTTCAAACATATCTTAGGTGGCACGTGTCGGGCGCCTCCGTCAGCCCTGCTCTGAAAAGGCAAACGTCTGCAGATAGCTCGCAGGCAGAAAGAGCTAGCCTGGAAAGCTGTTGCTCAGCCTCATCTGCCCATGGCACTGCTCGCACAGAGGCACAGAGACTGGGGCTGCTTGCTTGTCTTGCCAACTCAAACTTCAAACGTACCTTAGGTGGTCCGTGCAGGGGTCCTCTGGCAGCCCTGCTCCGAAAATGCGAACGTCTGCAGATAGCTCGCAGGCAGAAAGAGCTAGCCTGGAAAGCTGTTGCTCAGCCTTATCTGCCCATGGCACTGCTCGCACAGAGGCACAGAGACTGTGGCTGCTTGCTTGTCTTGCCCCCTCAAACTTCAAACATAAATTTGCGCATCCATGCAGGGCGCCTCCGGCAGCCCTGCTCCCAAAATGTGAACGTCTGCAGATAGCTCGCAGCCAGAAAGAGCTAGCCTGGAAAGCTGTTGCTCAGCCTCATCTGCCCATGGCACTGCTCGCACAGAGGCACAGAGACTGGGGCTGCTTGCTTGTCTTGCCAACTCAAACTTCAAACGTACCTTAGGTGGTCCGTGCAGGGGTCCTCTGGCAGCCCTGCTCCGAAAATGCGAACGTCTGCAGATAGCTCGCAGGCAGAAAGAGCTAGCCTGGAAAGCTGTTGCTCAGCCTTATCTGCCCATGGCACTGCTCGCACAGAGGCACAGAGACTGTGGCTGCTTGCTTGTCTTGCCCCCTCAAACTTCAAACATAACTTTGCGCATCCATGCAGGGCGCCTCCGGCAGCCCTGCTCCCAAAATGTGAACGTCTGCAGATAGCTCGCAGCCAGAAAGAGCTAGCCTGGAAAGCTGTTGCTCAGCCTCATCTGCCCATGGCACTGCTCGCACAGAGGCACAGAGATTGGGGCTGCTTCCTTGTCTTGCCCTCTCTAACTTCAAACGTATCTTAGGTGGTCTGCGCCGGGCGTCTCCGGCATCCTTGCTCCGAAAATGCGAACGTCTGCAGGTAGCTCGCAGGCAGAAAGAGCTAGCGTGGAAAGCTGTTGCTCAGCCTCATCTGCCCATGGCACTGCTCGCACAGAGGCACAGAGACTGGGGCTGCTTGCTTGTCTTGCCTCCTCAAAATTCAAACGTACATTTGGGGGTCCATGCCGGGCGCCTCCGGCAGCCCTGCTTCACAAATGCGAACGTCTGCAGATAGCTCGCAGGCAGAAAGAGCTAGCCTGGAAAGCTGTTGCTCAGCCTCATCTGCCCATGGCACTGCTCGCACAGAGGCACAGAGACTGGGGCTGCTTGCTTGTCTTGCCACCTCAAACTTCAAACATATCTTAGGTGGCACGTGTCGGGCGCCTCCGTCAGCCCTGCTCTGAAAATGCAAACGTCTGAAGATAGCTCGCAGCCAGAAAGAGCTAGCCTGGAAAGCTGTTGCTCAGCCTCATCTGCCCATGGCACTGCTCGCACAGAGGAACAGAGATTGGGGCTGCTTGCTTGTCTTGCCCCCTCTAACTTCAAACGTATCTTAGGTGGCACGTGTCGGGAGCCTCCGGCAGCCCTGCTCTGAAAATGCAAACGTCTGAAAATAGCTCGCAGGCAGAAAGAGCTAGCCTGGAAAGCTGTTGCTCAGCCTCATCTGCCCATGGCACTGCTCGCACAGAGGCACAGAGATTGGGGCTGCTTCCTTGTCTTGCCCTCTCTATCTTCAAACGTATCTTAGGTGGTCTGCGCCGGGCGTGTCCGGCATCCCTGCTCCGAAAATGCGAACGTCTGCAGGTAGCTCGCAGGCAGAAAGAGCTAGCGTGGAAAGCTGTTGCTCAGCCTCATCTGCCCATGGCACTGCTCGCACAGAGGCACAGAGACTGGGGATGCTTGCTTGCTTGTCTTGCCACCTCAAACTTCAAACGTATCTTAGTTGGTCCTTGAAAAGCTTCTCTGGCAGCCGTTCTCTGAAAATGCGAACGTCTGCAGATAGCTCGCAGCCAGAAAGAGCTAGCCTGGAAAGCTGTTGCTCAGCCTCATCTGCCCATGGCACTGCTCGCACAGAGGCACAGAGACTGGGGCTGCTTGCTTCTCTTGCCTCCTCAAAATTCAAACGTACTTTTTGGGGTCCATGCCGGGCGCCTCCGGCAGCCCTGCTTCACAAATGCGAACGTCTGCAGATAGCTCGCAGGCAGAAAGAGCTAGCGTGGAAAGCTGTTGCTCAGCCTCATCTGCCCATGGCACTGCTCGCACAGAGGCACAGAGACTGGGGCTGCTTGCTTGTCTTGCCACCTCCAACTTCAAACGTATCTTTGGGGGTCCGTGCCGGGCGCCGCAGGCAGCTTTAGTCTGAAAATGCGAACGTCTGCAGATAGCTCACAGCCAGAAAGAGCTAGCCTGGAAAGCTGTTGCTCAGCCTCATCTGCCCATGGCACTGCTCGCACAGAGGCACAGAGACTGGGGCTGCTTGCTTGTCTTGCCCCCTCAAACTCGAAACATAGCTTAGGTGGCACTTTTCTGGAGCCTCCATCAGCCCTGCTCTGAAAATGCAAACGTCTGAAGATAGCTCGCATGCAGAAAGAGCTAGCCTGGAAATCAGTTGCTCAGCCTCATCTGCCCATGGCACTGCTCGCACAGAGGCACAGAGATAGGGGCTGCTTGCTTGTCTTGCCCCCTCTAACTTCAAACGTATCTTAGGTGGTCCGCACCGGGCGCCTCCGTCAGACCTGCTCCGAAAATGCGAACGTCTGCAGAGAGCTTGCAGCCAGAAAGAGCTAGCCTGGAAAGATGTTGCTCAGCCTCATCTGCCCATGGCACTGCTCACACAGAGGCACAGAGACTGGGGCTGCTTGCTTGTCTTGCCCCCTCAAACTTCAAACGTATCTTAAGTGTTTACTGCTATGCGCTTCCGGCAGCCCTGCTCCGAAAATGCGAACGTCTGCAGATAGCTCGCAGGCAGAAAGAGCTAGCCTGGAAAGCTGTTGCTCAGCCTCATCTGCCCATGGCACTGCTCGCACAGAGGCACAGAGACTGGGGCTGCTTGCTTGTCTTGCCCCCTCAAACTCGAAACATAGCTTAGGTAGAACTTTTCTGGAGCCTCCATCAGCCCTGCTCTGAAAATGCAAACGTCTGCAGATAGCTCGCAGCCAGAAAGAGCTAGCCTGGAAAGCTGTTGCTCAGCCTCATCTGCCCATGGCACTGCTCGCACAGAGGCACAGAGACTGGGGCTGCTTGCTTGTCTTGCCCCCTCAAACTCGAAACATAGCTTAGGTGGCACTTTTCTGGAGCCTCCATCAGCCCTGCTCCGAAAATGCGAACGTCTGCAGATAGTTCGCAGGCAGAAAGAGCTAGCCTGGAAAGCTGTTGCTCAGCCTCATCTGCCCATGGCACTGCTCGCACAGAGGCACAGAGACTGGGGCTGCTTGCTTGTCTTGCCCCCTCAAACTTCAAACATATCTTAGGTGGCACGTGTCGGGCGCCTCCGTCAGCCCTGCTCTGAAAAGGCAAACGTCTGCAGATAGCTCGCAGGCAGAAAGAGCTAGCCTGGAAAGCTGTTGCTCAGCCTCATCTGCCCATGGCACTGCTCGCACAGAGGCACAGAGATTGGGGCTGCTTCCTTGTCTTGCCCTCTCTAACTTCAAACGTATCTTAGTTGGTCCGCGACGGGCGCCTCCGGCAGCCCTGCTCTGAAAATGCGAACGTCTGCAGATAGCTCGCAGCCAGAAAGAGCTAGCCTGGAAAGCTGTTGCTCAGCCTCATCTGCCCATGGCACTGCTCGCACAGAGGCACAGAGACTGGGGCTGCTTGCTTGTCTTGCCAACTCAAACTTCAAACGTACCTTAGGTGGTCCGTGCAGGGGTCCTCTGGCAGCCCTGCTCCGAAAATGCGAACGTCTGCAGATAGCTCGCAGGCAGAAAGAGCTAGCCTGGAAAGCTGTTGCTCAGCCTTATCTGCCCATGGCACTGCTCGCACAGAGGCACAGAGACTGTGGCTGCTTGCTTGTCTTGCCCCCTCAAACTTCAAACATAACTTTGCGCATCCATGCAGGGCGCCTCCGGCAGCCCTGCTCCCAAAATGTGAACGTCTGCAGATAGCTCGCAGCCAGAAAGAGCTAGCCTGGAAAGATGTTGCTCAGCCTCATCTGCCCATGGCACTGCTCACACAGAGGCACAGAGACTGGGGCTGCTTGCTTGTCTTGCCCCCTCAAACTTCAAACGTATCTTAAGTGTTTACTGCTATGCGCTTCCGGCAGCCCTGCTCCGAAAATGCGAACGTCTGCAGATAGCTCGCAGGCAGAAAGAGCTAGCCTGGAAAGCTGTTGCTCAGCCTCATCTGCCCATGGCACTGCTCGCACAGAGGCACAGAGACTGGGGCTGCTTGCTTGTCTTGCCCCCTCAAACTCGAAACATAGCTTAGGTAGAACTTTTCTGGAGCCTCCATCAGCCCTGCTCTGAAAATGCAAACGTCTGCAGATAGCTCGCAGCCAGAAAGAGCTAGCCTGGAAAGCTGTTGCTCAGCCTCATCTGCCCATGGCACTGCTCGCACAGAGGCACAGAGACTGGGGCTGCTTGCTTGTCTTGCCCCCTCAAACTCGAAACATAGCTTAGGTGGCACTTTTCTGGAGCCTCCATCAGCCCTGCTCCGAAAATGCGAACGTCTGCAGATAGTTCGCAGGCAGAAAGAGCTAGCCTGGAAAGCTGTTGCTCAGCCTCATCTGCCCATGGCACTGCTCGCACAGAGGCACAGAGACTGGGGCTGCTTGCTTGTCTTGCCCCCTCAAACTTCAAACATATCTTAGGTGGCACGTGTCGGGCGCCTCCGTCAGCCCTGCTCTGAAAAGGCAAACGTCTGCAGATAGCTCGCAGGCAGAAAGAGCTAGCCTGGAAAGCTGTTGCTCAGCCTCATCTGCCCATGGCACTGCTCGCACAGAGGCACAGAGATTGGGGCTGCTTCCTTGTCTTGCCCTCTCTAACTTCAAACGTATCTTAGTTGGTCCGCGACGGGCGCCTCCGGCAGCCCTGCTCTGAAAATGCGAACGTCTGCAGATAGCTCGCAGCCAGAAAGAGCTAGCCTGGAAAGCTGTTGCTCAGCCTCATCTGCCCATGGCACTGCTCGCACAGAGGCACAGAGACTGGGGCTGCTTGCTTGTCTTGCCAACTCAAACTTCAAACGTACCTTAGGTGGTCCGTGCAGGGGTCCTCTGGCAGCCCTGCTCCGAAAATGCGAACGTCTGCAGATAGCTCGCAGGCAGAAAGAGCTAGCCTGGAAAGCTGTTGCTCAGCCTTATCTGCCCATGGCACTGCTCGCACAGAGGCACAGAGACTGTGGCTGCTTGCTTGTCTTGCCCCCTCAAACTTCAAACATAACTTTGCGCATCCATGCAGGGCGCCTCCGGCAGCCCTGCTCCCAAAATGTGAACGTCTGCAGATAGCTCGCAGCCAGAAAGAGCTAGCCTGGAAAGCTGTTGCTCAGCCTCCTCTGCCCATGGCACTGCTCGCACAGAGGCACAGAGATTGGGGCTGCTTCCTTGTCTTGCCCTCTCTAACTTCAAACGTATCTTAGGTGGTCTGCGCCGGGCGTCTCCGGCATCCTTGCTCCGAAAATGCGAACGTCTGCAGGTAGCTCGCAGGCAGAAAGAGCTAGCGTGGAAAGCTGTTGCTCAGCCTCATCTGCCCATGGCACTGCTCGCACAGAGGCACAGAGACTGGGGCTGCTTGCTTGTCTTGCCTCCTCAAAATTCAAACGTACATTTGGGGGTCCATGCCGGGCGCCTCCGGCAGCCCTGCTTCACAAATGCGAACGTCTGCAGATAGCTCGCAGGCAGAAAGAGCTAGCCTGGAAAGCTGTTGCTCAGCCTCATCTGCCCATGGCACTGCTCGCACAGAGGCACAGAGACTGGGGCTGCTTGCTTGTCTTGCCACCTCAAACTTCAAACATATCTTAGGTGGCACGTGTCGGGCGCCTCCGTCAGCCCTGCTCTGAAAATGCAAACGTCTGAAGATAGCTCGCAGCCAGAAAGAGCTAGCCTGGAAAGCTGTTGCTCAGCCTCATCTGCCCATGGCACTGCTCGCACAGAGGCACAGAGATTGGGGCTGCTTGCTTGTCTTGCCCCCTCTAACTTCAAACGTATCTTACGTGGCACGTGTCGGGAGCCTCCGGCAGCCCTGCTCTGAAAATGCAAACGTCTGAAAATAGCTCGCAGGCAGAAAGAGCTAGCCTGGAAAGCTGTTGCTCAGCCTCATCTGCCCATGGCACTGCTCGCACAGAGGCACAGAGATTGGGGCTGCTTGCTTGTCTTGCCCCCTCTAACTTCAAACGTATCTTAGGTGGCACGTGTCGGGAGCCTCCGGCAGCCCTGCTCTGAAAATGCAAACGTCTGAAGATAGCTCGCCGCCAGAAAGAGCTAGCCTGGAAAGCTGTTGCTCAGCCTCATCTGCCCATGGCACTGCTCGCACAGAGGCACAGAGACTGGGGCTGCTTGCTTGTTTTGCCACCTCAAACTTCAAACGTAGCTTAGGTGGTCCGTGCAGGGGGCCTCTGGCAGCCCTGCTCTAAATAAGCGAGTGTCTGCAGATAGCACGCAGGCAGAAAGAGCTAGCCTGGAAAGCTGTTGCTCAGCCTCATCTGCCCATGGCACTGCTCGCACAGAGGCACAGAGACTGGGGCTGCTTGCTTGTCTTGCCCCCTCAAAATTCAAACGTACATTTGGGGTCCGTGCCGGGCGCCGCAGGCAGCTTTACTCTGAAAATGCGAACGTCTGCAGATAGCTCACAGTCAAAAAGAGCTAGCCTGGAAAGCTGTTGCTCAGCCTCATCTGCCCATGGCACTGCTCGCACAGAGGCACAGAGACTGGGGTGCTTGCTTGTCTTGCCCCCTCAAAGTTCAAACATGTCTTAGGTGGTCCGTGCAGGGGGCCTCCGGCAGCCCTGCTCTAAATAAGCGAACGTCTGCAGATAGCTCGCAGGCAGAAAGAGCTAGCCTGGAAAGCTGTTGCTCAGCCTCATCTGCCCATGGCACTGCTCGCACAGAGGCACAGAGACTGGGGCTGCTTGCTTGTCTGGTCCTTTCAAACTTCAAACGTATCTTTGGGAGTCCGTGCCGGGCGCCTCCGGCATCTTTACTCTGAAAATGCGAACGTCTGCAGATAGCTCGCAGGCAGAAAGAGCTAGCCTGGAAAGCTGTTGCTCAGCCTCGTCTGCCCATGGCACTGCTCGCACAGAGGCACAGAGACTGGGGCTGCTTGCTTGTCTTGCCCCCTCAAACTTCAAACATACCTTTGGGAGTACGTGCAGGGGGCCTCCGGCAGCCCTGCTCCGAAAATGCAAACGTCTGCAGGTAGCTCGCAGGCAGAAAGAGCTAGCCTGGAAAGCTGTTGCTCAGCCTCATCTGCCCATGGCACTGCTCGCACAGAGGCACAGAGATTGGGGCTGCTTCCTTGTCTTGCCCCCTCTAACTTCAAACGTATCTTAGGTGGCACGTGTCGGGAGCCTCCGGCAGCCCTGCTCTGAAAATGCAAACGTCTGAAGATAGCTCGCCGCCAGAAAGAGCTAGCCTGGAAAGCTGTTGCTCAGCCTCATCTGCCCATGGCACTGCTCGCACAGAGGCACAGAGACTGGGGCTGCTTGCTTGTCTTGCCACCTCAAACTTCAAACGTAGCTTAGGTGGTCCGTGCAGGGGGCCTCTGGCAGACCTGCTCTAAATAAGCGAGTGTCTGCAGATAGCTCGCAGGCAGAAAGAGCTAGACTGGAAAGCTGTTGCTCAGCCTCATCTGCCCATGGCACTGCTCGCACAGAGGCACAGAGACTGGGGTGCTTGCTTGTCTTGCCCCCTCAAAGTTCAAACATATCTTAGGTGGTCCATGCAGGGGGCCTCCGGCAGCCGTGCTCTAAATAAGCGAGTGTCTGCAGATAACTCGCAGGCAGGAAGAGCTAGCATGGAAAGCTGTTGCTCAGCCTCATCTGCCCATGGCACTGCTCGCACAGAGGCACAGAGACTGGGGCTGCTTGCTTCTCTTGCCCCCTCAAACTTCAAACCTATCTTTGGTGGTCCGTGCAGGGGTGCACCAGCAGGCCTGATCTGAAAATGCGAACGTCTGCAAATAGCTCGCAGGCAGAAAGAGCTAGCCTGGAAAGCTGTCGCTCAGCCTCATCTTCCCATGGAACTGCTCGCACAGAGGCACAGAGACTGGGGCTGCTTGCTTGTCTTGCCCCCTCAAACTTCAAACATAACTTTGCGCATCCATGCAGGGCGCCTCCCGCAGCCCTGCTCCCAAAATGTGAACGTCTGCAGATAGCTCGCAGCCAGAAAGAGCTAGCCTGGAAAGCTGTTGCTCAGCCTCATCTGCCCATGGCACTGCTCGCACAGAGGCACAGAGATTGGGGCTGCTTCCTTGTCTTGCCCTCTCTAACCTCAAACGTATCTTAGGTGGTCTGCGCCGGGCATCTCCAGCATCCTTGCTCCGAAAATGCGAACGTCTGCAGGTAGCTCGCAGGCAGAAAGAGCTAGCGTGGAAAGCTGTTGCTCAGCCTCATCTGCCCATGGCACTGCTCGCACAGAGGCACAGAGACTGGGGCTGCTTGCTTGTCTGGCCCTTTCAAACTTCAAACGTATCTTTGGGAGTCCGTGCCGGGCGCCTCCGGCATCTTTACTCTGAAAATGCGAACGTCTGCAGATAGCTCGCAGGCAGAAAGAGCTAGCCTGGAAAGCTGTTGCTCAGCCTCATCTGCCCATGGCACTGCTCGCACAGAGGCACAGAGACGGGGGCTGCTTGCTTGTCTTGCCACCTCAAACTTCAAACGTATCTTAGTTGGTCCTTGCCAAGCTTCTCTGGCAGCCCTTCTCTGAAAATGCGAACGTCTGCAGATAGCTCGCAGCCAGAAAGAGCTAGCCTGGAAAGCTGTTGCTCAGCCTCATCTGCCCATGGCACTGCTCGCACAGATGCACAGAGACTGGGGCTGCTTGCTTGTCTTGCCACCTCAAACTTCAAACATATCTTAGGTGGCACGTGTCGGGCACCTCCGTCAGCCCTGCTCTGAAAATGCAAACGTCTGAAGATAGCTCGCAGCCAGAAAGAGCTAGCCTGGAAAGCTGTTGCTCAGCCTCATCTGCCCATGGCACTGCTCGCACAGAGGCACAGAGATTGGGGCTGTTTCCTTGTCTTGCCCTCTCTAACTTCAAACGTATCTTAGTTGGTCCGCGACGGGCGCCTCCGGCAGCCCTGCTCTGAAAATGTGAACGTCTGCAGATAGCTCTCAGGCAGAAAGAGCTAGGCTGGAAAGCTGTTGCTCAGCCTCATCTGCCCATGGCACTGCTCGCACAGAGGCACAGAGACTGGGGCTGCTTGCTTGTCTTGCCAACTCAAACTTCAAACGTACCTTAGGTGGTCCGTGCAGGGGTCCTCTGGCAGCCCTGCTCCGAAAATGCGAACGTCTGAAGATAGTTCGCAGGCAGAAAGAGCTAGCCTGGAAAGCTCTTGCTCAGCCTCCTCTGCCCATGGCACTGCTCGCACAGAGGCACAGAGACTGGGGCTGCTTGCTTGTCTTGCCCCCTCAAACTTCAAACGTATCTTTGGGAGTCCGTGCCGGGCGCCTCCGGCAGCCCTGCTCTGAAAATGCGAACGTCTGCAGATAGCTCGCAGGCAGAAAGAGCTAGCCTGGAAAGCTGTTGCTCAGCCTCATCTGCCCATGGCACTGCTCGCACAGAGGCACAGAGACTGGGGCTGCTTGCTTGTCTTGCCCCCTCAAACTTCAAACATACCTTTGGGAGTACGTGCAGGGGGCCTCCGGCAGACCTGCTCCGAAAATGCAAACGTCTGCAGATAGCTCGCCGCCAGAAAGAGCTAGCCTGGAAAGCTGTTGCTCAGCCTCATCTGCCCATGGCACTGCTCGCACAGAGGCACAGAGATTGGGGCTGCTTCCTTGTCTTGCCCTCTCTAACTTCAAACGTATCTTAGTTGGTCCGCGACGGGCGCCTCCGGCAGCCCTGCTCTGAAAATGCGAACGTCTGCAGATAGCTCGCAGGCAGAAAGAGCTAGGCTGGAAAGCTGTTGCTCAGCCTCATCTGCCCATGGCACTGCTCGCACAGAGGCACAGAGACTGGGGCTGCTTGCTTGTCTTGCCAACTCAAACTTCAAACGTACCTTAGGTGGTCCGTGCAGGGGTCCTCTGGCAGCCGTTCTCTGAAAATGCGAACGTCTGCAGATAGTTCGCAGCCAGAAAGAGCTAGCCTGGAAAGCTGTTGCTCAGCCTCATCTGCCCATGGCACTGCTCGCACAGAGGCACAGAGACTGGGGCTGCTTGCTTGTCTTGCCCCCTCAAAATTCAAACGTACATTTGGGGGTCCGTGCCGGGCGCCGCAGGCAGCTTTACTCTGAAAATGCGAACGTCTGCAGATAGCTCACAGCCAGAAAGAGCTAGCCTGGAAAGCTGTTGCTCAGCCTCATCTGCCCATGGCACTGCTCGCACAGAGGCACAGAGACTCGGGCTGCTTGCTTGTCTTGCCCCCTCAAAGTTCAAACATATCTTAGGTGGTCCATGCAGGGCGCCTCCGGCAGCCCTGCTCTAAATAAGAGAGTGTCTGCAGATAACTCGCAGGCAGAAAGAGCTAGACTGGAAAGCTGTTGCTCAGCCTCATCTGCCCATGGCACTGCTCGCACAGAGGCACAGAGACTGGGGCAGCTTGCTTCTCTTGCCCCCTCAAACTTCAAACCTATCTTTGGTGGTCCGTGCAGGGGTGCACCAGCAGGCCTGATCTGAAAATGCGAACGTCTGCAGATAGCTCGCAGGCAGAAAGAGCTAGCCTGGAAAGCTGTTGCTCAGCCTTATCTGCCCATGGCACTGCTCGCACAGAGGCACAGAGACTGGGGCTGCTTGCTTGTCTTGCCCCCTCAAACTTCAAACATAACTTTGCGCATCCATGCAGGGCGCCTCCCGCAGCCCTGCTCCCAAAATGTGAACGTCTGCAGATAGCTCGCAGCCAGAAAGAGCTAGCCTGGAAAGCTGTTGCTCAGCCTCATCTGCCCATGGCACTGCTCGCACAGAGGCACAGAGATTGGGGCTGCTTCCTTGTCTTGCCCTCTCTAACTTCAAACGTATCTTAGGTGGTCTGCGCCGGGCGTCTCCGGCATCCTTGCTCCGAAAATGCGAACGTCTGCAGGTAGCTCGCAGGCAGAAAGAGCTAGCGTGGAAAGCTGTTGCTCAGCCTCATCTGCCCATGGCACTGCTCGCACAGAGGCACAGAGACTGGGGCTGCTTGCTTGTCTTGCCTCCTCAAAATTCAAACGTACATTTGGGGGTCCATGCCGGGCGCCTCCGGCAGCCCTGCTTCACAAATGCGAACGTCTGCAGATAGCTCGCAGGCAGAAAGAGCTAGCCTGGAAAGCTGTTGCTCAGCCTCATCTGCCCATGGCACTGCTCGCACAGAGGCACAGAGACTGGGGCTGCTTGCTTGTCTTGCCCCCTCAAACTCGAAATATAGCTTAGGTGGCACGTTTCTGGAGCCTCCATCAGCCCTGCTCTGAAAATGCAAGCGTCTGCAGATAGCACGCAGCCAGAAAGAGCTAGCCTGGTAAGCTGTTGCTCAGCCTCATCTGCCCATGGCACTGCTCGCACAGAGGCACAGAGATTGGGGCTGCTTGCTTGTCTTGCCCCCTCTAACTTCAAACGTATCTTAGGTAACACGTGTCGGGAGCCTCCGGCAGCCCTGCTCTGAAAATGCAAACGTCTGAAGATAGCTCGCCGCCAGAAAGAGCTAGCCTGGAAAGCTGTTGCTCAGCCTCATCTGCCCATGGCACTGCTCGCACAGAGGCACAGAGACTGGGGCTGCTTGCTTGTCTTGCCCCCTCAAACTTCAAACGTAGCTTAGGTGGTCCGTGCAGGGGGCCTCTGGCAGCCCTGCTCTAAATAAGCGAGTGTCTGCAGATAGCTCGCAGGCAGAAAGAGCTAGACTGGAAAGCTGTTGCTCAGCCTCATCTGCCCATGGCACTGCTCGCACAGAGGCACAGAGACTGGGGCTGCTTGCTTGTCTTGCCCCCTCAAAATTCAAACGTACATTTGGGGTCCGTGCCGGGCGCCGCAGGCAGCTTTACTCTGAAAATGCGAACGTCTGCAGATAGCTCACAGTCAAAAAGAGCTAGCCTGGAAAGCTGTTGCTCAGCCTCATCTGCCCATGGCACTGCTCGCACAGAGGCACAGAGACTGGGGTGCTTGCTTGTCTTGCCCCCTCAAAGTTCAAACATGTCTTAGGTGGTCCGTGCAGGGGGCCTCCGGCAGCCCTGCTCTAAATAAGCGAGTGTCTGCAGATAGCTCGCAGGCACAAAGAGCTAGACTGGAAAGCTGTTGCTCAGCCTCATCTGCCCATGGCACTGCTCGCACAGAGGCACAGAGACTGGGGCAGCTTGCTTCTCTTGCCCCCTCAAACTTCAAACCTATCTTTGGTGGTCCGTGCAGGGGTGCACCAGCAGGCCTGATCTGAAAATGCGAACGTCTGCAGATAGCTCGCAGGCAGAAAGAGCTAGCCTGGAAAGCTGTTGCTCAGCCTTATCTGCCCATGGCACTGCTCGCACAGAGGCACAGAGACTGGGGCTGCTTGCTTGTCTTGCCCCCTCAAACTTCAAACATAACTTTGCGCATCCATGCAGGGCGCCTCCCGCAGCCCTGCTCCCAAAATGTGAACGTCTGCAGATAGCTCGCAGCCAGAAAGAGCTAGCCTGGAAAGCTGTTGCTCAGCCTCATCTGCCCATGGCACTGCTCGCACAGAGGCACAGAGATTGGGGCTGCTTCCTTGTCTTGCCCTCTCTAACTTCAAACGTATCTTAGGTGGTCTGCGCCGGGCGTCTCCGGCATCCTTGCTCCGAAAATGCGAACGTCTGCAGGTAGCTCGCAGGCAGAAAGAGCTAGCGTGGAAAGCTGTTGCTCAGCCTCATCTGCCCATGGCACTGCTCGCACAGAGGCACAGAGACTGGGGCTGCTTGCTTGTCTTGCCTCCTCAAAATTCAAACGTACATTTGGGGGTCCATGCCGGGCGCCTCCGGCAGCCCTGCTTCACAAATGCAAACGTCTGCAGATAGCTCGCAGGCAGAAAGAGCTAGCCTGGAAAGCTGTTGCTCAGCCTCATCTGCCCATGGCACTGCTCGCACAGAGGCACAGAGACTGGGGCTGCTTGCTTGTCTTGCCCCCTCAAACTCGAAATATAGCTTAGGTGGCACGTTTCTGGAGCCTCCATCAGCCCTGCTCTGAAAATGCAAGCGTCTGCAGATAGCACGCAGCCAGAAAGAGCTAGCCTGGTAAGCTGTTGCTCAGCCTCATCTGCCCATGGCACTGCTCGCACAGAGGCACAGAGATTGGGGCTGCTTGCTTGTCTTGCCCCCTCTAACTTCAAACGTATCTTAGGTAACACGTGTCGGGAGCCTCCGGCAGCCCTGCTCTGAAAATGCAAACGTCTGAAGATAGCTCGCCGCCAGAAAGAGCTAGCCTGGAAAGCTGTTGCTCAGCCTCATCTGCCCATGGCACTGCTCGCACAGAGGCACAGAGACTGGGGCTGCTTGCTTGTCTTGCCACCTCAAACTTCAAACGTAGCTTAGGTGGTCCGTGCAGGGGGCCTCTGGCAGCCCTGCTCTAAATAAGCGAGTGTCTGCAGATAGCTCGCAGGCAGAAAGAGCTAGACTGGAAAGCTGTTGCTCAGCCTCATCTGCCCATGGCACTGCTCGCACAGAGGCACAGAGACTGGGGCTGCTTGCTTGTCTTGCCCCCTCAAAATTCAAACGTACATTTGGGGTCAGTGCCGGGCGCCGCAGGCAGCTTTACTCTGAAAATGCGAACGTCTGCAGATAGCTCACAGTCAAAAAGAGCTAGCCTGGAAAGCTGTTGCTCAGCCTCATCTGCCCATGGCACTGCTCGCACAGAGGCACAGAGACTGGGGCTGCTTGCTTGTGTTGCCACCTCAAACTTCAAACATATCTTAGGTGGCACGTGTCGGGCGCCTCCGTCAGCCCTGCTCTGAAAATGCAAACGTCTGAAGATAGCTCGCAGGCAGAAAGAGCTAGCCTGGAAAGCTGTTGCTCAGCCTCATCTGCCCATGGCACTGCTCGCACAGAGGCACAGAGACTGGGGCTGCTTGCTTGTCTTGCCAACTCAAACTTCAAACGTACCTTAGGTGGTCCGTGAAGGGGTCCTCTGGCAGCCCTGCTCCGAAAATGCGAACGTCTGCAGATAGTTCGCAGGCAGAAAGAGCTAGCCTGGAAAGCTGTTGCTCAGCCTTCTCTGCCCATGGCACTGCTCACACAGAGGCACAGAGACTCGGGCTGCTTGCTTGTCTTGCCCCCTTAAACTTCAAACGTAGCTTTAGGGGTCCATGCCGGGAGCCTCCGGCAGTCCTGCTTCAAAAATGCGAACGTCTTCAGATAGCTCGCAGCCAGAAACAGCTAGCCTGGAAAGCTGTTGCTCAGCCTCATCTGCCCATGGCACTGCTCGCACAGAGGCACAGAGACTGGGGCTGCTTGCTTGTCTGGCCCTTTCAAACTTCAAACCTATCTTTGGGAGTCCGTGCCGGGCGCCTCCGGCATCTTCACTCTGAAAATGCGAACGTCTGCAGATAGCTCGCAGGCAGAAAGAGCTAGCCTGGAAAGCTGTTGCTCAGCCTCATCTGCCCATGGCACTGCTCGCACAGAGGCACAGAGACTGGGGCTGCTTGCTTGTCTTGCCCCCTCAAACTTCAAACATACCTTTGGGAGTACGTGCAGGGGGCCTCCGGCAGCCCTGCTCCGAAAATGCAAACGTCTGCAGATAGCTCGCAGGCAGAAAGAGCTAGCCTGGAAAGCTGTTGCTCAGCCTCATCTGCCCATGGCACTGCTCGCACAGAGGCACAGAGACTGGGGCTGCTTCCTTGTCTTGCCCCCTCTAACTTCAAACGTATCTTAGGTGGCACGTGTCGGGAGCCTCCGGCAGCCCTGCTCTGAAAATGCGAACGTCTGCAGATAGCTCACAGCCAGAAAGAGCTAGCCTGGAAAGCTGTTGCTCAGCCTCATCTGCCCATGGCACTGCTCGCACAGAGGCACAGAGACTCGGGCTGCTTGCTTGTCTTGCCCCCTCAAAGTTCAAACATATCTTAGGTGGTCCATGCAGGGCGCCTCCGGCAGCCCTGCTCTAAATAAGAGAGTGTCTGCAGATAACTCGCAGGCAGAAAGAGCTAGACTGGAAAGCTGTTGCTCAGCCTCATCTGCCCATGGCACTGCTCGCACAGAGGCACAGAGACTGGGGCAGCTTGCTTCTCTTGCCCCCTCAAACTTCAAACCTATCTTTGGTGGTCCGTGCAGGGGTGCACCAGCAGGCCTGATCTGAAAATGCGAACGTCTGCAGATAGCTCGCAGGCAGAAAGAGCTAGCCTGGAAAGCTGTTGCTCAGCCTTATCTGCCCATGGCACTGCTCGCACAGAGGCACAGAGACTGGGGCTGCTTGCTTGTCTTGCCCCCTCAAACTTCAAACATAACTTTGCGCATCCATGCAGGGCGCCTCCCGCAGCCCTGCTACCAAAATGTGAACGTCTGCAGATAGCTCGCAGCCAGAAAGAGCTAGCCTGGAAAGCTGTTGCTCAGCCTCATCTGCCCATGGCACTGCTCGCACAGAGGCACAGAGATTGGGGCTGCTTCCTTGTCTTGCCCTCTCTAACTTCAAACGTATCTTAGGTGGTCTGCGCCGGGCGTCTCCGGCATCCTTGCTCCGAAAATGCGAACGTCTGCAGGTAGCTCGCAGGCAGAAAGAGCTAGCGTGGAAAGCTGTTGCTCAGCCTCATCTGCCCATGGCACTGCTCGCACAGAGGCACAGAGACTGGGGCTGCTTGCTTGTCTTGCCTCCTCAAAATTCAAACGTACATTTGGGGGTCCATGCCGGGCGCCTCCGGCAGCCCTGCTTCACAAATGCGAACGTCTGCAGATAGCTCGCAGGCAGAAAGAGCTAGCCTGGAAAGCTGTTGCTCAGCCTCATCTGCCCATGGCACTGCTCGCACAGAGGCACAGAGACTGGGGCTGCTTGCTTGTCTTGCCCCCTCAAACTCGAAATATAGCTTAGGTGGCACGTTTCTGGAGCCTCCATCAGCCCTGCTCTGAAAATGCAAGCGTCTGCAGATAGCACGCAGCCAGAAAGAGCTAGCCTGGTAAGCTGTTGCTCAGCCTCATCTGCCCATGGCACTGCTCGCACAGAGGCACAGAGATTGGGGCTGCTTGCTTGTCTTGCCCCCTCTAACTTCAAACGTATCTTAGGTAACACGTGTCGGGAGCCTCCGGCAGCCCTGCTCTGAAAATGCAAACGTCTGAAGATAGCTCGCCGCCAGAAAGAGCTAGCCTGGAAAGCTGTTGCTCAGCCTCATCTGCCCATGGCACTGCTCGCACAGAGGCACAGAGACTGGGGCTGCTTGCTTGTCTTGCCCCCTCAAACTTCAAACGTAGCTTAGGTGGTCCGTGCAGGGGGCCTCTGGCAGCCCTGCTCTAAATAAGCGAGTGTCTGCAGATAGCTCGCAGGCAGAAAGAGCTAGACTGGAAAGCTGTTGCTCAGCCTCATCTGCCCATGGCACTGCTCGCACAGAGGCACAGAGACTGGGGCTGCTTGCTTGTCTTGCCCCCTCAAAATTCAAACGTACATTTGGGGTCCGTGCCGGGCGCCGCAGGCAGCTTTACTCTGAAAATGCGAACGTCTGCAGATAGCTCACAGTCAAAAAGAGCTAGCCTGGAAAGCTGTTGCTCAGCCTCATCTGCCCATGGCACTGCTCGCACAGAGGCACAGAGACTGGGGTGCTTGCTTGTCTTGCCCCCTCAAAGTTCAAACATGTCTTAGGTGGTCCGTGCAGGGGGCCTCCGGCAGCCCTGCTCTAAATAAGCGAGTGTCTGCAGATAGCTCGCAGGCACAAAGAGCTAGACTGGAAAGCTGTTGCTCAGCCTCATCTGCCCATGGCACTGCTCGCACAGAGGCACAGAGACTGGGGCAGCTTGCTTCTCTTGCCCCCTCAAACTTCAAACCTATCTTTGGTGGTCCGTGCAGGGGTGCACCAGCAGGCCTGATCTGAAAATGCGAACGTCTGCAGATAGCTCGCAGGCAGAAAGAGCTAGCCTGGAAAGCTGTTGCTCAGCCTTATCTGCCCATGGCACTGCTCGCACAGAGGCACAGAGACTGGGGCTGCTTGCTTGTCTTGCCCCCTCAAACTTCAAACATAACTTTGCGCATCCATGCAGGGCGCCTCCCGCAGCCCTGCTCCCAAAATGTGAACGTCTGCAGATAGCTCGCAGCCAGAAAGAGCTAGCCTGGAAAGCTGTTGCTCAGCCTCATCTGCCCATGGCACTGCTCGCACAGAGGCACAGAGATTGGGGCTGCTTCCTTGTCTTGCCCTCTCTAACTTCAAACGTATCTTAGGTGGTCTGCGCCGGGCGTCTCCGGCATCCTTGCTCCGAAAATGCGAACGTCTGCAGGTAGCTCGCAGGCAGAAAGAGCTAGCGTGGAAAGCTGTTGCTCAGCCTCATCTGCCCATGGCACTGCTCGCACAGAGGCACAGAGACTGGGGCTGCTTGCTTGTCTTGCCTCCTCAAAATTCAAACGTACATTTGGGGGTCCATGCCGGGCGCCTCCGGCAGCCCTGCTTCACAAATGCAAACGTCTGCAGATAGCTCGCAGGCAGAAAGAGCTAGCCTGGAAAGCTGTTGCTCAGCCTCATCTGCCCATGGCACTGCTCGCACAGAGGCACAGAGACTGGGGCTGCTTGCTTGTCTTGCCCCCTCAAACTCGAAATATAGCTTAGGTGGCACGTTTCTGGAGCCTCCATCAGCCCTGCTCTGAAAATGCAAGCGTCTGCAGATAGCACGCAGCCAGAAAGAGCTAGCCTGGTAAGCTGTTGCTCAGCCTCATCTGCCCATGGCACTGCTCGCACAGAGGCACAGAGATTGGGGCTGCTTGCTTGTCTTGCCCCCTCTAACTTCAAACGTATCTTAGGTAACACGTGTCGGGAGCCTCCGGCAGCCCTGCTCTGAAAATGCAAACGTCTGAAGATAGCTCGCCGCCAGAAAGAGCTAGCCTGGAAAGCTGTTGCTCAGCCTCATCTGCCCATGGCACTGCTCGCACAGAGGCACAGAGACTGGGGCTGCTTGCTTGTCTTGCCACCTCAAACTTCAAACGTAGCTTAGGTGGTCCGTGCAGGGGGCCTCTGGCAGCCCTGCTCTAAATAAGCGAGTGTCTGCAGATAGCTCGCAGGCAGAAAGAGCTAGACTGGAAAGCTGTTGCTCAGCCTCATCTGCCCATGGCACTGCTCGCACAGAGGCACAGAGACTGGGGCTGCTTGCTTGTCTTGCCCCCTCAAAATTCAAACGTACATTTGGGGTCAGTGCCGGGCGCCGCAGGCAGCTTTACTCTGAAAATGCGAACGTCTGCAGATAGCTCACAGTCAAAAAGAGCTAGCCTGGAAAGCTGTTGCTCAGCCTCATCTGCCCATGGCACTGCTCGCACAGAGGCACAGAGACTGGGGCTGCTTGCTTGTGTTGCCACCTCAAACTTCAAACATATCTTAGGTGGCACGTGTCGGGCGCCTCCGTCAGCCCTGCTCTGAAAATGCAAACGTCTGAAGATAGCTCGCAGGCAGAAAGAGCTAGCCTGGAAAGCTGTTGCTCAGCCTCATCTGCCCATGGCACTGCTCGCACAGAGGCACAGAGACTGGGGCTGCTTGCTTGTCTTGCCAACTCAAACTTCAAACGTACCTTAGGTGGTCCGTGAAGGGGTCCTCTGGCAGCCCTGCTCCGAAAATGCGAACGTCTGCAGATAGTTCGCAGGCAGAAAGAGCTAGCCTGGAAAGCTGTTGCTCAGCCTTCTCTGCCCATGGCACTGCTCACACAGAGGCACAGAGACTCGGGCTGCTTGCTTGTCTTGCCCCCTTAAACTTCAAACGTAGCTTTAGGGGTCCATGCCGGGAGCCTCCGGCAGTCCTGCTTCAAAAATGCGAACGTCTTCAGATAGCTCGCAGCCAGAAACAGCTAGCCTGGAAAGCTGTTGCTCAGCCTCATCTGCCCATGGCACTGCTCGCACAGAGGCACAGAGACTGGGGCTGCTTGCTTGTCTGGCCCTTTCAAACTTCAAACCTATCTTTGGGAGTCCGTGCCGGGCGCCTCCGGCATCTTCACTCTGAAAATGCGAACGTCTGCAGATAGCTCGCAGGCAGAAAGAGCTAGCCTGGAAAGCTGTTGCTCAGCCTCATCTGCCCATGGCACTGCTCGCACAGAGGCACAGAGACTGGGGCTGCTTGCTTGTCTTGCCCCCTCAAACTTCAAACATACCTTTGGGAGTACGTGCAGGGGGCCTCCGGCAGCCCTGCTCCGAAAATGCAAACGTCTGCAGATAGCTCGCAGGCAGAAAGAGCTAGCCTGGAAAGCTGTTGCTCAGCCTCATCTGCCCATGGCACTGCTCGCACAGAGGCACAGAGACTGGGGCTGCTTCCTTGTCTTGCCCCCTCTAACTTCAAACGTATCTTAGGTGGCACGTGTCGGGAGCCTCCGGCAGCCCTGCTCTGAAAATGCAAACGTCTGAAGATAGCTCGCCGCCAGAAAGAGCTAGCCTGGAAAGCTGTTGCTCAGCCTCATCTGCCCATGGCACTGCTCGCACAGAGGCACAGAGACTGGGGTGCTTGCTTGTCTTGCCCCCTCAAAGTTCAAACATATCTTAGGTGGTCCATGCAGGGGGCCTCCGGCAGCCGTGCTCTAAATAAGCGAGTGTCTGCAGATAACTCGCAGGCAGGAAGAGCTAGCATGGAAAGCTGTTGCTCAGCCTCATCTGCCCATGGCACTGCTCGCACAGAGGCACAGAGACTGGGGCTGCTTGCTTCTCTTGCCCCCTCAAACTTCAAACCTATCTTTGGTGGTCCGTGCAGGGGTTCACCAGCAGGCCTGATCTGAAAATGCGAACGTCTGCAGATAGCTCGCAGGCAGAAAGAGCTAGCCTGGAAAGCTGTTGCTCAGCCTCATCTTCCCATGGAACTGCTCGCACAGAGGCACAGAGACTGGGGCTGCTTGCTTGTCTTGCCCCCTCAAATTTCAAACATAAATTTGCGCATCCATGCAGGGCGCCTCCGGCAGCCCTGCTCCCAAAATGTGAACGTCTGCAGATAGCTCGCAGCCAGAAAGAGCTAGCCTGGAAAGCTGTTGCTCAGCCTCATCTGCCCATGGCACTGCTCGCACAGAGGCACAGAGATTGGGGCTGCTTCCTTGTCTTGCCCTCTCTAACTTCAAACGTATCTTAGGTGGTCTGCGCCGGGCGTCTCCGGCATCCTTGCTCCGAAAATGCGAACGTCTGCAGGTAGCTCGCAGGCAGAAAGAGCTAGCGTGGAAAGCTGTTGCTCAGCCTCATCTGCCCATGGCACTGCTCGCACAGAGGCACAGAGACTGGGGCTGCTTGCTTGTCTGGCCCTTTCAAACTTCAAACGTATCTTTGGGAGTCCGTGCCGGGCGCCTCCGGCATCTTTACTCTGAAAATGCGAACGTCTGCAGATAGCTCACAGGCAGAAAGAGCTAGCCTGGAAAGCTGTTGCTCAGCCTCATCTGCCCATGGCACTGCTCGCACAGAGGCACAGAGACGGGGGCTGCTTGCTTGTCTTGCCACCTCAAACTTCAAACGTATCTTAGTTGGTCCTTGAAAAGCTTCTCTGGCAGCCGTTCTCTGAAAATGCGAACGTCTGCAGATAGCTCGCAGCCAGAAAGAGCTAGCCTGGAAAGCTGTTGCTCAGCCTCATCTGCCCATGGCACTGCTCGCACAGAGGCACAGAGACTGGGGCTGCTTGCTTGTCTTGCCACCTCAAACTTCAAACATATCTTAGGTGGCACGTGTCGGGCACCTCCGTCAGCCCTGCTCTGAAAATGCAAACGTCTGAAGATAGCTCGCAGCCAGAAAGAGCTAGCCTGGAAAGCTGTTGCTCAGCCTCATCTGCCCATGGCACTGCTCGCACAGAGGCACAGAGATTGGGGCTGTTTCCTTGTCTTGCCCTCTCTAACTTCAAACGTATCTTAGTTGGTCCGCGACGGGCGCCTCCGGCAGCCCTGCTCTGAAAATGTGAACGTCTGCAGATAGCTCGCAGGCAGAAAGAGCTAGCCTGGAAAGCTGTTGCTCAGCCTCATCTGCCCATGGCACTGCTCGCACAGAGGCACAGAGACTGGGGCTGCTTGCTTGTCTTGCTCCCTCAAACTTCAAACATACCTTTGGGAGTACGTGCAGGGGGCCTCCGGCAGACCTGCTCCGAAAATGCAAACGTCTGCAGATAGCTCGCCGCCAGAAAGAGCTAGCCTGGAAAGCTGTTGCTCAGCCTCATCTGCCCATGGCACTGCTCGCACAGAGGCACAGAGACTGGGGCTGCTTGCTTGTCTTGCCACCTGAAACTTCAAACGTAGCTTAGGTGGTCCGTGCAGGGGTCCTCTGGCAGCCCTGCTCCGAAAATGCGAACGTCTGCCGATAGTTCGCAGGCAGAAAGAGCTAGCCTGGAAAGCTCTTGCTCAGCCTCCTCTGCCCATGGCACTGCTCACACAGAGGCACAGAGACTCGTGCTGCTTGCTTGTCTTGCCCCCTTAAACTTCAAACGTAGCTTTAGGGGTCCATGCCGGGAGCCTCCGGCAGTCCTGCTTCAAAAATGCGAACGTCTTCAGATAGCTCGCAGCCAGAAACAGCTAGCCTGGAAAGCTGTTGCTCAGCCTCATCTGCCCATGGCACTGCTCGCACAGAGGCACAGAGACTGGGGCTGCTTGCTTGTCTTGCCCCCTCAAACTTCAAACGTATCTTTGGGAGTCCGTGCCGGGCGCCTCCGGCATCTTTACTCTGAAAATGCGAACGTCTGCAGATAGCTCGCAGGCAGAAAGAGCTAGCCTGGAAAGCTGTTGCTCAGCCTCATCTGCCCATGGCACTGCTCGCACAGAGGCACAGAGACTGGGGCTGCTTGCTTGTCTTGCCACCTCAAACTTCAAACGTAGCTTAGGTGGTCCGTGCAGGGGTCCTCCGGCAGACCTGCTCCGAAAATGCAAACCTCTGCAGATAGCTCGCCGCCAGAAAGAGCTAGCCTGGAAAGCTGTTGCTCAGCCTCATCTGCCCATGGCACTGCTCGCACAGAGGCACAGAGACTGGGGTGCTTGCTTGTCTTGCCCCCTCAAAGTTCAAACATATCTTAGGTGGTCCATGCAGGGGGCCTCCGGCAGCCGTGCTCTAAATAAGCGAGTGTCTGCAGATAACTCGCAGGCAGGAAGAGCTAGACTGGAAAGCTGTTGCTCAGCCTCATCTGCCCATGGCACTGCTCGCACAGAGGCACAGAGACTGGGGCTGCTTGCTTCTCTTGCCCCCTCAAACTTGAAACCTATCTTTGGTGGTCCGTGCAGGGGTGCACCAGCAGGCCTGATCTGAAAATGCGAACGTCTGCAGATAGCTCGCAGGCAGAAAGAGCTAGCCTGGAAAGCTGTTGCTCAGCCTCATCTGCCCATGGAACTGCTCGCACAGAGGCACAGAGACTGGGGCTGCTTGCTTGTCTTGCCCCCTCAAACTTCAAACATAACTTTGCGCATCCATGCAGGGCGCCTCCGGCAGCCCTGCTCCCAAAATGTGAAAGTCTGCAGATAGCTCGCAGCCAGAAAGAGCTAGCCTGGAAAGCTGTTGCTCAGCCTCATCTGCCCATGGCACTGCTCGCACAGAGGCACAGAGATTGGGGCTGCTTCCTTGTCTTGCCCTCTCTAAATTCAAACGTATCTTAGGTGGTCTGCGCCGGGCGTCTCCGGCATCCTTGCTCCGAAAATGCGAACGTCTGCAGATAGATCGCATGCAGAAAGAGCTAGTGTTGAAAGCTGTTGCTCAGCCTCATCTGCCCATGGCACTGCTCACACAGAGGCACAGAGACTGGGGCTGCTTGCTTGTCTGGCCCTTTCAAACTTCAAACGTATCTTTGGGAGTCCGTGCCGGGCGCCTCCGGCATCTTTACTCTGAAAATGCGAACGTCTGCAGATAGCTCGCAGGCAGAAAGAGCTAGCCTGGAAAGCTGTTGCTCAGCCTCATCTGCCCATGGCACTGCTCGCACAGAGGCACAGAGACTGGGGCTGCTTGCTTGTCTTGCCCCCTCAAACTTTAAACATACCTTTGGGAGTACGTGCAGGGGGCCTCCGGCAGCCCTGCTCCGAAAATGCAAACGTCTGCAGATAGCTCGCAGGCAGAAAGAGCTAGCCTGGAAAGCTGTTGCTCAGCCTCATCTGCCCATGGCACTGCTCGCACAGAGGCACAGAGATTGGGGCTGCTTCCTTGTCTTGCCCCCTCTAACTTCAAACGTATCTTAGGTGGCACGTGTCGGGAGCCTCCGGCACCCCTGCTCTGAAAATGCAAACGTCTGAAGATAGCTCGCCGCCAGAAAGAGCTAGCCTGGAAAGCTGTTGCTCAGCCTCATCTGCCCATGGCACTGCTCGCACAGAGGCACAAAGACTGGGGCTGCTTGCTTGTCTTGCCCCCTCAAACTTCAAACGTAGCTTAGGTGGTCCGTGCAGGGGGCCTCTGGCAGCCCTGCTCTAAATAAGCAAGTGTCTGCAGATAGCTCGCAGGCAGAAAGAGCTAGACTGGAAAGCTGTTGCTCAGCCTCATCTGCCCATGGCACTGCTCGCACAGAGGCACAGAGACTGGGGTGCTTGCTTGTCTTGCCCCCTCAAAGTTCAAACATATCTTAGGTGGTCCATGAAGGGGGCCTCCGGCAGCCCTGCTCTAAATAAGCGAGTGTCTGCAGATAACTCGCAGGCAGAAAGAGCTAGCCTGGAAAGCTGTTGCTCAGCCTCATCTGCCCATGGCACTGCTCGCACAGAGGCACAGAGACTGGGGCTGCTTGCTTCTCTTGCCCCCTCAAACTTCAAACCTATCTTTGGTGGTCCGTGCAGGGGTGCACCAGCAGGCCTGATCTGAAAATGCGAACGTCTGCAGATAGCTCGCAGGCAGAAAGAGCTAGCCTGGAAAGCTGTTGCTCAGCCTTATCTGCCCATGGCACTGCTCGCACAGAGGCACAGAGACTGGGGCTGCTTGCTTGTCTTGCCCCCTCAAACTTCAAACATAACTTTGCGCATCCATGCAGGGCGCCTCCGGCAGCCCTGCTCCCAAAATGTGAACGTCTGCAGATAGCTCGCAGCCAGAAAGAGCTAGCCTGGAAAGCTGTTGCTCAGCCTCATCTGCCCATGGCACTGCTCGCACAGAGGCACAGAGATTGGGGCTGCTTCCTTGTCTTGCCCTCTCTAACTTCAAACGTATCTTAGGTGGTCTGCGCCGGGCGTCTCCGGCATCCTTGCTCCGAAAATGCGAACGTCTGCAGGTAGCACGCAGGCAGAAAGAGCTAGCGTGGAAAGCTGTTGCTCAGCCTCATCTGCCCATGGCACTGCTCGCACAGAGGCACAGAGACTGGGGCTGCTTGCTTGTCTTGCCTCCTCAAAATTCAAACGTACATTTGGGGGTCCATGCCGGGCGCCTCCGGCATCCCTGCTTCACAAATGCGAACGTCTGCAGATAGCTCGCAGGCAGAAAGAGCTAGCCTGGAAAGCTGTTGCTCAGCCTCATCTGCCCATGGCACTGCTCGCACAGAGGCACAGAGACTGGGGCTGCTTGCTTGTCTTGCCCCTCAAACTCGAAATATAGCTTAGGTGGCACGTTTCTGGAGCCTCCATCAGCCCTGCTCTGAAAATGCAAACGTCTGCAGATAGCACGCAGCCAGAAAGAGCTAGCCTGGAAAGCTGTTGCTCAGCCTCATCTGCCCATGGCACTGCTCGCACAGAGGCACAGAGATTGGGGCTGCTTGCTTGTCTTGCCCCCTCTAACTTCAAATGTATCTTAGGTGGCACGTGTCGGGAGCCTCCGGCAGCCCTGCTCTGAAAATGCAAACGTCTGAAGATAGCTCGCCGCCAGAAAGAGCTAGCCTGGAAAGCTGTTGCTCAGCCTCATCTGCCCATGGCACTGCTCGCACAGAGGCACAGAGACTGGGGCTGCTTGCTTGTCTTGCCACCTCAAACTTCAAACGTAGCTTAGGTGGTCCGTGCAGGGGGCCTCTGGCAGCCCTGCTCTAAATAAGCGAGTGTCTGCAGATAGCTCGCAGGCAGAAAGAGCTAGACTGGAAAGCTGTTGATCAGCCTCATCTGCCCATGGCACTGCTCGCACAGAGGCACAGAGACTGGGGCTGCTTCCTTGTCTTGCCCCCTCAAAATTCAAACGTACATTTGGGGGTTCGTGCCGGGCGCCGCAGGCAGCTTTACTCTGAAAATGCGAACGTCTGCAGATAGCTCACAGCCAGAAAGAGCTAGCCTGGAAAGCTGTTGCTCAGCCTCATCTGCCCATGGCACTGCTCGCACAGAGGCACAGAGACTGGGGCTGCTTGCTTGTCTTGCCACCTCAAACTTCAAACGTAGCTTAGGTGGTTCGTGCAGGGGGCCTCTGGCAGCCCTGCTCTAAATAAGCAAGTGTCTGCAGATAGCTCGCAGGCAGAAAGAGTTAGACTGGAAAGTTGTTGCTCAGCCTCATCTGCCCATGGCACTGCTCGCACAGAGGCACAGAGACTGGGGTGCTTGCTTGTCTTGCCCCCTCAAAGTTCAAACATATCTTAGGTGGTCCATGCAGGGGGCCTCCGGCAGCCCTGCTCTAAATAAGCGAGTGTCTGCAGATAGCTCGCAGGCAGAAAGAGCTAGCCTGGAAAGCTGTTGCTCAGCCTCATCTGCCCATGGCACTGCTCGCACAGAGGCACAGAGACTGGGGCTGCTTGCTTCTCTTGCCCCCTCAAACTTCAAACCTATCTTTGGTGGTCCGTGCAGGGGTGCACCAGCAGGCCTGATCTGAAAATGCGAACGTCTGCAGATAGCTCGCAGGCAGAAAGAGCTAGCCTGGAAAGCTGTTGCTCAGCCTCATCTGCCCATGGCACTGCTCGCACAGAGGCACAGAGACTGGGGCTGCTTGCTTGTCTTGCCCCCTTAAACTTCAAACATAACTTTGCGCATCCATGCAGGGCGCCTCCGGCAGCCCTGCTCCCAAAATGTGAACGTCTGCAGATAGCTCGCAGCCAGAAAGAGCTAGCCTGGAAAGCTGTTGCTCAGCCTCATCTGCCCATGGCACTGCTCGCACAGAGGCACAGAGATTGGGGCTGCTTCCTTGTCTTGCCCTCTCTAACTTCAAACGTATCTTAGGTGGTCTGCGCCGGGCGTCTCCTGCATCCTTGCTCCGAAAATGCGAACGTCTGCAGGTAGCTCGCAGGCAGAAAGAGCTAGCGTGGAAAGCTGTTGCTCAGCCTCATCTGCCCATGGCACTGCTCGCACAGAGGCACAGAGACTGGGGCTGCTTGCTTGTCTTGCCTCCTCAAAATTCAAACGTACATTTGGGGGTCCATGCCGGGCGCCTCCGGCAGCCCTGCTTCACAAATGCGAACGTCTGCAGATAGCTCGCAGGCAGAAAGAGCTAGCCTGGAAAGCTGTTGCTCAGCCTCATCTGCCCATGGCACTGCTCGCACAGAGGCACAGAGACTGGGGCTGCTTGCTTGTCTTGCCCCTCAAACTCGAAATATAGCTTAGGTGGCACGTTTCTGGAGCCTCCATCAGCCCTGCTCTGAAAATGCAAACGTCTGCAGATAGCACGCAGCCAGAAAGAGCTAGCCTGGAAAGCTGTTGCTCAGCCTCATCTGCCCATGGCACTGCTCGCACAGAGGCACAGAGATTGGGGCTGCTTGCTTGTCTTGCCCCCTCTAACTTCAAACGTATCTTAGGTGGCACGTGTCGGGAGCCTCCGGCAGCCCTGCTCTGAAAATGCAAACGTCTGAAGATAGCTCGCCGCCAGAAAGAGCTAGCCTGGAAAGCTGTTGCTCAGCCTCATCTGCCCATGGCACTGCTCGCACAGAGGCACAGAGACTGGGGCTGCTTGCTTGTCTTGCCAACTCAAACTTCAAACGTACCTTAGGTGGTCCGTGCAGGGGTCCTCTGGCAGCCCTGCTCCGAAAATGCGAACGTCTGCAGATAGTTCGCAGGCAGAAAGAGCTAGCCTGGAAAGCTCTTGCTCAGCCTCCTCTGCCCATGGCACTGCTCACACAGAGGCACAGAGACTCGTGCTGCTTGCTTGTCTTGCCCCCTTAAACTTCAAACGTAGCTTTAGGGGTCCATGCCGGGAGCCTCCGGCAGTCCTGCTTCAAAAATGCGAACGTCTTCAGATAGCTCGCAGCTAGAAACAGCTAGCCTCGAAAGCTGTTGCTCAGCCTCATCTGCCCATGGCACTGCTCGCACAGAGGCACAGAGACTGGGGCTGCTTGCTTGTCTTGCCCCCTCAAACTTCAAACGTATCTTTGGGAGTCCGTGCCGGGCGCCTCCGGCATCTTTACTCTGAAAATGCGAACGTCTGCAGATAGCTCGCAGCCAGAAAGAGCTAGCCTGGAAAGCTGTTGCTCAGCCTCATCTGCCCATGGCACTGCTCGCACAGAGGCACAGAGACTGGGGCTGCTTGCTTGTCTTGCCACCTCAAACTTCAAACGTAGCTTAGGTGGTCCGTGCAGGGGTCCTCCGGCAGAGCTGCTCCGAAAATGCAAACCTCTGCAGATAGCTCGCCGCCAGAAAGAGCTAGCCTGGAAAGCTGTTGCTCAGCCTCATCTGCCCATGGCACTGCTCGCACAGAGGCACAGAGACTGGGGTGCTTGCTTGTCTTGCCCCCTCAAAGTTCAAACATATCTTAGGTGGTCCATGCAGGGGGCCTCCGGCAGCCGTGCTCTAAATAAGCGAGTTTCTGCAGATAACTCGCAGGCAGGAAGAGCTAGACTGGAAAGCTGTTGCTCAGCCTCATCTGCCCATGGCACTGCTCGCACAGAGGCACAGAGACTGGGGCTGCTTGCTTGTCTTGCCCCCTCAAACTTCAAACGTAGCTTAGGTGGTCCGTGCAGGGGGCCTCTGGCAGCCCTGCTCTAAATAAGCAAGTGTCTGCAGATAGCTCGCAGGCAGAAAGAGCTAGACTGGAAAGCTGTTGCTCAGCCTCATCTGCCCATGGCACTGCTCGCACAGAGGCACAGAGAATGGGGTGCTTGCTTGTCTTGCCCCCTCAAACTTCAAACCTATCTTTGGTGGTCCGTGCAGGGGTGCACCAGCAGGCCTGATCTGAAAATGCGAACGTCTGCAGATAGCTCGCAGGCAGAAAGAGCTAGCCTGGAAAGCTGTTGCTCAGCCTCATCTGCCCATGGCACTGCTCGCACAGAGGCACAGAGACTGGGGCTGCTTGCTTGTCTTGCCCCCTCAAACTTCAAACATAACTTTGCGCATCCATGCAGGGCGCCTCCGGCAGCCCTGCTCCCAAAATGTGAACGTCTGCAGATAGCTCGCAGCCAGAAAGAGCTAGCCTGGAAAGCTGTTGCTCAGCCTCATCTGCCCATGGCACTGCTCGCACAGAGGCACAGAGATTGGGGCTGCTTCCTTGTCTTGCCCTCTCTAACTTCAAACGTATCTTAGGTGGTCTGCGCCGGGCGTCTCCGGCATCCTTGCTCCGAAAATGCGAACGTCTGCAGGTAGCACGCAGGCAGAAAGAGCTAGCGTGGAAAGCTGTTGCTCAGCCTCATCTGCCCATGGCACTGCTCGCACAGAGGCACAGAGACTGGGGCTGCTTGCTTGTCTTGCCTCCTCAAAATTCAAACGTACATTTGGGGGTCCATGCCGGGCGCCTCCGGCATCCCTGCTTCACAAATGCGAACGTCTGCAGATAGCTCGCAGGCAGAAAGAGCTAGCCTGGAAAGCTGTTGCTCAGCCTCATCTGCCCATGGCACTGCTCGCACAGAGGCACAGAGACTGGGGCTGCTTGCTTGTCTTGCCCCTCAAACTCGAAATATAGCTTAGGTGGCACGTTTCTGGAGCCTCCATCAGCCCTGCTCTGAAAATGCAAACGTCTGCAGATAGCACGCAGCCAGAAAGAGCTAGCCTGGAAAGCTGTTGCTCAGCCTCATCTGCCCATGGCACTGCTCGCACAGAGGCACAGAGATTGGGGCTGCTTGCTTGTCTTGCCCCCTCTAACTTCAAATGTATCTTAGGTGGCACGTGTCGGGAGCCTCCGGCAGCCCTGCTCTGAAAATGCAAACGTCTGAAGATAGCTCGCCGCCAGAAAGAGCTAGCCTGGAAAGCTGTTGCTCAGCCTCATCTGCCCATGGCACTGCTCGCACAGAGGCACAGAGACTGGGGCTGCTTGCTTGTCTTGCCACCTCAAACTTCAAACGTAGCTTAGGTGGTCCGTGCAGGGGGCCTCTGGCAGCCCTTCTCTAAATTAGCGAGTGTCTGCAGATAGCTCGCAGGCAGAAAGATCTAGACTGGAAAGCTGTTGATCAGCCTCATCTGCCCATGGCACTGCTCGCACAGAGGCACAGAGACTGGGGCTGCTTCCTTGTCTTGCCCCCTCAAAATTCAAACGTACATTTGGGGGTTCGTGCCGGGCGCCGCAGGCAGCTTTACTCTGAAAATGCGAACGTCTGCAGATAGCTCACAGCCAGAAAGAGCTAGCCTGGAAAGCTGTTGCTCAGCCTCATCTGCCCATGGCACTGCTCGCACAGAGGCACAGAGACTGGGGCTGCTTGCTTGTCTTGCCCCCTCAAACTTCAAACATATCTTAGGAGGCACGTGTCGGGCGCCTCCGTCAGCCCTGCTCTGAAAATGCAAACGTCTGAAGATAGCTCGCAGGCAGAAAGAGCTAGCCTGGAAAGCTGTTGCTCAGCCTCATCTGCCCATGGCACTGCTCGCACAGAGGCACAGAGATTGGGGCTGCTTCCTTGTCTTGCCCCCTCTAACTTCAAACGTATCTTAGGTGGCACGTGTCGGGAGCCTCCGGCAGCCCTGCTCTGAAAATGCAAACGTCTGAAGATAGCTCGCCGCCAGAAAGAGCTAGCCTCGAAAGCTGTTGCTCAGCCTCATCTGCCCATGGCACTGCTCGCACAGAGGCACAGAGACTGGGGCTGCTTGCTTGTCTTGCCACCTCAAACTTCAAACGTAGCTTAGGTGGTCCGTGCAGGGGGCCTCTGGCAGCCCTGCTCTAAATAAGCGAGTGTCTGCAGATAGCTCGCAGGCAGAAAGAGCTAGCCTGGAAAGCTGTTGCTCAGCCTCATCTGCCCATGGCACTGCTCGCACAGAGGCACAGAGACTGGGGCTGCTTGCTTCTCTTGCCCCCTCAAACTTCAAACCTATCTTTGGTGGTCCGTGCAGGGGTGCACCAGCAGGCCTGATCTGAAAATGCGAACGTCTGCAGATAGCTCGCAGGCAGAAAGAGCTAGCCTGGAAAGCTGTTGCTCAGCCTCATCTGCCCATGGCACTGCTCGCACAGAGGCACAGAGACTGGGGCTGCTTGCTTGTCTTGCCCCCTTAAACTTCAAACATAACTTTGCGCATCCATGCAGGGCGCCTCCGGCAGCCCTGCTCCCAAAATGTGAACGTCTGCAGATAGCTCGCAGCCAGAAAGAGCTAGCCTGGAAAGCTGTTGCTCAGCCTCATCTGCCCATGGCACTGCTCGCACAGAGGCACAGAGATTGGGGCTGCTTCCTTGTCTTGCCCTCTCTAACTTCAAACGTATCTTAGGTGGTCTGCGCCGGGCGTCTCCTGCATCCTTGCTCCGAAAATGCGAACGTCTGCAGGTAGCTCGCAGGCAGAAAGAGCTAGCCTGGAAAGCTGTTGCTCAGCCTCATCTGCCCATGGCACTGCTCGCACAGAGGCACAGAGACTGGGGCTGCTTGCTTGTCTTGCTTTCTCAAAATTCAAACGTACATTTGGGGGTCCATGCCGGGCGCCTCCGGCAGCCCTGCTTCACAAATGCGAACGTCTGCAGATAGCTCGCAGGCAGAAAGAGCTAGCCTGGAAAGCTGTTGCTCAGCCTCATCTGCCCATGGCACTGCTCGCACAGAGGCACAGAGACTGGGGCTGCTTGCTTGTCTTGCCCCTCAAACTCGAAATATAGCTTAGGTGGCACGTTTCTGGAGCCTCCATCAGCCCTGCTCTGAAAATGCAAACGTCTGCAGATAGCACGCAGCCAGAAAGAGCTAGCCTGGAAAGCTGTTGCTCAGCCTCATCTGCCCATGGCACTGCTCGCACAGAGGCACAGAGATTGGGGCTGCTTGCTTGTCTTGCCCCCTCTAACTTCAAACGTATCTTAGGTGGCACGTGTCGGGAGCCTCCGGCAGCCCTGCTCTGAAAATGCAAACGTCTGAAGATAGCTCGCCGCCAGAAAGAGCTAGCCTGGAAAGCTGTTGCTCAGCCTCATCTGCCCATGGCACTGCTCGCTCAGAGGCACAGAGACTGGGGCTGCTTGCTTGTCTTGCCACCTCAAACTTCAAACGTAGCTTAGGTGGTCCGTGCAGGGGGCCTCTGGCAGCCCTGCTCTAAATAAGCGAGTGTCTGCAGATAGCTCGCAGGCAGAAAGAGCTAGACTGGAAAGCTGTTGATCAGCCTCATCTGCCCATGGCACTGCTCGCACAGAGGCACAGAGACTGGGGCTGCTTCCTTGTCTTGCCCCCTCAAAATTCAAACGTACATTTGGGGGTCCGTGCCGGGCGCCGCAGGCAGCTTTGCTCTGAAATACGAACGTCTGCAGATAGCTCACAGCCAGAAAGAGCTAGCCTGGAAAGCTGTTGCTCAGCCTCATCTGCCCATGGCACTGCTCGCACAGAGGCACAGAGACTGGGGTGCTTGCTTGTCTTGCCCCCTCAAAGTTCAAACATGTCTTAGGTGGTCCGTGCAGGGGGCATCCGGCAGCCCTGCTCTAAATAAGCGAGTGTCTGCAGATAGCTCGCAGGCACAAAGAGCTAGACTGGAAAGCTGTTGCTCAGCCTCATCTGCCCATGGCACTGCTCGCACAGAGGCACAGAGACTGGGGCTGCTTGCTTCTCTTGCCCCCTCAAACTTCAAACTTATCTTTGGTGGTCCGTGCAGGGGTGCACCAGCAGGCCTGATCTGAAAATGCGAACGTCTGCAGATAGCTCGCAGGCAGAAAGAGCTAGCCTGGAAAGCTGTTGCTCAGCCTCATCTGCCCATGGCACTGCTCGCACAGAGGCACAGAGACTGGGGCTGCTTGCTTGTCTTGCCACCTCAAACTACAAACGTATCTTAGTTGGTCCTTGAAAAGCTTCTCTGGCAGCCGTTCTCTGAAAATGCGAACGTCTGCAGATAGCTCGCAGCCAGAAAGAGCTAGCCTGGAAAGCTGTTGCTCAGCCTCATCTGCCCATGGCACTGCTCGCACAGAGGCACAGAGACTGGGGCTGCTTGCTTGTCTTGCCCCCTCAAACTTCAAACATATCTTAGGAGGCACGTGTCGGGCGCCTCCGTCAGCCCTGCTCTGAAAATGCAAACGTCTGAAGATAGCTCGCAGGCAGAAAGAGCTAGCCTGGAAAGCTGTTGCTCAGCCTCATCTGCCCATGGCACTGCTCGCACAGAGGCACAGAGATTGGGGCTGCTTCCTTGTCTTGCCCCCTCTAACTTCAAACGTATCTTAGGTGGCACGTGTCGGGAGCCTCCGGCAGCCCTGCTCTGAAAATGCAAACGTCTGAAGATAGCTCGCCGCCAGAAAGAGCTAGCCTGGAAAGCTGTTGCTCAGCCTCATCTGCCCATGGCACTGCTCGCACAGAGGCACAGAGACTGGGGCTGCTTGCTTGTCTTGCCCCCTCAAACTTCAAACGTAGCTTAGGTGGTCCGTGCAGGGGGCCTCTGGCAGCCCTGCTCTAAATAAGCAAGTGTCTGCAGATAGCTCGCAGGCAGAAAGAGCTAGACTGGAAAGCTGTTGCTCAGCCTCATCTGCCCATGGCACTGCTCGCACAGAGGCACAGAGACTGGGGTGCTTGCTTGTCTTGCCCCCTCAAAGTTCAAACATATCTTAGGTGGTCCATGAAGGGGGCCTCCGGCAGCCCTGCTCTAAATAAGCGAGTGTCTGCAGATAACTCGCAGGCAGAAAGAGCTAGCCTGGAAAGCTGTTGCTCAGCCTCATCTGCCCATGGCACTGCTCGCACAGAGGCACAGAGACTGGGGCTGCTTGCTTCTCTTGCCCCCTCAAACTTCAAACCTATCTTTGGTGGTCCGTGCAGGGGTGCACCAGCAGGCCTGATCTGAAAATGCGAACGTCTGCAGATAGCTCGCAGGCAGAAAGAGCTAGCCTGGAAAGCTGTTGCTCAGCCTCATCTGCCCATGGCACTGCTCGCACAGAGGCACAGAGACTGGGGCTGCTTGCTTGTCTTGCCCCCTCAAACTTCAAACATAACTTTGCGCATCCATGCAGGGCTCCTCCGGCAGCCCTGCTCCCAAAATGTGAACGTCTGCAGATAGCTCGCAGCCAGAAAGAGCTAGCCTGGAAAGCTGTTGCTCAGCCTCATCTGCCCATGGCACTGCTCGCACAGAGGCACAGAGATTGGGGCTGCTTCCTTGTCTTGCCCTCTCTAACTTCAAACGTATCTTAGGTGGTCTGCGCCGGGCGTCTCCGGCATCCTTGCTCCGAAAATGCGAACGTCTGCAGGTAGCACGCAGGCAGAAAGAGCTAGCGTGGAAAGCTGTTGATCAGCCTCATCTGCCCATGGCACTGCTCGCACAGAGGCACAGAGACTGGGGCTGCTTGCTTGTCTTGCCTCCTCAAAATTCAAACGTACATTTGGGGGTCCATGCCGGGCGCCTCCGGCATCCCTGCTTCACAAATGCGAACGTCTGCAGATAGCTCGCAGGCAGAAAGAGCTAGCCTGGAAAGCTGTTGCTCAGCCTCATCTGCCCATGGCACTGCTCGCACAGAGGCACAGAGACTGGGGCTGCTTGCTTGTCTTGCCCCTCAAACTCGAAATATAGCTTAGGTGGCACGTTTCTGGAGCCTCCATCAGCCCTGCTCTGAAAATGCAAACGTCTGCAGATAGCACGCAGCCAGAAAGAGCTAGCCTGGAAAGCTGTTGCTCAGCCTCATCTGCCCATGGCACTGCTCGCACAGAGGCACAGAGATTGGGGCTGCTTGCTTGTCTTGCCCCCTCTAACTTCAAATGTATCTTAGGTGGCACGTGTCGGGAGCCTCCGGCAGCCCTGCTCTGAAAATGCAAACGTCTGAAGATAGCTCGCCGCCAGAAAGAGCTAGCCTGGAAAGCTGTTGCTCAGCCTCATCTGCCCATGGCACTGCTCGCACAGAGGCACAGAGACTGGGGCTGCTTGCTTGTCTTGCCACCTCAAACTTCAAACGTAGCTTAGGTGGTCCGTGCAGGGGGCCTCTGGCAGCCCTGCTCTAAATTAGCGAGTGTCTGCAGATAGCTCGCAGGCAGAAAGAGCTAGACTGGAAAGCTGTTGCTCAGCCTCATCTGCCCATGGCACTGCTCGCACAGAGGCACAGAGACTGGGGCTGCTTCCTTGTCTTGCCCCCTCAAAATTCAAACGTACATTTGGGGGTTCGTGCCGGGCGCCGCAGGCAGCTTTACTCTGAAAATGAGAACGTCTGCAGATAGCTCACAGCCAGAAAGAGCTAGCCTGGAAAGCTGTTGCTCAGCCTCATCTGCCCATGGCACTGCTCGCACAGAGGCACAGAGACTGGGGCTGCTTGCTTGTCTTGCCACCTCAAACTTCAAACGTAGCTTAGGTGGTCCGTGCAGGGGGCCTCTGGCAGCCCTGCTCTAAATAAGCAAGTGTCTGCAGATAGCTCGCAGGCAGAAAGAGTTAGACTGGAAAGCTGTTGCTCAGCCTCATCTGCCCATGGCACTGCTCGCACAGAGGCACAGAGACTGGGGTGCTTGCTTGTCTTGCCCCCTCAAAGTTCAAACATATCTTAGGTGGTCCATGCAGGGGGCCTCCGGCAGCCCTGCTCTAAATAAGCGAGTGTCTGCAGATAACTCGCAGGCAGAAAGAGCTAGCCTGGAAAGCTGTTGCTCAGCCTCATCTGCCCATGGCACTGCTCGCACAGAGGCACAGAGACTGGGGCTGCTTGCTTCTCTTGCCCCCTCAAACTTCAAACCTATCTTTGGGGATCCGTGCAGGGGTGCACCAGCAGGCCTGATCTGAAAATGCGAACGTCTGCAGATAGCTCGCAGGCAGAAAGAGCTAGCCTGGAAAGCTGTTGCTCAGCCTCATCTGCCCATGGCACTGCTCGCACAGAGGCACAGAGACTGGGGCTGCTTGCTTGTCTTGCCCCCTTAAACTTCAAACATAACTTTGCGCATCCATGCAGGGCGCCTCCGGCAGCCCTGCTCCCAAAATGTGAACGTCTGCAGATAGCTCGCAGCCAGAAAGAGCTAGCCTGGAAAGCTGTTGCTCAGCCTCATCTGCCCATGGCACTGCTCGCACAGAGGCACAGAGATTGGGGCTGCTTCCTTGTCTTGCCCTCTCTAACTTCAAACGTATCTTAGGTGGTCTGCGCCGGGCGTCTCCTGCATCCTTGCTCCGAAAATGCGAACGTCTGCAGGTAGCTCGCAGGCAGAAAGAGCTAGCGTGGAAAGCTGTTGCTCAGCCTAATCTGCCCATGGCACTGCTCGCACAGAGGCACAGAGACTGGGGCTGCTTGCTTGTCTTGCCTCCTCAAAATTCAAACGTACATTTGGGGGTCCATGCCGGGCGCCTCCGGCAGCCCTGCTTCACAAATGCGAACGTCTGCAGATAGCTCGCAGGCAGAAAGAGCTAGCCTGGAAAGCTGTTGCTCAGCCTCATCTGCCCATGGCACTGCTCGCACAGAGGCACAGAGACTGGGGCTGCTTGCTTGTCTTGCCCCTCAAACTCGAAATATAGCTTAGGTGGCACGTTTCTGGAGCCTCCATCAGCCCTGCTCTGAAAATGCAAACGTCTGCAGATAGCACGCAGCCAGAAAGAGCTAGCCTGGAAAGCTGTTGCTCAGCCTCATCTGCCCATGGCACTGCTCGCACAGAGGCACAGAGATTGGGGCTGCTTGCTTGTCTTGCCCCCTCTAACTTCAAACGTATCTTAGGTGGCACGTGTCGGGAGCCTCCGGCAGCCCTGCTCTGAAAATGCAAACGTCTGAAGATAGCTCGCCGCCAGAAAGAGCTAGCCTGGAAAGCTGTTGCTCAGCCTCATCTGCCCATGGCACTGCTCGCTCAGAGGCACAGAGACTGGGGCTGCTTGCTTGTCTTGCCACCTCAAACTTCAAACGTAGCTTAGGTGGTCCGTGCAGGGGGCCTCTGGCAGCCCTGCTCTAAATAAGCGAGTGTCTGCAGATAGCTCGCAGGCAGAAAGAGCTAGACTGGAAAGCTGTTGATCAGCCTCATCTGCCCATGGCACTGCTCGCACAGAGGCACAGAGACTGGGGCTGCTTCCTTGTCTTGCCCCCTCAAAATTCAAACGTACATTTGGGGGTCCGTGCCGGGCGCCGCAGGCAGCTTTGCTCTGAAATACGAACGTCTGCAGATAGCTCGCAGGCAGAAAGAGCTAGCCTGGAAAGCTGTTGCTCAGCCTCATCTGCCCATGGCACTGCTCGCACAGAGGCACAGAGACTGGGGTGCTTGCTTGTCTTGCCCCCTCAAAGTTCAAACATGTCTTAGGTGGTCCGTGCAGGGGGCATCCGGCAGCCCTGCTCTAAATAAGCGAGTGTCTGCAGATAGCTCGCAGGCACAAAGAGCTAGACTGGAAAGCTGTTGCTCAGCCTCATCTGCCCATGGCACTGCTCGCACAGAGGCACAGAGACTGGGGCTGCTTGCTTCTCTTGCCCCCTCAAACTTCAAACTTATCTTTGGTGGTCCGTGCAGGGGTGCACCAGCAGGCCTGATCTGAAAATGCGAACGTCTGCAGATAGCTCGCAGGCAGAAAGAGCTAGCCTGGAAAGCTGTTGCTCAGCCTCATCTGCCCATGGCACTGCTCGCACAGAGGCACAGAGACTGGGGCTGCTTGCTTGTCTTGCCACCTCAAACTACAAACGTATCTTAGTTGGTCCTTGAAAAGCTTCTCTGGCAGCCGTTCTCTGAAAATGCGAACGTCTGCAGATAGCTCGCAGCCAGAAAGAGCTAGCCTGGAAAGCTGTTGCTCAGCCTCATCTGCCCATGGCACTGCTCGCACAGAGGCACAGAGACTGGGGCTGCTTGCTTGTCTTGCCCTTTCAAACTTCAAACATATCTTAGGAGGCACGTGTCGGGCGCCTCCGTCAGCCCTGCTCTGAAAATGCAAACGTCTGAAGATAGCTCGCAGGCAGAAAGAGCTAGCCTGGAAAGCTGTTGCTCAGCCTCATCTGCCCATGGCACTGCTCGCACAGAGGCACAGAGATTGGGGCTGCTTCCTTGTCTTGCCCCCTCTAACTTCAAACGTATCTTAGGTGGCACGTGTCGGGAGCCTCCGGCAGCCCTGCTCTGAAAATGCAAACGTCTGAAGATAGCACGCAGCCAGAAAGAGCTAGCCTGGAAAGCTGTTGCTCAGCCTCATCTGCCCATGGCACTGCTCGCACAGAGGCACAGAGACTGGGGCTGCTTGCTTGTCTTGCCACCTCAAACTTCAAACGTAGCTTAGGTGGTCCGTGCAGGGGGCCTCTGGCAGCCCTGCTCTAAATAAGCGAGTGTCTGCAGATAGCTCGCAGGCAGAAAGAGCTAGACTGGAAAGCTGTTGCTCAGCCTCATCTGCCCATGGCACTGCTCGCACAGAGGCACAGAGACTGGGGTGCTTGCTTGTCTTGCCCCCTCAAAGTTCAAACATATCTTAGGTGGTCCATGCAGGGGGCCTCCGGCAGCCCTGCTCTAAATAAGCGAGTGTCTGCAGATAACTCGCAGGCAGAAAGAGCTAGACTGGAAAGCTGTTGCTCAGCCTCATCTGCCCATGGCACTGCTCGCACAGAGGCACAGAGACTGGGGCTGCTTGCTTCTCTTGCCCCCTCAAACTTCAAACCTATCTTTGGTGGTCCGTGCAGGGGTGCACCAGCAGGCCTGATCTGAAAATGCGAACGTCTGCAGATAGCTCGCAGGCAGAAAGAGCTAGCCTGGAAAGCTGTTGCTCAGCCTCATCTGCCCATGGCACTGCTCGCACAGAGGCACAGAGACTGAGGCTGCTTGCTTGTCTTGCCCCCTCAAACTTCAAACATAACTTTGCGCATCCATGCAGGGCGCCTCCGGCAGCCCTGCTCCCAAAATGTGAACATCTGCAGATAGCTCGCAGCCAGAAAGAGCTAGCCTGGAAAGCTGTTGCTCAGCCTCATCTGCCCATGGCACTGCTCGCACAGAGGCACAGAGATTGGGGCTGCTTCCTTGTCTTGCCCTCTCTAACTTCAAACGTATCTTAGGTGGTCTGCGCCGGGCGTCTCCGGCATCCTTGCTCCGAAAATGCGAACGTCTGCAGGTAGCTCGCAGGCAGAAAGAGCTAGCGTGGAAAGCTGTTGCTCAGCCTCATCTGCCCATGGCACTGCTCGCACAGAGGCACAGAGACTGGGGCTGCTTGCTTGTCTTGCCTCCTCAAAATTCAACCGTACGTTTGGGGGTCCATGCCGGGCGCCTCCGGCAGCCCTGCTTCACAAATGCGAACGTCTGCAGATAGCACGCAGGCAGAAAGAGCTAGCCTGGAAAGCTGTTGCTCAGCCTCATCTGCCCATGGCACTGCTCGCACAGAGGCACAGAGACTGGGGCTGCTTGCTTGTCTTGCCCCCTCAAACTCGAAACATAGCTTAGGTGGCACGTTTCTGGAGCCTCCATCAGCCCTGCTCTGAAAATGCAAACGTCTGCAGATAGCACGCAGCCAGAAAGAGCTAGCCTGGAAAGCTGTTGCTCATCCTCATGTGCCCATGGCACTGCTCGCACAGAGGCACAGAGACTGGGGCTGCTTGCTTGTCTTGCCCCCTCAAACTTCAAACATATTTTAGGTGGCACGTGTCGGGCGCCTCGGTCAGCCCTGCTCTGAAAATGCAAACGTCTGAAGATAGCTCGCAGCCAGAAAGAGCTAGCCTGGAAAGCTGTTGCTCAGCCTCATCTGCCCATGGCACTGCTCGCACAGAGGCACAGAGATTGGGGCTGCTTCCTTGTCTTGCCCTCTCTAACTTCAAACGTATCTTAGTTGGTCCGCGACGGGCGCCTCCGGCAGCCCTGCTCTGAAAATGCGAACGTCTGCAGATAGCTCGCAGGCAGAAAGAGCTAGCCTGGAAAGCTGTTGCTCAGCCTCATCTGCCCATGGCACTGCTCGCACAGAGGCACAGAGACTGGGGTGCTTGCTTGTCTTGCCCCCTCAAAGTTCAAACATGTCTTAGGTGGTCCGTGCAGGGGGCATCCGGCAGCCCTGCTCTAAATAAGCGAGTGTCTGCAGATAGCTCGCAGGCACAAAGAGCTAGACTGGAAAGCTGTTGCTCAGCCTCATCTGCCCATGGCACTGCTCGCACAGAGGCACAGAGACTGGGGCTGCTTGCTTCTCTTGCCCCCTCAAACTTCAAACTTATCTTTGGTGGTCCGTGCAGGGGTGCACCAGCAGGCCTGATCTGAAAATGCGAAAGTCTGCAGATAGCTCGCAGGCAGAAAGAGCTAGCCTGGAAAGCTGTTGCTCAGCCTCATCTGCCCATGGCACTGCTCGCACAGAGGCACAGAGACTGGGGCTGCTTGCTTGTCTTGCCACCTCAAACTACAAACGTATCTTAGTTGGTCCTTGAAAAGCTTCTCTGGCAGCCGTTCTCTGAAAATGCGAACGTCTGCAGATAGCTCGCAGGCAGAAAGAGCTAGCCTGGAAAGCTGTTGCTCAGCCTCATCTGCCCATGGCACTGCTCGCACAGAGGCACAGAGACTGGGGCTGCTTGCTTGTCTTGCCCCCTCAAACTTCAAACATATCTTAGGTGGCACGTGTCGGGCGCCTCCGTCAGCCCTGCTCTGAAAATGCAAACGTCTGAAGATAGCTCGCAGGCAGAAAGAGCTAGCCTGGAAAGCTGTTGCTCAGCCTCATCTGCCCATGGCACTGCTCGCACAGAGGCACAGAGATTGGGGCTGCTTCCTTGTCTTGCCCCCTCTAACTTCAAACGTATCTTAGGTGGCACGTGTCGGGAGCCTCCGGCAGCCCTGCTCTGAAAATGCAAACGTCTGCAGATAGCTCGCAGGCAGAAAGAGCTAGCCTGGAAAGCTGTTGCTCAGCCTCATCTGCCCATGGCACTGCTCGCACAGAGGCACAGAGACTGGGGCTGCTTGCTTGTCTTGCCACCTCAAACTTCAAACGTAGCTTAGGTGGTCCGTGCAGGGGGCCTCTGGCAGCCCTGCTCTAAATAAGCGAGTGTCTGCAGATAGCTCGCAGGCAGAAAGAGCTAGACTGGAAAGCTGTTGCTCAGCCTCATCTGCCCATGGCACTGCTCGCACAGAGGCACAGAGACTGGGGCTGCTTGCTTCTCTTGCCCCCTCAAACTTCAAACCTATCTTTGGTGGTCCGTGCAGGGGTGCACCAGCAGGCCTGATCTGAAAATGCGAACGTCTGCAGATAGCTCGCAGGCAGAAAGAGCTAGCCTGGAAAGCTGTTGCTCAGCCTCATCTGCCCATGGCACTGCTCGCACAGAGGCACAGAGACTGGGGCTGCTTGCTTGTCTTGCCCCCTTAAACTTCAAACATAACTTTGCGCATCCATGCAGGGCGCCTCCGGCAGCCCTGCTCCCAAAATGTGAACGTCTGCAGATAGCTCGCAGCCAGAAAGAGCTAGCCTGGAAAGCTGTTGCTCAGCCTCATCTGCCCATGGCACTGCTCGCACAGAGGCACAGAGATTGGGGCTGCTTCCTTGTCTTGCCCTCTCTAACTTCAAACGTATCTTAGGTGGTCTGCGCCGGGCGTCTCCTGCATCCTTGCTCCGAAAATGCGAACGTCTGCAGGTAGCTCGCAGGCAGAAAGAGCTAGCGTGGAAAGCTGTTGCTCAGCCTCATCTGCCCATGGCACTGCTCGCACAGAGGCACAGAGACTGGGGCTGCTTGCTTGTCTTGCCTCCTCAAAATTCAAACGTACATTTGGGGGTCCATGCCGGGCGCCTCCGGCAGCCCTGCTTCACAAATGCGAACGTCTGCAGATAGCTCGCAGGCAGAAAGAGCTAGCCTGGAAAGCTGTTGCTCAGCCTCATCTGCCCATGGCACTGCTCGCACAGAGGCACAGAGACTGGGGTGCTTGCTTGTCTTGCCCCCTCAAAGTTCAAACATGTCTTAGGTGGTCCGTGCAGGGGGCATCCGGCAGCCCTGCTCTAAATAAGCGAGTGTCTGCAGATAGCTCGCAGGCACAAAGAGCTAGACTGGAAAGCTGTTGCTCAGCCTCATCTGCCCATGGCACTGCTCGCACAGAGGCACAGAGACTGGGGCTGCTTGCTTCTCTTGCCCCCTCAAACTTCAAACTTATCTTTGGTGGTCCGTGCAGGGGTGCACCAGCAGGCCTGATCTGAAAATGCGAAAGTCTGCAGATAGCTCGCAGGCAGAAAGAGCTAGCCTGGAAAGCTGTTGCTCAGCCTCATCTGCCCATGGCACTGCTCGCACAGAGGCACAGAGACTGGGGCTGCTTGCTTGTCTTGCCACCTCAAACTACAAACGTATCTTAGTTGGTCCTTGAAAAGCTTCTCTGGCAGCCGTTCTCTGAAAATGCGAACGTCTGCAGATAGCTCGCAGGCAGAAAGAGCTAGCCTGGAAAGCTGTTGCTCAGCCTCATCTGCCCATGGCACTGCTCGCACAGAGGCACAGAGACTGGGGCTGCTTGCTTGTCTTGCCCCCTCAAACTTCAAACATATCTTAGGAGGCACGTGTCGGGCGCCTCCGTCAGCCCTGCTCTGAAAATGCAAACGTCTGAAGATAGCTCGCAGGCAGAAAGAGCTAGCCTGGAAAGCTGTTGCTCAGCCTCATCTGCCCATGGCACTGCTCGCACAGAGGCACAGAGATTGGGGCTGCTTCCTTGTCTTGCCCCCTCTAACTTCAAACGTATCTTAGGTGGCACGTGTCGGGAGCCTCCGGCAGCCCTGCTCTGAAAATGCAAACGTCTGAAGATAGCTCGCCGCCAGAAAGAGCTAGCCTGGAAAGCTGTTGCTCAGCCTCATCTGCCCATGGCACTGCTCGCACAGAGGCACAGAGACTGGGGCTGCTTGCTTGTCTTGCCACCTCAAACTTCAAACGTAGCTTAGGTGGTCCGTACAGGGGGCCTCTGGCAGCCCTGCTCTAAATAAGCGAGTGTCTGCAGATAGCTCGCAGGCAGAAAGAGCTAGACTGGAAAGCTGTTGCTCAGCCTCATCTGCCCATGGCACTGCTCGCACAGAGGCACAGAGACTGGGGTGCTTGCTTGTCTTGCCCCCTCAAAGTTCAAACATATCTTAGGTGGTCCATGCAGGGGGCCTCCGGCAGCCCTGCTCTAAATAAGCGAGTGTCTGCAGATAACTCGCAGGCAGAAAGAGCTAGACTGGAAAGCTGTTGCTCAGCCTCATCTGCCCATGGCACTGCTCGCACAGAGGCACAGAGACTAGGGCTGCTTGCTTCTCTTGCCCCCTCAAACTTCAAACCTATCTTTGGTGGTCCGTGCAGGGGTGCACCAGCAGGCCTGATCTGAAAATGCGAACGTCTGCAGATAGCTCGCAGGCAGAAAGAGCTAGCCTGGAAAGCTGTTGCTCAGCCTCATCTGCCCATGGCACTGCTCGCACAGAGGCACAGAGACTGGGGCTGCTTGCTTGTCTTGCCCCCTTAAACTTCAAACATAACTTTGCGCATCCATGCAGGGCGCCTCCGGCAGCCCTGCTCCCAAAATGTGAACGTCTGCAGATAGCTCGCAGCCAGAAAGAGCTAGCCTGGAAAGCTGTTGCTCAGCCTCATCTGCCCATGGCACTGCTCGCACAGAGGCACAGAGATTGGGGCTGCTTCCTTGTCTTGCCCTCTCTAACTTCAAACGTATCTTAGGTGGTCTGCGCCGGGCGTCTCCTGCATCCTTGCTCCGAAAATGCGAACGTCTGCAGGTAGCTCGCAGGCAGAAAGAGCTAGCGTGGAAAGCTGTTGCTCAGCCTCATCTGGCCATGGCACTGCTCGCACAGAGGCACAGAGACTGGGGCTGCTTGCTTGTCTTGCCTCCTCAAAATTCAAACGTACATTTGGGGGTCCATGCCGGGCGCCTCCGGCAGCCCTGCTTCACAAATGCGAACGTCTGCAGATAGCTCGCAGGCAGAAAGAGCTAGCCTGGAAAGCTGTTGCTCAGCCTCATCTGCCCATGGCACTGCTCGCACAGAGGCACAGAGACTGGGGTGCTTGCTTGTCTTGCCCCCTCAAAGTTCAAACATGTCTTAGGTGGTCCGTGCAGGGGGCATCCGGCAGCCCTGCTCTAAATAAGCGAGTGTCTGCAGATAGCTCGCAGGCACAAAGAGCTAGACTGGAAAGCTGTTGCTCAGCCTCATCTGCCCATGGCACTGCTCGCACAGAGGCACAGAGACTGGGGCTGCTTGCTTCTCTTGCCCCCTCAAACTTCAAACTTATCTTTGGTGGTCCGTGCAGGGGTGCACCAGCAGGCCTGATCTGAAAATGCGAACGTCTGCAGATAGCTCGCAGGCAGAAAGAGCTAGCCTGGAAAGCTGTTGCTCAGCCTCATCTGCCCATGGCACTGCTCGCACAGAGGCACAGAGACTGGGGCTGCTTGCTTGTCTTGCCACCTCAAACTACAAACGTATCTTAGTTGGTCCTTGAAAAGCTTCTCTGGCAGCCGTTCTCTGAAAATGCGAACGTCTGCAGATAGCTCGCAGCCAGAAAGAGCTAGCCTGGAAAGCTGTTGCTCAGCCTCATCTGCCCATGGCACTGCTCGCACAGAGGCACAGAGACTGGGGCTGCTTGCTTGTCTTGCCCCCTCAAACTTCAAACATATCTTAGGAGGCACGTGTCGGGCGCCTCCGTCAGCCCTGCTCTGAAAATGCAAACGTCTGAAGATAGCTCGCAGGCAGAAAGAGCTAGCCTGGAAAGCTGTTGCTCAGCCTCATCTGCCCATGGCACTGCTCGCACAGAGGCACAGAGATTGGGGCTGCTTCCTTGTCTTGCCCCCTCTAACTTCAAACGTATCTTAGGTGGCACGTGTCGGGAGCCTCCGGCAGCCCTGCTCTGAAAATGCAAACGTCTGAAGATAGCTCGCCGCCAGAAAGAGCTAGCCTGGAAAGCTGTTGCTCAGCCTCATCTGCCCATGGCACTGCTCGCACAGAGGCACAGAGACTGGGGCTGCTTGCTTGTCTTGCCACCTCAAACTTCAAACGTAGCTTAGGTGGTCCGTGCAGGGGGCCTCTGGCAGCCCTGCTCTAAATAAGCGAGTGTCTGCAGATAGCTCGCAGGCAGAAAGAGCTAGACTGGAAAGCTGTTGCTCAGCCTCATCTGCCCATGGCACTGCTCGCACAGAGGCACAGAGACTGGGGTGCTTGCTTGTCTTGCCCCCTCAAAGTTCAAACATATCTTAGGTGGTCCATGCAGGGGGCCTCCGGCAGCCCTGCTCTAAATAAGCGAGTGTCTGCAGATAACTCGCAGGCAGAAAGAGCTAGACTGGAAAGCTGTTGCTCAGCCTCATCTGCCCATGGCACTGCTCGCACAGAGGCACAGAGACTGGGGCTGCTTGCTTCTCTTGCCCCCTCAAACTTCAAACC